>NC_080705.1:84473924-84807258 GCF_943734765.1 Anopheles ziemanni
CTTTGAGCTTACGCTTTGCTGACCCACCGGCACCAGTTCCGTTGCTACCGGCGATGCCGTACGATTCCTCCAAGCTACCGCACGCGGCAATCACGTTGACTAGATGTGGTGCCTCACCGTCGATGACGAAGTTTGGTAGGTTTATGTTCAACGTTGGGGAAGCGCATCGTAACGAAAGGGAACAGGACGAGGTACCTCCTAGCGTTCGATCGTCACGATCCGTCGGGCGTGTGTTGAGATCGGCCGTACCGAGCGGAGATTTGCATGGTGAAAGACCAAACGCTTGCTCGTCGCTCGCCTCCAGAATAACATTCAGACTGCGCGAGTTCGACGAGCTCGATGCGATCTCGAGTGCCGTAAAGCTAAATGCCGATTTGGAGTTGGCCGGACTGAACAACCGTCGACCTCGGCACTCCTCCCGATAGGGTCGCTTCACTGGTGGGCATTGGCTACGATCGGCATTGGCTGCCGTGGCGCCCTCCTCCCCGTCCTGTGACATTGCGGTGAATGTTCTTTTAGTTCTCTCCGGACCACCGGCGGATCCTCTAGGGAGGCCGGCCGTGGCCAACCCTGAGGTTTTCGGTGTCCTAGTGGGTTCGTCCATTGTGCCCGGAGTTGTTTCATTACGTCGCACGAGTCCCCGCACCGAGCGAGGTGTGAATGCAAGCGATTTTAAGCGCTCCTTTTCTACCTTCTCCGTTCGATAGGAATCGCAGTACTCGGCAGAACCCCGTAGCTGCTGTTGAGTGTCAAAATCCATATCCGCTGGCCCGAGACGCCACACCTTGTGTCGTGCATCGTCCGAACAGGTCACGATGCGTACATCCCGATCGTTCTGCATCCACGCGACGCTGGTCACCTCGGCCGCATGGCCCAAAAGCTTCACCAGTGGCTTCGGGTTGTCCACATTCCAGATGTAGCACTGTTCGTCGCTGGATCCACTGATTAGGTATTGGCCGTCCGGGCTGAGCGCAGCCTTGACGTAGAATGTACCGTTTTTAAAGCCACCGTAGCGTTGTAATGGATTTCCGTCGTACGTGGATATGTTGTAGCAGTAGATGTAATTGTCCATACAGTTCACGTACAGCCGATGGCGCCGCTCGTCTATGGTCAAGTTTGTGAAACCCTTCAGTGCGGTGGTGCCGGCATAGGAAAAGCTATGCTTCGGGAGTGGATCCCGTTGGTGGCTGGTGTAATGACGCCGTGTGTCCCAAACCTTCACCACGCCATCACCGGCGCCACAAGAGATCAACGTATTGTCATCCTGAAACACCAACCCGGTAATGCTGCTGCTACAGCCTTGCGCCGGAATTTTCGGTGTCTGTCGTGTTCGCTTCCGATGCGAAGCAGGTGTTCCGGGTCCTCCTGCGTGTCCACTGTAGATGCAGTTGTCTGCACGTGGAAGCATATTCGCACCAAGCTGCGCCCGAACATCCCAGATAATGATCGCACCGTCCCTTCCACCCGTCGCAAACACCGCGGGATCGTCCCTGCGAAACGCGACCGTTTTAACCGAGCGCGAATGACCACGGAACGACTGCGTGCTGACCATCTCGGACTCCGTCAGCGACCAAAGCTGAGCCGTATGATCTCCGGAAGCCGACACCAGCTTCATCTCACCCGGCATCCACTCGATGTCGAACACGGCGTTGTAGTGACACTGGTGACCCTCAAGCGCCCGCTCACCGCCCGGTTCCTCGTTAACCAGATTCGTGTCCTGCACGGCGATCTTGCCATCCTCGTTTGCGATCGCCAGTATGTGTTCCTGGGCGGCACATTTGGCAAACTTTGCCGCCAGTATCGGTGGCGATGGATTGTAGTCCGCATTAAACGTTGACGGTGTGATACCCTTCCAACTGTCCCGCTCGTGGACTTGTAGTCGCATCAATGAGGCATCGTACTGTTGGCAGAAACCTACCGAGTAAAGGGCGGAAAACGCGCAAATCAAACCGGCATTCAAGATACCAATACAAGAATTTTCCTGTGACGACGAGCACACGATCGTCACGATCACTTACCGTTTCCGGCTTCGCGGCGGAAAAGATTTAGCACTGTATTCATATTGAGTCAAGTGGACGCAAAGATGCTGCACTCCATTCACACTTGCAATGAGCTGCGTTTGGTCAGACAGATTCGGCAAATCAGATTTCCCGCTCGCTTTCCTGTTATCGGAAACATATCGCGCGCAAAAGAAAAGCGTTACTGTCAGGTAAACAAACGAACGTCAACAAATGGCGCTTCAAAAGATGTTCAAATGTCAAAAATTGTAGAAAAAAAAACGACGCAGATCATCATTGATGACGATTAAGAAAATATCGTAAATGAAATTGCTGTGTTTTTCAAAAATACAAATTTTTCCAATTTAGAATAACATCTCTTAGTGATTGTAAAAATTTCAGGTAAATCTGTAATTTACATTCACTGGTTATTCCCGGCTCAACAAAGTGCACAGTGACGTGAGATTAAGAAGGGGCCGAACCGGTTCGGAGAAGTTTACCGGAAAAAGTTGAAAATTTATTTTACCGAAGTGAAACGGGTAAATATGCTTTAATTGTTTATTGAACGAAACTAGAGTGAATTATAATCATATTACTAAAATAATTCCTCTACTAAATTATCAAACATCTCATCTGGGACGTGTTGTTCAGCATGCCTAAATTCGTGCAATATGGAGTTCTTCCTCTCTTGCAACAGTTCTACGTAGCTTCTAAGTTGATGTTTGGCCATCGAATCTTTGATCAAAGCAGTGTTCTTCGATATTGCTTTCCGCAAAAGAATATCCAGTTTATGCACTTTTGATTGCTCCATCGGAAATGCATTCGTTGGTGACGGGTCTGCGGCTTTCTCTGGGTTTTCTAAACGGTTGCTAATGCTTGATAATATGATACCCATGTCCAATTGTTCCTGGATGATAATTGTATTTTGCTCCCAACGGAATAGTTTTCCACAAGGTTTTTCCAACCGTGTCCACATGCGAGTTAAGACGTCTTCCGACACCGGATGCTCCCGAGCTACGTTCCTCTCCAGCGCTACTGGTAGCAGGGTGTCGAAATATGTTTCTAAAAATCCAAGGGAAAGTTTCTTTGCCAGCCTGGCCCAATCCCACCGCATGCTTCGGTAGTAGTTGTTATCATCGATTAGAAACAGGTAGTCCTCGGACGGAACAGCGGATGAAGATATCTCTAGTGGTTTTCCAAAAGTATGTTGCCAACTACCTAACAGGCTGTCCAATGTTTTCCCCACTTTTCCTTCCATGATAGTAGAAATGATCGCTTCAACGCTGGGAACTAGCATTTGTCGAGAGCTCTTGTACGATCCTGGATTAGAGCAGAACATATCAAACTTGCTGTCTATTTCGATGTATGTATCATAGCACACGTGTACCACGTTGAATGTACGATTCAGCGTCGATTCTATTTGTTGGCAATAAGTAGTTTTCCCAGATGCTGGAATACCAACTAGCACGTTCAGACAAATTCTCGCCATACTTCCTTAGTAACAAACTAAAGTAGCTAAAACAAAACTAACTACACTGTGGGGGTTTAAAGGTTAATACACCATCCTTATACCACTGGGGATTCGCTAGTATTGCTTGTTGTTGCTGTTTCGGGAGTCAGCTGGACCGCTGTTTGTTGTTGTTGCTGTTGCTGCTGTTCAGCTAATAATTTTGCCTGTTGTGCTTCAAATTCCGACATTCTTTTCTGATTAATATCCGCCTGCACCCCAACGTAGACCTTCAGTAATCGCTGGTTTACGTTTGTGAATTTTAGTACACAATTATCGGCGCAGGAAATCTCCTCCCGTGTCAGATCTCGTCCGAACAGATTATCGACGCACGAGTTGAAACACAGGTCTGTTATTCTGTTGTACAGTTGCAGGAAGTCTTTTATCTAAAAGCACAACTTAATATTAGTATGATTATTGAGTAAACGGGGGCAATACCTTACATTTCTGAGTTCGTAATCCATTTTCCACGCTTATGTCCTGATGTCGGCGAAAATGATTTGTTTTGAAATGATGCAACTAAACGTGATGTCATATTGACATAACCTTTAAATGCTTGATAACCGATTCGCAAACCATCACAAATAATTTGAATCATTCGTTACAATTTTGTTTACAAATTACTTTTGTTTAATAAATTAACACGTAATCAAATGTCTTTATTTGGATTACAAATTACACATTTTTTCGTAAATATATTACAAAGTTTCCATCAAATATGTAGACATGTTCAGTCAGTATGTAACATCGTTCAAAAGGATTATGTATCATCAAATTTTGAAATAGGCAGCACAATCAAGTAACATGCCTACTTAGTTGTTGAAAACTTTGTATTACTTTTGTATAACACAAAAACACACACTCTCTTGTTCTATTGCCAATATTACTCATTCTATCACACTACAAAACACCAAACGTTGTCATTAGTTATTTTTGAAGGCACATTTCACACGGAGAATTCAAATGCAAACTCATATGGCAACATTTCGCCAGCTTCGCCAACCTTTGAAAGGGTCACCACATCGATCCCGCTTTCATTCAGTTTTATTTAACTGCGCCAGGTCGGGAATTCTCCTAAACATCTTTTTGCCGATGCCGAACAATAAAACCACGTGGCAAGTATGCAACAGGAGGCTACTTAAAACGGTGCTTGGATATGTGTTCCAACAGAATTCTAACAGCAGGAGTAACAGAAACTTTAGACTGTTCGTGTATTCCGTGTACCAGGTGAGGTAGGGAAGACTGTGGAAGTACCATACGTAAAATTGGTAGTGCAAGCTGCGGGCACAAACGATGCCGATAAAGTTGGACAGAAAAATAGGCAACAATGCGAGCTGAGTGGAGCGGTCGAAATGGATGGAAAACTTGTTCGGAGCTGTGGTAGTATCCGTCTGTTCCGCTTCCACGGGGACATTTTTAACGGGCTGCTTTTTGTCACCCATCTTTTTGATACCCTTTTCAAAAGATTTCAAAAACTTTTCCTGGTCTGCGGTAAGGACCTCCTCGTCTGTCCCATTCTGACCAGTCGCGACTGCGGGTAGTGCCTTGGTCTGTTTCTTTGCCTTCTTAACCTGCTTCTCCTTTTCTGCGCGATTTTGAGCGGCAATCTGTGGCGCCAGCATCAACTCCAGGTGACGCAAACGACAATAGTTTTGGAAGTATTTATAACAGGGCGACGCGAAGACCACCAACAGCGTCAGGTGCAGTGCCAACAGTGCCAGGTGGAACGTTTTGCTTTCAAAGATGGCTGGCTCCAGGAAGCGATAGTTAACGGTCCATTTGTGTTCGAACACCCGGCCAAGATCAAAGCTACCCTTGATGTACTGCCACGGGTATGTCAGTAGAAACGGTGCACCAAGGACAATCTGTATCACGCCGCAAACCGTTAGCTGCAGTAGCGTTTTCACCCAGCCCAGATTGGTGATAAAAAGGAGCAGAATGGCCGGTGCAAACAGGAGGATGTTCATCTTCACCGATACTCCTAAACTCAGCATTACACTCCCGATCGTCCAGCGGCCGTCAATGAAAGCATTGAGTGCGGCGTACAGGAACAGTATGGCTATTGGATCGTTGAATAGCCGTAACACGTAGATCGAGTGGATACGATACGAGGTGAATATAGTGATGAGCATCACGTATGGAGGGATTTTACGACTCTTGCAGTAAAGTCGCATAACCAGTGCAATTTGCAGCAGGTAGATGCCTGTAAACATGTACTGTGCTAGTCGAATGTTTGTTCCACGGGACGTCAAGAAGTATAGCGCACTGTAGATATACACAAAACCGGCAGGATAAACGAGCGGTCCGGTATCTCCTGAAGATAAAAAAACACATCATTTATGATTTTATTTACTTTCCTCTTCGACCGGTACAACACAAAATGCTTAAACTTACCGCGAAGTTGCGAATAATCCGTGGTTCCATTGAGAAAACCTTCGCATTCCTGCATATAAGCCTTCCAGTCGATTTCGGTGTACCGTACATTTTGCACGATGAACACATTTAGAACGAGCTCGGCCACGAGGATAAGCACCGAAATAAACGGCAGCCGTGCAGGATCGAATATCAACGACTTTGCGAACGTAATATTGACGTACTCTTTGCGTATTTTCGCCAACAAATTTTGAGATTCTTTCCTATTTGCAGACACATTTTTGCCACGATTTGCTTGCTGTCCCGGAGGTGCCATCTCGTTGCTTACCTAAAAGTCGTACAAAACCCCCGGGGAACCAGGTTGTATCAAAAAGAGCATTTTGACAGATAAACATAGCGCCATCTTGAAATTCGTCATCACAAAACAATCATTCGTAGACGAAGAATTTATTCAATTTTATATAATTAAAAAAAAATAACCTTGATGTAAAATGATCAACTACAATCCAAAATATGATTTTACTCCAAAATTACTCAGCAGATTGGAGTTAAAAGATTTGATCTCTTTGCTTCTTCAAATTGAAGAACAACCATCACTAGTGACAACTTTACACGATTCGAAACGAACACGATTGATAGCGAAACGAACACAATTTTGAAAATTTTTGAACCGTTAATTTGTTGAACTCTTCGTAATTGTTTAATTATTCTCCAAATATTTTCTAACGAGTGGTGGGGAGACAGTGATTATGGCTCATAATTTTAATAGCTCTTCCCTTTCCTATTTACCTTTTTCTCCTAGACCAAGTTTACGTTTGCATGAGCAGCAAAGGTACGAAGATTGTCGAAATAATTTAAAATGATTGGTAAATTAAGGGTTTTGAAAATGTAGAATGATAAAAAAAAAGCAAAACATTCTCAATTTGTTTTCACCTGTGAATGTACTAAATACGGTACGAGAACGTATAACCAAAATGCCTAAATGTGAACTCAACATATGTTATCGGTATTTCTATGAACAGAAGTTTTTCTTATAAACATATCAATTCTTCTTGTTTGTAGACTTGATCACTAAAATGCATTTATTAACGGGATATTTTCCATTTAATACATCTACATATTTTGTTCGCAGAAATCATTATGAAACGTCGCTACGAGCGCTGCACATCATTCGCTTTCATTTCTTCTTCGCCGAACGACCGATTCTCCGAGACGGTGAGGGTTCTTCCGGTTAGGTGGGTGGTAGGGATTTTTTTAAAAGTAACCACGCGATGTTTTTTTTCTTCTCCTCCTTCGAACCTAGCTTCCATTCGACCTGGTTATTTGTTAAAAAAAAGAAACGAGTTTCATTATCCCTTATTTTTTGTGTGCACCATTCCTTGGCACATTTTATTTACCACTTGTTTGGCTTCTCCATCCATTCTCTCCATCCTTCCTTCCATGCCTTTCTGTTCCCATGCAAACGCACGGACGATTTAATTCACCACTCGCCATGCTTGACATGCCTTCGTGCCTGCTTATAAGCGTGTATTCCCAGCGGGGTAAAACGGACTGTTCCCCAGCGGGCTGACCTTGACTTTGAAAACGAAAACACGACTGAAGTGACTCAGCACCATTACTGCCCTGTACCTTTCGCGCCCCGTCTGGTCCGCCGGCTCGGCTGTAGGCAAACTTTATGCGGGTTTGCCGGAGCTATCGTACGGAGCTTCTGCTCTTACTGGGACCGGCAGCGTGTGGTGTGCTGGCGGAACGGTTAGTTGGCCAGCATGAAGGACAACTTTCCTACCACTTCCTGTTTTTCGTCCGATGGTGTTTCTTCTCGGTGTACGGGGAAATTCGGAGAACCAACTTCGAGGGAATTAAATTCACCAAACCCCGCAACCAAAATAAACATCCAGGAGGAAAAGAAGACGCAAAGCAGCACGAATAAAACGGTCCATTGAAAGTGACTCCTTGCGAGGGCCATCCGCCCCTGGGGGGCCACAAATTCGGTGGACAAAAACGGAAACTGAAGCGGAAATTAATTGAATAATAATCAGCTGTGGCAAGTCCACGCAAGGGTCCAACGCTACTTGAAAGTGCACATGCGTAATGAGGGCTCGGGAATGTGCTGCCGTGGAATCGTGTGGAAACTGGAAACTGAACCTTCCCTTCCTCATCAGCCGGCTTTTTGTTTTTGCCGGTTTGGACCGGCCGAAGTTCGACCCGTTTCTTTACGGAAGCGACAAAACCCGACACGGTGAAGACCTTCCAATAAATTCCGGCCCCCGCCCCTCCGGATAATAATCCCCAGCTGGTTTGATCTAACGAACAGGAAGAATCTAATCTGTGTGCCGATCGTTTGATCTCACATGTCGACCATGTGTTCTTTGTCCCTCTGCTCCACACCACAACGGCCTGTAGAACGTATCGGTTGGATCGGAAACTGACCTCACGCATTGCGTCGTAATGGTCCTTCCGGATTGATGTTGTTTGTTTTCCTGTTTGTTTGGATCTTACCATCGCAACGGAAACTAATCGATCACACGCACTTCACATCTTCTTCTGAGTTGGATCAATAAATCAGTAGTCACTTCATTCGGGCACCAGCACACAATAATGTAATGAGTAATGAGCCGTGTAATGGATAGTCAAGATGACTTTGAAGAACCTATCAGCACAATCAACTACGGACAAGGTCTTCCATAGACAACACGACAGAGAATCCGACGTGCAGAACGCTTGAGGCACGGCCGAACTGAGCAAGCGATCGACAAAGGTGTTTTTGTTGATCAGATAGGCCGACTCTTTGGAAGCCCTTTAATACTCACTCTATGTGGTATATAAGGTGCATTTATGCTATACCAAATTAATTCGTATTCTTTAAAGTGTGGCGTATACTTAGTTAAATGACCTGGACAATGGGTTTACTCAACGTGATCTTGCATATCCTTGATATAAATGTGGGTGTTAGCAAAAGTGGATCTCCTAAAACAGACCCCGGGTAGCTTGACTTTGTTCAGTATTATTAAAATATGCTCTCTGGATTTTGGCTCCAAGTGTTTACAAAGGTGAAGCATAATCGAAAAAGAAATTTTTTATTCTAACTTAGTACTTCAAAACCATGGGTTCATAGTCAAAGAATACTTTAAAATAAATCGTTTATTTGCCATACGTATTGCTCAACATAAAATGTATGGCTATGTACATCATTCAAATTTGTTGCATTCCAAAAACATGTTAGACTTGATTTTGATAAAAATTTTGATTGTCATGGAGCCAATTGATGAAAAGCACGTATAAAAATGATATCGAAGCATTGGGTAAGGAAGCAGCACATAAAACTGCACATACGCATGTAACATTGCCTATTTCTATGTTGGCCAGAGAGTGTTCATCGTCGTTGTTGAAAGGGTTTAGGCGCATTTAAACTGTACGACATCAGAAATCAGATGTAGCAATTTAGAAAAATTTAAACAGCTTATACACAGTTTACTAACAACTTACTAACTCACAGTTAGTTAACACTAAGCGGTGTTAAGAAACACCAAAATCTGGTAAATAACTGTTTCTCCTTAGTTAAATAATAGGCAAGCGTTAAGTATGCAAGCTTTTAAGGTATATTTTTTACATATTTCAAACGAATGCACAAAAAAACCTGTTGCACACATGCTGTTATTACAAATTAGCTCTGAACTCTCATTGGCCAACCATTGGGGCATGTGTGCCAGTGGCCTACGTGATCGATGCTGCGACACGGTAAATGCATACGCACTGCACACATGCACTTTCTATTTACATCTGGTGCACCGCCCAAGTACTAGGAAGTCGTGAGGCTGGGGAGCAGCGAAAAGTTTGGGATTCTGCGTTGGAGATGGACGAGGGTAGGTCACATTCCCTGCCACATACCGCATCACTCAACTGTAATGGGGGGGCTATGCTGTTGTTCTCTTTCGTACACTAGCTGCGTTTCTGCGTGCACTCGAAGGGTGCATTGTTCGCACCAATCTTATCGACCGTCGTCAGTCGGTCTCGATGGCGATGGATTTGGCAGGCCTTGTGGATATTTGTTTGTTTGTTTTTTGCATCCGTTCTTCGACGGATCAGCAGAAGTTGTTCGTTCCACACCGAACCGCCTCCTTTCCCTCCGCACCCCCTTCAAGCGGTCGGGTTTTTTTGGGGTAATTGAGCTGCAAGTGTCGCTGAATCAACACAGGAAGCATGTGTAAGTTGAGCTTACCGACCCGTCCGCAAGTCATTCGTCAATCTGAGAACACGCAGGTTATTTAAGACAAGGCACAAAAAAGTACCAAAACCACAACCAATGGGAAAGGGACAACGAGGCAGAAGAGCGGAGTCCTGGTGTGTGTGTGTGTGTGGTGGGGTTGGCGAAGAAATTGGCAACTTTAGCTGTTTTGCTTGAAGTTTTCGTGGTTCCCTTCCCTCTCCTTTTGTCCCTTCAAGTGGCCAATCTTAGGAGACATTACGGCGAGGTTGGTTGGGATTTTGTTTCTTTCATTTTTTCATGCAAACATTTCCTGCGACTTTTTGCAAGTCCCCAGCAAAGGGGTATGTGTGTGTGTGTATGTGATTTCGCAAGTGCATATTGCGTGCACGATCGGAGCCTATTTTTAGGGCCACCGGTAATGCGAGGGGGCGGCGAACACACCCACGACGTTGCTGTGTTGTTGGCACCGGAAGGGAGCCAGAAGTAGGCGGGAGGGCGAGGAGTTATCTAGGATTCTACATCGGAAAGATCATGTCACGCGAATGTTTTCTTTTTCGGTTTCGGGTGTGTAATGCGAGCGATTCGCGCTGTGCACCTGCACCGGGTGACAAAGGAATTCCGAGACCATCCTACACAGCCGGTGAGTGTACGTGGCTGCACACGCACACGGTGTGCATGGTGTGATTAGTCACCTGATCAGTGTGCGCCCCATTTGCACCCGGAAGACCCGACCGGCCGGTGGCCTACAGCGAGTACTAGGTAAAGGAGTAAAAATAGCGAAGAGCCGGTGCAGGAAAACGCGGCCAGGATGGGACCAATAGGTAAGGGGAGGTGAAACGGAAGAGCTAGTGCAGTGGAATCACGTTTGATAAGGCCACGACACTAGTCACAGCCAAGTGCACGCTACTATAAAAGGAAAAGTGGTGCGTACACGGTTGGAAGAACACAGGTGTACAGGGGAAGCTTGTCCGGCTGAGCATAAGGTAAACAACATCGACGTGATGTCTGGGCATGTTCTAAAGCGTTGACTAAGTCTGTAGCTTGTTTACTGCTTTTCATGCATTAGATAGATTGTTGTTGACCATATATCACCTTCTTATTTCATTACAATTCCAACTCTGATACCAAAGCATATACAGTTATTTCCAAAAGTGGATGCACAGCGTAAATGTCCACGTTTGTTCCCAATTATGACGGCCAATTCTCGTCCTAGCCCATCTTACATGTTTGACAGTAAAGATTATAGAAGTTTGCAGCCAGAATTCATCACAAAGCTGGTGACCCAGGGATTGTAATCCACTTTAGCAATATTGAATGCTTGTGAATTATATTTGCCAAGTCTTCGTGTTAACCATTTTCTAACTTTGTACCGTCACATTTATGATACCCGAATATGTTGTTTTTTTAGTTAATCAGTCTGAGCACGGACTTTGATCGATTTAATCCAATCGAATCGAACTGTCAATTTTCATTCACGCCAAAGATTTGGTTCCTTTGATATGTATTGAAATTGACAGCTCGAGTCACTCGGATTAATTCTTAAAACTAAACTCCATTTTGGACAATAAAAAAAGTATTTGGCAGGTATACAGTGACTCGATAAAAAAAGTATTCCGGTTTCTAATTGAATTGAATATTTGGGATTATACGTCTAAACGTCTATATTACGACTAACTACATTAGACTGCAAGTGATTCCCATGGAGATTGTAAAGTGGTCTTTAACACCTAACCTCGATCAATGTTTGGAAACCACTTTTTCCATTAAAATTAGTTCGTATCGCTTCTCTAAGTAAATGATCTCTATTATTGCCGTTGATATTCTGCCGTTGTAGCTGAGAGGAATCATTTTAATAGATATCCAGCCAGCCAAAGAAACTCGATCTCTATCACATTTCTTATGACCTCATCAACAGCTCTTCAATCGTTTGAAAGTCTGCCGTACGGGAGCATAGCTGATACGAAATATTTGAAATAGATTTACCAAACCTCTCATCCGCTTCACGTTCCGTAGCATCTACCATCCGAACAACGGAACATAAATTATTGCCAACACTGACGACTCCGGATAAACAGTTTGACATTTATAAAGCGATCAACAGCGATCGCAGCGTACTGCGAGAGGTTTGGGCGTGCAAAGGACGTTTACGAAAAGCAAAAAAGCGTGAAGCTCAATCAATCGATCCTTCGAAAATGATAAACAGAGCGGGTCAGCGAAGTAAGAAATAAACATGGGGCAAGCAAAACCCCTACCGACCGACCCGGCGAGCACGGCGAGGGACGGGGAACGCTGGATCCCAGGGGTCGAAATTGCGAACGCACGCACGGCAAGCAGGCAGTTTTAACGGCCTATAAATCAAACGTACGGGAAATTAAAAATAGTCAACCCCATCGCATGGTCGTCCAAGGGGGGAGGCGGGAAGGTTTCGGAGTAGACCGTGACGGGAAAAGAATCGTACCACACGGCCAAACACAGCGAACCACGTCCAAAGTCACGAATGCATCTCAATGTCAAGCAAGGCTGGACGAAGGAACGAAGGAGCAATAATAATTTTTAAATTCACCATTTCGAATCCGCCCGAATATATTTTCGGTTTCTTTTCCTCCCCCCTCCCCTCTCCTGGTCAGCTTGTTTTTGTTACTTCGAACGGCAGAAAGATCCGCTCCTTGTGAACCCACTCGAATCGCAACCCAACAACAGAAGCGAACGCATTCAAGAAGCCCCAAGCATCGGTGGCATTGCGTATACGAAGCCGCGGTGCGACATTGGTTTTGCCCTAAAATAAAACCAAAAGAAGCGAGCGATCGCGAGCGCAAGAGGACGGATCACCGCTTTTGCTGGCGAAAACACAGATCACGAACGAACTCTGCACCCCACTCCCAATGAAGAGAAGCACAAAAATAACATAAAAACCCGCATGGTTTATGCTCCTCGGGCAAACGATCGGGCAGGAACGAAGCAGCACTCCGTTCGTTGTTTATAGTGTAGGGTATGGCCCTTTTTTTGTTCGGTTTGGTCTGCCGCAAAACCCTACACCCTACCGATCGAATGTGTTTTTTCTTGTTCTTTTTCCTTCCTTGTTTATTAATGGTTTACCATGGGGATGCGACTTCTGCCTACGGATTCTCGATTCGATACAATGTTGCCCGTGGCCGTACATACATACATACTATGCTCGTTGGCAGCGGGTCGCGCGAATCCGGGAAAGATCTAACGATAAACCGGACCGGAGGGACGGGGGACCCTTTAAATTCGGTTGGCCCGTTGTGTTGTGTTTTGTTTTTATGTGCTTCGCCGCCTATATACGACAAACAAATTCAAGGTCTTCGCCGAATTTGCCCCGCGCGAATGGGGATATTGGAGACACTCGAAGAAGTTAGCGGTTGTCGTTGTTCTCCAAATGGTAAGCTTCAGTGGCTTCGCACTGTGCAAGTATGCATCTCCACTCTTCCGTAATTTGTAGGTTGTTGTCAGCTAGAGATTGGTTTATTTTCGCCCTCCCCAAAATGACAGCGTCCAGTTCGGTAAAAAAGGTCTGTAGATGTTTGTTACTTTGGGTTTAAATGGGCTGCTTTCTTGCTGCGCTGGAAGTGTTCAAGGTTCTTACGATCACCGACGGGTGGTGATCACCGGAGCGCACTTTTGTGGTCCAGCAGCAAAACCGGCCTGATTGGATGATGAATTATGGGAACCACTAGGTGTTTGGTAAAGCTGAATTAAAGTATTAACATCGTTTGGATCTCGGTTACGCACCGTACCGCCGGATGGAAGGAAAAAACGATACGCTCACGGAATGAAGGTGTCCCTTTTCGGGTGATGACAGACGCCTGAGGTTGATGATGGCTTCCTTCGGATGGTCCCGTAAAAAACTGGGTAGTTGTAAGACTTCATCAACTTTTGGACAACCGATTCGAGGTGGAATCTTTGACCGATCACCCTCCTCCCTCCCTCCCTCTGGTCGCAAAGCTCCGGGTCAAGTGGACGAAGTCTTACAGATGTCGGGTTCGTGCTGTCAAATCAAGTCCAAGGGCAGGTCGGTGATGATGATTGTCGTCAACTCTATTGGGAAGCCCGAAGGGCCCGAGAGAACAGCGCGAATGGGTACGAGAGCGAGTGGTGGGACCCTTTAGGTCATAAATTAGCATTACATTGACAACCCACTCCGCATCCCTCCCTGCCGCTCCTCCCCCTTGCCAAATGCACGTAAATCATCGTGTTGCTCGTTGGTAGCAAGCTGTTAATAGGACATTAATCATCATCTAGTGGCGTGTGCGTTCTACTGCGTTTGTGTGTGTGTGTGTGTGTATGTATGTTTAGGGAACCGGTCACCACCGTCCACCGTAAGGGATATACGGTTGTTGTCGCCAAACATCGGTAATCCAATGTCCGGTCGCTGGTCCCGGTCAAGGGTACAAAGTCGTTACTCCTTCGGTTCAGCGATCGCACATCCAGTGCCGGACGGTGACGAAGTGCCTATGGCTAGGAAGGAAGTTCCTAGCTTTGCTTCGGTTAGATATTATGCAGAACTTAGCTCCACAAAGGTGCACGCCGGTGAATGTCTGCCGGGTGAGCAACAGTTAGTTGTGTGATAGGAAACGCAACGATAGGAAACTGATTAGTCATAGCAGTGAATGGGTTCACTGGCAGCACGAGCTTAGTTCCAGCTGTGTGCTGACCCTGGTTCCTTCCTTTGGAGCACCTCAGCAAAAAAGCCTAGAATCGGAGCGGTTACGTTCACAAACAACAGCTGTGCTTCCCTTAGGATTTCTCGCCCTGCCCATTGTGCGTTGAAAAACATTTTTGTACAGATTTTTATGAGTTTGATTTCCGTCACGACAGCCAATTTGTATTCCTTAACTAAACGCATCGATAACTTGAGCTCGAATCCAATAAAAACGTTACGATAGGCGAAGGGCCATCTTTAGAGCCCCTTTCGGGGAAAGCAAAACCTTTGATGTTGCCCCAAAGCAGCTTCCGAGCCGCTTAACCTCGCGGATTTGTAACAGGAATTTGTAAACAAAGTGTTTTATCGAGCCGCGTCAACATGTGACTAACACACGCCCTAAAAATAGACGTACTTTTACGACTCTAATTCTACAAACCGCGCGCACACAATCCCACACACACACACACACTCACGAACTCGACGATTTTAAGATGGCAATCCGCATGCAACGCGCGGTGGTTGTCATTAATCGCACCCGTTTTACTACGAAAAAAAGAAGCTGATGCAACACTAGCGATTCCGCCCTCGCGAGAAATCCCTCGTCCCGGTCGGATATTTGGCTGTGATTCAGAAGGATCCCATAGAAGACGTCGACCACCACGATGCTATTCCCCTGGAAGATGGGAACTAACATGAACAGATCACGTTCACCGTAACACAAGGGACAATTTTATTTATACTGTTGGTATTTGGTGGGTCGGATTATTTATAATACCACACCTTTTGCTTGTTTGTTATGGCGCGATCTCTCATGCGGCATTGTAAGTGGTCGGTAATGAGCGATTGCAACTGTTTTTGTTTTCCCTTCGTCCAACCGATGGTGGACATTGCCCACGAATGGCCTCCACGATGCTTCCTGGCAAGATCTTGGAATCTCGGGATCGTAGATGGTTACACTCCGTTGACGTCGGAGTGTTTGTTTCGGTTGGTTGTAAACAAGTCCTGGATGCAGTCTAAACCGCATGTAGCATGTCGTAATGTGTTCTAGCGATTACATAATACACCTCCACAAGAGGAGATCTCCTCCAGGAGATTTTGTAAACCATGGGAGTACTAAAAAGTCACACTTAGGCGATGATAATGACCAGTTTGACAAACGGTCGGCGGTCGACAACAGCTTCCCTCCGGGTAAACTCACCGATATACCAGGACCACCACGAACGGGAGCGATTGTCTCATTTGTCGGAATGTTTGTCAAACCCATCTCCTCTGGGGGGGGTGTCCGAGTGTCGAGATTCTGATACGCCAGTGGGGCCGTGTTGATGATCGATTGTTTGTCAAGCCGGCTTGTAATACTAAACCATGGCGCAGGCCCATCGAAGGGTCTATATGTTCGACGGATCGGACCGTGTTGATAAGATAGCCGGGCCGTCTCTGTTTGCTCGGCATGCGACATCAACTGCCCCTTCGGAAAGAGGTACACAATCGCACAACATCGCCACAGTTCCTTCTGTTGGAACCTGTGCTGCACCTTTTCGTTGCACTTTGTTGGGTCCGGGTGTGGAAGTGCGGACCCGTTGGGTGATGATGGTGTTGATGACGACGACGCTGAGTGAGGAGGTTGACCGATGAGTTCATTCGGGCGGGACAAAGGAATAACGTTGCGTTCGAATCCGTGGCGCCAGTCGGTCAGTTGCACTTTGTTTTGTCTTAACGACGGGCACATCCCACCCTCCCCAAACTAGGCCACCCTAGAGGTCGGGATGGTGCCATGTCTTGGCGCGGAATTGTTTGCCCCAATTTGTAAGTGCACCCAGACGCACATGTCGATCGATGTCGCAGATGCAAGTTGGGCTCCGCGGTAAGCCGTTGCATCCATCCGAATGCAGCGACAAATCGATGGAGGGATAAAAACACATGTGTGACCCGAAACTCGCTCTAACATCGCTGACGGCGACGGTTTGCACGGAGTGGGTGCCGTTGACAAATGTGCGGGTTTGTCATTTGCCCGAAGCCTAATTGTGCAAGGTCGCTGATTTTTTTTTAATTTTTTTTTCTTTTCCACTTTTTCTTGGTGTCCATTTTCACAGCTCGTCGTTTGCTGCTGGTAAGCTGATATAATTTATAGCTCAAGTTTTCGCCGCCCTCCAGCAGCAACAGTGGCAGCGCGCGCTAAATTAATTTGCACCACCACCATTTGGCCTGATGCAAATTGTGTGGAAAAGCAAACGCGTCCGATTAACAAGTATCAGTTTTGCTTCGTTTTGACTGATCTAATTGGGAACAAGCGTGCCGTCTGAATTTACGCCACGTCGGGGCTCAATTGGCTCGGTGCATTTGCAGCTGGATGCAACATTTTTCGATGCTAAATTAATTCCAATGCCAACCTTTGTTTTTTTAGTCAAGCTGCAACCTATTTAATAGTATAAACCCACTATTTTACAACGCATGTTTTAACACACATTTACTTTGCGAAGTCACACCGATTGAAGGTACATTGTCTGGTGTGGATTTAATTCGTTTACCAACAGT
Organism: Anopheles ziemanni; assembly: GCF_943734765.1. Classification (NCBI taxonomy): domain Eukaryota; kingdom Metazoa; phylum Arthropoda; class Insecta; order Diptera; family Culicidae; genus Anopheles; species Anopheles ziemanni. The sequence goes on from NC_080705.1 coordinate 84,491,207, forward strand.
TTCACTGGTTGAGGATGGTTAGTTACATTTTCAGTTGGTTGAGTGTTTTTCCAAGACTCCCATTTTCAAATGGCTGGACAACTTCGTTATCTTCGACTGCATTACTTATGGTTTGCGGCACTTCTTATCAAGTGACGTATTCTCGAGCTATTGCTATTGCTATAGCTATTGTTCTCGTCGAGGGGTCCTGATCGTTTAGCGAAATCAAGGTAGTGTTCCTCATCTTTTTTCTTGGTCATGCCTGCCCCATCAAGGGCTTACCAGACTTGTTCCCTTTGTGTACGTGAAGGGTCCAGACTCGGTTGGGTATCGTACCTGTGCCTTCGAGAGGGGGGCCTCGGCGTTTTCTGCTTTTAATTTTTCATTCTAAGTTTACTGTCTGTAAGCGGACATTATTTTTTTTTCCTGTACTTTATTTTAGGTTTACATATACTTTACGATCCCCTTAAAGGAAATCGCTCTAAATCCTAATTAACGCAAATAAAATGCTGATAACATGTGCTGATTAATAGAAATAAAAAAACGCAGTGTTTTTCAGTGGCGTAAACGAAAGGCGACCGGGCACACACGACGTCCAAACATGGCCGCACTGTGCGCCGACACCAATACCAACGACGGCACGAACGCACCGCTACGACGCCAGAGACCGCGGTTCGGCAACACACAAGTGTGTCCGCGGACCCCGCGGGAACATTTATTGTCTTTAAATAAACAATGAAATGTGCCCGTTTTATCAGTTTTCGGTTTTTTTTAAACTGGCGGTGGATGTTGCATTCAGTTCGGTGAAGCAAGAAGAAGCAATACAAATGGCGCGCACAGTAAAAATCGAACACGAAAACACCGCTACACCGGTCCGACCGTCGGCGGTGGTGTCTTGAGAGATGATAGTGGCGCACACCACGCCGAGGATGATTCGCGAAGCAATCTTGCCGCTCAAAGCTAGGAGGGATGGTTTGTGTGTGTGTGTGTATGTGCCCGTTACGGGCGTACGGACGCAAGATGTCGCATATTTACCGGCCCAGAGGTTCCTTCTGTTCACGCGCTGATCCCGTGGTCCCAAAAGGCACACGGTTGGAGGTGCGCGCTCGTGTGCCGTGTGCACAGAAAGTGTGCGCTGGCATCGTTGGAAAAAAAAACAGATAAAACGGTGAGAAGGAAGAAACCAAACTGGCAAAATAGATTGGCCAAACACAAATTTTAAAACCCCTCACGTTCGCATGGGAATTGTTACAGACGGCGTGTTATCACAGAAAAAGAGACAACAACTAATACTTCCCCCGACGATCCACGATATGGCCAGTAAGAGTGGCTCTTCAGATGCTACGGAACAGGACTAACATTGTTTTCGTGTATACAAACACGTGGGCCTTCAAAGCGACAAGATATCAAGAGACTAGGAGTTTCTTTTACCTATTTATAGCCAACCGTGCTTCGCCAATTATATCACTTTACATGCGGTAAGAACGATTTACCTCAGTTGAACCATTGCTATGCTGAATCCTTATGTGGAAGTAGTCATCATTTTCCCCGCGGACAATGGATGCGAAAAAGCTACAACAAATCCAAACGTGCAAAATTTGTCTGCCAACTCTTGGAAAGACTGAACACAAAAAAAAAAAAGAAAACACACATGTTAGCTGCACGACAAACTTATAAGCTTAGCAAACAGAGTCGCCATTGATAAGAGCGAAGGCTTTATTTATTTATTTGTTTACTGTGCCCCAGACTGAACGGTTCCTCGTCGAACACGCGGTCAACGGGTGCATGGGCACGTTGCCGAAATTTGCGCGATGTTTTTTTCCTTTCCCCACCAGGTGTGTATTTATTTATGTAATTTCGTTATTTTTCTAACATCTGATCGTGAATTTTCTTCCCTTTTCATCTGTTGCATGTTTCATGTCGTTTTTTATTTTTACAAAGCCAAGGCTGGACAGGGATGGTGTTATCTCGGAAAATAACTTGATAGTCGTTTTTAGTAGATGGTTCGAATGGTAGCATTGAGTTCGAATTTCCTTCTATATTTCATCAAATTTCATCAAACTACATCGAAAAACTTTAAAAAAATACTATTACTACAATTTGTTCTCTCAAAGTCTTGCCTACAACTGCCCTATTTCTTTTCTAACCTTTTCCATGTCATTTTACTAAGCCTTCTTTGATTATATTTTCCTATACTTTTCTGGCAGCGCTAACAGAAACAGGGAAAGGTAGAATTGTATGCCCTTATATCTTTGCCAAAGACATTAAAACTAACTTCGGTTTGGCTTATCCATCAACATGTAGCTTTAGGAAGAGTTGGATTTTTATCTCATTAATACTCATTTTATTGATAAATAATTGTTTTATTTGAGATTGAGACTGAGATTGTTTCGTAATTTTGTTGCAACCAACGCTTTTCATTACTCATATTTTTTTCGAATACTAACATTTTCCTTATCATGTAACCGCACCATTTACCATGTCTTAGGAATTGTCTTCTAATCTTCCGGACTGCAATCTGAACCAGGCGGTAGGAAAGTTACCCACCACGGTCCAAAACCGTCGCAAAACTTTCCGCATCCGTACTTTTCCATTCCCCTTTGACTGATAAAGTCTGTCCGGAGCGCATCATGGTGGACCAGAGTGCTGTTCCCATCAAGCGCAATACCCGGATCGCTGCTGGGCCTATGTACGCTAGAGCATATTTTTTCTCATCGTTCGCCGTCGTGCAAAAGTGCGTCCCATAGCGACCGAGCCTCGTGGGTGCAATCAAACTAGGCCAACGTTGGTGGTGGCAGCCGCCCAAAGGGCCACCCCTTGCGCTCTCGGCCGGCCACGATGCTGCGATGCTACTGCGCACTTTCGGATGTTTGCATTGGGCTCCGTTATCGGCCCTCGCTTAGCTGCGGGCTTGTACGTTCTAGCCGAATTTTGAACGACGATAACTGCGGTTGATAATGCGCCTAGGAGTACGCTTGATAATTTGGATTTGAACAGCATGTTTGGAGGATGATTAGGACGAGTGCACATGCAGCCATGGCAAGCGCGTGCCTTTGAATTCCGTATTGACAGTGCCACAGTATGATGTTGTTAAACTATACCGAAAAAATGTTGGCGATCGTGAATAATCCACAACACGTTTATTTTACTTCCATTATTATCAACACTATTATGATTGTATTCGTATTGGTGATTTTTTTTCTAATTTTGAATTGCGTATTGGTCTTGTATGATAAAACACCATCGTTAATCGTTACCCATCCGAGCTTTAGTTTAGATGAAAAAATTGAAGACAATATTTGAACTAATAGAAATTTGGAAAATAGAAATGCGACTATTATACAGTAACACACCATAACACTTTAAACTTTTTAAGTTGTCTGCTTCAGGGATCCGTGGTTTTGTGATATAGTATCGGTATTTACTAAATGAAAAATTTAATTATTTTCATATTAGTTTCCTATTTACATATGACCAGAGCCGTCCGGAGAGCATTTGCGTGTTAGCACTGGTAACATTACTTTGGACAGTCTTTTTTCTGTTTACAGTTTACCTCATGCCACGGAAAGGCTTACTTAGTGGTTGCTCGATCAGTTAAAATAAATCACTCTTTGTGTCGCACAACCATTCCATTTTCCGGGGTGCGTTCATTTGTTTCTCAAGGCTACGGGTGAAAACAGTTCTCTTCAGAAGGAAAACTGCGTCATCAACAAATCGCTCGGTAACCTCGAAGGTGCTCGATCCACTGAACCGCAACCTGGTTGTGGCCAATCCGGTGAATTTTGGCACCCTGTGGGGCGATTTGAGGTTGGCCCTTTTTGAAGAAGAGATTAAGGTAGAAGGGGTGGGGGGGAGGGGGGGGGGGGGGGGAGAAATAAAAAACAAAACTGAATCCCACCGGAGGGGGCCTCGATGCGTCACTCGTCATTCCGGCCAGTGCGTGTAATTATCATTTACATAGCGTTACGGGAAGGATGGCGCGTGAAGTGTGCGTTTGACATTTATTTTTCGACTCTGATGAAACATATTTGCCATCAGTTGCAGCAGGGCCGAAAATCAAACGACATCGACGGGCCTCGAGGCCGTGATCACGTGCCATTCGTGGCTTTCGGGGTACGGCAAAGACCAGGCCAGAGGCTGCGTAGCGTTCAGACTGCGTTACGAAACAGGTTTCCCGAAGGATTGGATTGTAGCTGGACTCGATTCACACACAGCCACACAACGCGATGCGGTACGCAATACGCACGCCATTTCCCGGAAGTTCGTGGGTACGGAAAACGGCAGAAACGGTGGGTCATTTTTTTATGTTTGCGTACGAAACGGTATCCAAACGCACTGGCACGCACAAACACCAGCAAATTCGGGATTCGGGAATAACGGGAGCACGAACTGAGCGTGAATTTGGGGAGAGCTTGCCCGAGCTCGATAGTCCTGTAGGTTCCGCTCAGGAATCAGGGAAGGCACAGTGTCTCTTCTTCCCACTGCTGTCCTTTTCTCCTCTTCCCACTGCTGACATTGGTCCCGAAAAACAAAAAATTCTGGATGGTATCTCTTTTCCATTTAAAGAGCCCCCGGGTTACGCCTCGACGCCGAAAGAGTCCTTGAAATGTGATTGAAGCATAAAGTACCGTTCTTCTTTGTTCGGCACGGCACTTCTTTGTTGCTGAATCTGGGCGAGTGTCAGACCCATTACCATCATTTTTGTATCCCTTTTTTTCTTCCATGCCTTATAGCCTACCCCTAAGGGTAGGGAACGCTTCTAATGTTGTCCCTGATGTCCTTGCAACTTTGTTGCGTATGTGACGTAAGAATGTGATTTTTCGAATAGATTTTAGTTGAGGAAAAACAAATTCTACGCAGCACAATCCTAGCATATGGGTTTGGGAAAACGGGATCAGGCTAGAAATATAAATGTCAATCATTCGCACCGAACAAGCAACACCATTATCCTGAGGATCCATCTTTCGGAAATCATCTCTCAGGGGTAAAAAAACGGATGAAGACTGACGTACCGTACGGCATGTTTAATTATGAGGCTTGATTTGTTAATTTCCGCTTCTGCAGTCCATGCCGATCGAATATACCATTCACAAAACATACGTCGTAGTAACGCACGTAACAGCGTTCCATCGCACGCAATGTGCCCTAGTGTTCCTGCGTCGTAGCATCGAGGGAGTGCGTAAAATTTCGTGCCACTTGGTCGTTAGGACTCTGGGCCGGGGATAGTAGAATAGAAATTTAAGCCCATGATGAAATATCTTTCTTTTCCACACTTCAGTCCTCCCTTCCGTCGGTAATAGAATGCTACGCAAAAGCAGGAAACCGCAGTACGCATAGGTATCCATAGTTACTCGAGGTCACTACGCCGAAATGGAACCGGAAATCACGCAATCTGGGGTGCTATGTATTTTGTCGGCTTCTTGGTGATTGTTCACGTATTTTGTTTTTCCTTTCCACCTGCTTTACCCCTATTTTCTTTCCAGTTTTCCCATTCCTCCCATTGTGCGTGCGTGTGCAAGTCCTTCCGCTCGGTATGAATGGGAGTGAGCGTAATTTGGTTTTATTGATTTCCACCACATTTTCGGTGCGCGCACAAACACAAATAGAATGGCTTAAAATGAAGGAAAAAAGAACGAAGCGGCCAACCCCGCGCGAAGCAACGAAAATGTGGTTGGGCAAGGTTAGGCAGTGTGAAGTCATTAATTCCCTCTGTCCCTCCTTCAATAACCCCGAGCAACCTCCGGTTGGTCATTGAAAGTCCTTCGAAGGAGCGCGAACTGTGCAACTTTTAAGGCATCCATTATGTTGGAATTTCTCCATTTCTCCCCCCAGGGCGCTGAGCCACAACAAAAAACAAAAGGGGCAACAAAATAACACCCTTAAATGTATTCTAATATTTCCTTCGCTCCATCAGCTTCTCTGCGTATCGTAATTTGATACGATGCGATATTTTATCTTCGTTCGCTCGTTTGCCCCCTCGTTAGAAAAGATGCCCACGGCTAACCTTCATCCAGTGTGTGGCTCCGGAAATCCAACCACCAATGTCACCTCGTATACTACTACCACAGGACTACGACAACGACAACAACAGGAGAGCAATGGACCGAATGTTGAATGTTTCTCGCTACGCACAGTGTTTTACGTCCGCTTCCTTGTTCGGCCGCCAGCTCGGGGCTAATCCAATCGTACGTAATCCTTACACGTACACGCACATTTACAACATGCACTGCTCCTCGCCCGTGCTTTGGCACGTGAAAGCACCTGCCATCCTGTGTGGTAGTGATCGAGGACACGCAAATGCGGTAATTCAACAGTGGCCAGTGAACCAATGCACACTGGGGTGACAATTTTACTATTATCTGTAGTATATATAGCGAGGCGGGATGGTGACACCCGTGTGTGCGTATGTGTGTGGAGCGAGTAAGGTTTGAAAGTAAATAATTCTCACCCAGCGCGTTAAATTTACCTATTGTTTATCTTTAAACATGATTTTTTTAAATCTTAAGCCGTTTTCAGCTTCTGTTTTTTTTAAACACTCTTGTTTAACATTTAAATTTACAGGAAGGTGAATGGCGTCATGCATATTTATTAAATTTTTCTTAACACGTTAAGCGCTATGCCCAAATTGCACTGCTTTCCGTTCTGCCAGCGATTCGTAGAATCGCCGGCCTACCCAACGGGCTCTGTCGGTCCGAGCAGACCGACGCCGGCTTACGGGGAAGAACACTGTCGGCCCCACGGGGCCGACGTAGCGCTTAACGTGTTAACACAAATTGTGCGACCTTGAACTAATGCTTTGTGATTATATGTTTTAATAGTGGAACTTAACGTCGCTTAACTAATAGTGACGTGTACTAAAATTTCAGTTTAATTTCAAAATTGAGCAACTATAATCGGTTGGAAAACACATTTTTTTCAATCAGGCCCACTGAAGAACAAATTCGCAAACCCGATTCGAACAAAACGATTCGCCAATCTACGCCATGCGGCTATTGCATCACCAAGCAATGAGGATGATCGGTTTAGGAATCTTCTCATGGTGTTTCTTCATGGGAGTAAACAACATTTCTTCGAATGACCTCGATTCCTCTTATCAGGCGCTAACTGCGCTTACCTTACCATCCCTGATTCCGTCCTTCCTCTTCCGTACCGGTACTGTTACCTCTGCCAATCCTATCTAGTGCAAAACCCTGCTGCTGTTGCTGCTGCTGCTATTGCGATCGCTAGTATTTCTTTCCACCGAACGCATCCCTTTTCTAGCCGTGACATGTTGTTGTTTCTTTGATATGTTTAAGGGTTGGTTTTATTATTCGGTTCATCGCTACGGCCGGCAAAGCATTCCGCCACCCCTATCCCTTTGATATGAAATCCCTTCAATCGTCTTTTTTGGTTTTGTTTTCTGCTTTTGCTTTCATCATTCTGCCTTTGTTAAGCCGTATAGGAATCATATGGTGGCTAAGTGATGCTGCCATTGCCATCGGTGTTGTGAAGCTGTATTTAGTATCACCGTTTCCTCGCACTTCAGCTTTAAGCGTCCCCCATCTACCACCCTTCACCCTCATAACCACCCACTCAGCTTGATCTCGAGCTCTCGAGAAGTGACTGTGTGTGAGTGTGTGTATGTATAGGCTCGCATTGTGCTGGCCGGTTGTTCAAAACCATCATATCGCCGATGTCGCGCCCGTGTCGGTTGCCTACATAAAGTCTTTTGAAATCCAATTTGATCTCATAATAACGACATCACAATTTTTTTTTACTGCTCATCACACCATTTGTTTCAATCAAGTTACTTTTATGATAGTTTTCCCGGCTGCAAAGTATTAAACGTGTGACAATTGAAGATATTGTTGTTTTGAAAATACAGCTAATCGTTATGAAGGCGAAAACACAATCTACCAAGTTAAATTCCGACCGAAAAAGACTCTGCATTTTACGAGCCTTTGTCTCGCGGCTACCTACCGGCATGCTTCGCGCCCCGCGAGAGTGAGCGAGAGTGGTGTTTGTGTGGTTTTCGATTCGCGGTACTAAGATCGCACTTGCACTAACGAGAACCGCGGCGCACAGTGGGCAACAAGAGCTAATTAAAAAAAATAAAAATAGTTTTTCCATGTATTTTAAAATTTTCGTATCCATTGCTTGCTAATCAATTCTATCTGTCAGTACACTGCATTGATCCAAGGAGGGCGCGGTTCTAGATGACTTCGAATGCAAGGTCACCCACTAAAATGCCATTCCCTCGCGGGCTTTGTTACAGCAAATGTTGGAACGTCTCCGATGAATCGACGATAAGGTTAGCTTTTCATTCCATTATTTTCAGATAACGGTTACATAGACTGCATTTTCTTGTTACCAAAGCAAGGGTAGTAGCAGATAAGTTTCGAAACCATGGTTTCAAGTTTCTACCAGGCACTTGACTTGAGGTCATGGTTATTCATATGAGTCTCACCGTTTGAGTTAACTACAGATTTTTCTCAGCTGATATTACAAATTATTGAATTATTGTAAACGATAGAAAACCAATTTTGTCTCATATACTTTGTAATATGCTTTGGAAAATAGTACAAACTGCGCAACAAATTCGTTGTGTCCCTCTCAGGTTGTAAAGTGTAAGGCTGTGGGTAACATCCTACAATCCACCTGTACAATCCACAAAAATAGCCACCTTTGTACCCCGTTGTAACCACCGTGCGGTGACACACAGAGGCGAGAGATACATCCGCCGTTCGCTCCGCGGACCGTGCTCAGTTCGACAGATGCCGTCGTCGTGAACGGTCTTGGAAGAAACGACTCGCAGCTACACTCTAGCGCCGTCACCAGCGTAGAGCGAGGTTGCCATCAGCAGCAACGAGTGTTGTGTTACCGAACGGAAGCAAAATTAGAAGCAGTTGCAAAACGTACCACCAAGTGTTGTGTTTTTTGGTGCAGTCCCTACTGGCAACGGTACGAGCATGAATTTCGATTCCCGGCTCATAAATGTATTTTGCATTGATTTATTGGTTTCGTACCGGACTGGCTCGGTTCCATTAATTGATGGTACCGGACAGAAACAGGTTTACTTTCAGTTCGAGTGCATTTGAGTGCGGTTAGGGAAGTCGGGATGGGTAAAAAGGACAAATCGATAAACAGTAGTTCAGTGATTGGAGGAAAAACAGGCGATTACTCGATACCTTCATCTAACTTTAACTTAACGTATTGAGAAAATTTTTGAAAATGTGTGATAAACAGCGATAAAAGAAACGGGTTCGAAATATAGCACGAGTTTATTTGTAGACACATCGTCGAATTGATTAACATATTCGAAAGCCTCTTAAGGTACATTTTAAATGCAGTTTAACGAACAGTGGCTAGTGCAGTGTGAACCGTCTTACAGTTGTTTTTCCAACAATCGCGAAAGTAGTGTTCGGCGCTATGCGATGTGCATGCACCGATGCGTGTGATCGATGCACGGACGCGGTATTTGTTTTGTGTAACCGTTTTTTTCCCCTTACATGCATGCAATTCGCCAAACCAACTGAAAAACCCAGGAGGCTACGATAGGATCTGATTTGAAAAGGCAAAAAATAGGCTCGTCTTAGCCACACTACCGGGTACTTGTAAGGCAGAAAAGCGAGGCTAACGTGTTCGGTTGCCCTAGCACTACTTCACAATTGCCGTCCTAAGCTAGGGCTGTTGCACTGGTACAGCTTTACCGGGCAAGTCGCCGGGGGGGGGGTTTGCTTTTTTTTGTATTACCATTTATGTTGCATGCACTTTACTATTCCGTTCAACCGATGCAGTAGCTTTCCTGTACCACTTTTCCTTCGACACTAAACACGTGCAAGCCCGGCGTGAGGGAAATCGGCTCGAGAAACGGGTTTAGGGGGGCGTGCGTTTTTGCAGCAGGCGAGAGTGGCTTGAGAAAAGGCCGCCTTCACCAACACCATGCATTATTACTGCCGGCATTAGAAGAAGCTGGTGACTCTATTGGAAGTGACTAGTTTCCGATTCCAACCATCCAACCGCCGCTGCATATACACCACACACGCGCTCGTACACACACACCCACACATGGAAGAACAGGGAATGCACTTTGGGGAGGCAGAGAAAGGGCTCGAGAACGGCTCGTACGTGTCAAACGGTGCATTGAAAGTGAAATGTGCGTTTCGTTGTGCGAAGCATGTTTGGTGTTTGGCTTATTTAAATAGTTCCTGATAAAATCTTTGCACCTTTAATGTTAGATTTGAAACTGTTGAGCAATGTGGAAAACTAGCCTAATACGTAACATTTATGGAAATAGGTAAACGTTACCTTCGATATATGAAATCAAACATGTGGAATTTCCACCGTTCAAACCCCATTCAAACTGTCTCCAACAGTTTGAAATATCAATCAAAACCACTCATAACGTTTCTGATGATTGGTGAAAAGGGAAAAATTGCATCAGAATTTCTCTTCGGAAATGTTTGCCCACTCACGGGAAGAGAATTTAGATTTCTCTCCGAACAGAAATGCAAGCAACAAGTGCATGCGGTGAGTGCAATTTCCATAAACAGTTGCTGCACAGAAACAGAATGGTTGTTCAAACGTTAAAGAGAGTGTTGCAAAGTGCATTTGTTTAATATAGTGTATGGCAGGACATTTTAGTGGTTTTTACAAAACTGTTTCTTACTACTTGAAAATAAAGCTGATGTTGGTTTTGGTTCGTTTTTGCTAAACAAAGTTGTAACAAACGAACGAGTAAGGAGATACTTAACCGTGGGTACACTTTAGCCTGTAACTGTATAAAAACTAAGTGCATCAAGTGCGACTCCTCCACTAACGATAGGAGTGTTCACAAGTGGCCGCTCGGTGGCATCCGTTTTCCGTGTTATTGTAGTTGAACATTTCGATCTGATCAGCCGTTAACGCAAAACGTCCGTTCAGCCGGTTGATAAATTAGGCCGAAGGATACCGTTGCGTTGGAATTCGATTATTACGTTATGATATTCGCTCGAACTTGGTCTCGATCGGGACGGGGCGACACGGACAGGGTGCGCCCCACAGCTGGCCATTCCACGGCCGTTTGTCGCACACCTCCTTCACATCCGATTTATATCGATACACCAGTCCCACCGCTAAACCGGTTTCCATCTGAGCAGCAGGAAGGCGGCAGATAAAACAAGATGGCATAGATGTTCGGTCTCATATTTGGGTGTTTTTATGGTGATTTGGTTCGGCCCATCCTTTGCCGCTTTCTTCCTGTCGATTATTATTATGGCCTCTTGGCCATCCGCATGTTCGTTGAGCGATCCTTTTTGCAGACTGAAACAAACAACCCATCCGAAGGTTTGAACCGTATTGCCTGCTGCCTTTCCGCTGTGGGATGTGTTTGCGAACCGTGCCGATTCGGTTATCCGATTGGATCAATTCAGTAGCTCCTATTGCTTTAAGAAACCGATCCGAAATGGCACGTACTGTGTCCGCTGTGTGTTTGGACACAACTTGTTGATCGAAATCAAACGCTCATCGTGTTTCTCATCGCATCTCGCGAACCCGCGCCGGTCTATCGTCGGTGTTGATAAGCGCCGTTTCGTGGTAGTGGTGTTGGAGCACGACCCAGCGGGGGAGAAAGAGGACGGAGCGAAATCTCACACCGCGGGATGGTGGGGCCGCGAACCGCGGTACCCAGATGAGAAGAAGTAGGCAACAAACACGGCCAAGATCGGGTAAACAACAACCGGCTTCGGTTCAGCACGCATCCGCGATGGGAAGCTTGCGAGGCGAGAAGGAGAAATATGAACACACGAGCACAGACAAGGCAGGCAGCAATGTGCGAGTTGGTGGTGCGTGCGAGTTAACTCTGGCCGGGGAGCCCTGGCCCTTCCCGCGTTCCTTCAACGCCACGCCACCCCGCTGTAGCCAACCTTGGGTAGCCCGTCAATCTGTTGTGGTCGCCAGTTTGCCTTCGACGACACAGCAGCAGCAGCGACATGGCGACGCGCGAGTGCGACCCGAAGCTCACGGTAAAACGCATTCGGCAGCGCCGTACGACAAACAAGCCATTTATCTATCACTTTTCATACCCCTGGACCGCCGGCTTCTCGTCTCCTTGCGGGGTAGCGCTTCCACCGGGTTCCGGCACACTGAATAGAATCTCGCAAAGCTGCAGGGCAAATACAGGGAAAAAATGTCCTTCTGACAGCAAGGAGCCGGATCCCTCGCGGTCTCTCAAGCTAAAGTTGTTCGTAACGTAGATTTTGTGCAGCTTACAACATCATTGAAAATTAAATGACAAGTGAATATTACATTCATACGGCACGGAGAAAAGTACAACAATAAAGTTTTAGTACCTTGAATTTTCGGTTGGAAAGGTTCCACTGTAAATCCATAGCGAGTAGTGGACGCGCTTTGGGGCTGGTAGATGAACACACATACACCTTATGGCTATATATAGTGTACGGCATCAGCAAACGAACCAAACCTGCATGCTACTTGCCCTGCCACTCGTGGCACACTAAGGTTTGGGTTGATTTTAAAGGGATGCAGCCTAAAAAACCGGTGAGTCTAGCGATTCGATTCGGCGTGTGTGCGTTTATCCGACGGCGTGTGGCGTACAGGTTAATCAAGTACCCGCTTAACAGGATTAACCACTCTCGCTGGCCTCACCACAGCGTACGGCGTTTTTAGCGGCCAATCTCGAACCGGAGGACCGGAGGCAAATCCCTGCCATCCATCTCGACTGCCGTGTGGGTTGTGCGTGTGTGCCGTTGCGTGAACGTTTTGTTACTTTTCATCGTCCATCCTTGGAGCTGTGAAAACAATATTGTGGCATCATAGGGGCATGTCGTTGAGATGGTTCGCGTCTATCAACACGGCAAACCGGGTGGATGCGTTCACCGTTCTCGCGTGCGTGAGACCCGCGGTGAGTGCGTTCACTTCAGGGACCGTGGTTTATTAGCCTAATTTAACCGACAGCACACAGAACATACTCGCGCCCGTGGTGCTAAAGGTTTCGTTCGTTTCAGTTTCATTTGTTCTTCCCTTAACCGTGCCATAATCTTTTTTCCACCCACCCCACAGGAGGTGTCCCATCTCGTGCGCATCTCGTGAAATTGTTGTTACCGTGTGAAAGTGAACACAGCCGTGCTTTTAAAACGTACACAACAGTGCAGTAACGGGAGTGGAGAGTGAAAGTAGTAGGCTACGATCGTACCAACAAGTGCGCAAAGGTCCGACCAGCATCCCGCAGTGGTGGATGGTAGCAGTGCGTGTGCGTGCGTGGCCTGCTTTGCCAAGTGTTCTATAGTGCTAGCCTTCTATGCTGCCTCGTGCTGATCGTTCGTGTTGTCCAATAGATTGGAGCGTGAAAAGTGAAACGAAAAGCAGTGAAAAGTAAATAACAAATCATACGTAGCGAGGAAGTGCAAACAAACAGCATCGAATAAATTGACAAAAGTTGACCATCGGGACCTGGTCACGCGAAAGGGTCGGTGAAGTTTGTCCCCATCTCCGGTTTTGGCCCGGTCCAAAAACCTTGGAGGCCATTTTAAAGTTCGTACACGTGTGTGCGTGTGTGTGAGAGTGGTTTTTATTTCTCATAAATCAATCAGTATAGCTCCGGAACGCAAAACTAACCGAAATCAATGTACTCGATGGTGGAATACTATAGCGACATGGGGCAAATAGGGCAGGACGTAAGTATACCGAATGTTTAAACCAATATTTTTTCCACATTCCATAAACGTAGGAATATCGTTTTGGTTCATATAACGTCGCATACTGATTCTGACATCGATCACTTAGATTTCCTTTGCAATAACATGGATACTCTAGCGTCGCTCGAACAGTCCCATTTGGTCCATTTGACTCGTGTTCCAAGCGGCTGATATTCACCGAAACCTCCCCGGCAATTGGAGGCACAAGAGTATTTAACCTTCGACCTTTTGCATCCCAGCAACTTAACGCATAGTGAACGCTGTGTTTCGCGACCGTTGGGCAAGATAATGTACGGCTGTTGCTAGGGGGCCACCGCGTCCCACTATAGTGCCCCACGTTAAGCAGTGGGTTGAGATAAGAAACCATCAGGCTCAATTCCCCTCCACCCCGTCGGGCGTGCGACAATATGTCCAACCTGCATAGACGGACAAGGCAGACTGTATGGGGGGCAGGCGTCGTCGAGCCCAGAACACTGTCAATCTCGGCACTCGATAGCGATATGTCCGTAAGGCGATTTGGACAGAATTATCAACGTAAGACTTTTGCCGTATCACACTTTATCATTTAATTTTTTGTATTTCGTCTTGCGTGCTGTCACCTCGATTAGGGTGAACAATCTTTGACCGACTCGTGATACTAGCTGGCTGGTTGCGTGTGGAGGTCGTGAGGTTGTTATCGGTGGTTCGTCTGCTACTAGGTTGAAGAACAGCTACACTTTTGGTATATTTGTTGTTTCATTAGAAATGCTCTTTCAATTATCATAGCTAATTGGTTTAAATTTCCATTGACCTATTTCAAAGGGTACTCTATGACACCAACCATCAACCACGGATATTTGCGATAAACTCTGTGTGCAACTGGTGCAGGCCACTCCTCAGTTCGGTTGTTTTCTTACCCCTTGTTGGACGGATGCACTCATCGTACTGCCAGGTCGATGTCTTGTTAAGCCTTCGGTCCGAGATTGACGGTGGTAAACCTTTTGGTTAGTAACCGTATTTTTGGTCCCAGTACTTTCAACGCTATCGTCGCGGGGTCGTGGACAGAAAGAGGATTCAAGCGATTGTCGCGACCAGGCCGAAGACAACGTTAGCGTCCCCTTTCGGGCCGGGTTTGAGGACACCGCTAGGTGAGGGATTGGGTGGGTTGGTGGAGAAGGTCAATAAAAATTAAGCTTTCCCGTACCGGCTTCATCGAGCGGATTGTTGTTGTTTGTTTGACGGTAGAATAAATCCACGTCGAGCGTCGAGCCACATCCCAACAGCACACGCCCCTCTTTCCTTGCCTGCTACGGGGTACGGCACATTAAACCAATTACCGTAAGGATGGGCAAAATATATTTTATAAGCCATGCCTGCCCACCCCCCAGTGGCATACCCTGCTCCGGAGATGTTGTTATTTTTCCCGCGAAATGAAAGCCCCGGCTTAACGATCTCCGATCGCACAACGAACTTTACCAGCGTTGGGACGGGAAAGGGACGTTGGGCCTGACTAATTTGTTTGTGTGTGCCTGGGCAGGGTTCAACCAACCCTCCCTCCCCCGCAACGGCAACATGTTTGATTTGTTCCAACGCAGCTGATTCAATTTTCAAACAGGTTTGTTTTGGCAAATTTGTTCCATTGCCATTAATTACGGTAAATTACACTACCGCCGGAGTACTCGATCATCCGGATTATTCGTGCGTGTTTGATGCGAATAAACAACAGCGATCGGTCTGTAGACATCCTTACAATATTGTTGTTCCCATTAAACCACTCGACATCTGATTCTCCGTCGCTAATAAAACGCTTAAGGCAAAGTAATTTTTGTTCAATATTATGGAACACTGTTAATATGTTTTGTGGTAATTTGTTTAACGTAATGGAATTAAGATTCGTTGTTAGAGTTGAATCTTTTGGCGAGATTCGTTCAGATGGATTTATGAATCTTTATTGATTCGAATCTTCCACCCTTAATTATTCTTTCGAAACCTTAATGAATCTTCATGAATCTTTCATGGCTTTGTCACGAATCTCCAAAACTCTATCCTTTCATGGGCGTGGATTATGCGACCAAAAAAAGGGTGGTCCGTCTACCCGTTTTTGGCTCATAACTTTGCGTCAGTTAATGTAATCGTGAGAATCATGAATTTCTCATCAAAAGATTCATGAATCTCCAAAACGCAAAGAATCATGCGGATTCATGAATCTGAACCTCAATCACACAAATCTAGTCGTTGTTAGCGGACAAAATAATGTTAATTCCAATGTAACTTCCCCTCCAAGTATAGGCTTATCGAATAAATGTTGAAATGTAAATTTCGAATTTTTTTTTGTTTTACCAGGTTGTAAAAAATGATATGCAATGCCAGTAAAAAAAAAATAAATAGTGTACATTAGCTCAAAAACAACACATCTTATACATAAAAATAATATCAAATATACGTTTGAGAAATAAATTTAAATGTTGAACTATTAACAAAATAAACTAGAAACTCAAAACATGTTTTAACATGTTTATCTACTCAACGAACTTATCACATTCCAACTGTTTAATAAAAAGAAAAGATCCGATCTGCACGAAGACCAACAACATGGTCTGTTACATTAAGCAAACAGACAGAACCTTAGCACTTCTAACCCCGATCGAAATACGCGATATTGGTTATCGTGTGGAGCCGTTACCCCCCCTCCCCCGGTCCCTATCGTCTGCCTCGATTTCTGCAACCATCATCATCGTAATCGGCTTGGGCCGTTGTTGTTATGTTGTTGCAATCGGAATCGGTGCCTGAGATGCCCGAGGTGAATGTAGGTGAAGAAGTACTTGAACGATTAGCATTCGTTCCCTCTCTCCCTCCCTCCGCGCTAACGGCCCTGTTTTGTTGCAGACAATGTCTGTCGATTGAGTCGCGTAAAGTGTGCGTGTGTGTGTGTGTGTGTGTGTGTGTATGCCGTCCCGATAACGAGGCTTGATAAGCATGATGAAGGAGGGGGGGGGGGGGGGGATCGTGGGATGAGAAGTTACAACGTTTAGTTAGTTATCACACACGGTCGGTGGGCGATTGTGGTTGTCACGGGTCGAAATTCAATTGCATCTGTCCACTTTCTCCGGCTACCGGTTTGGTGGGGAAAACCGGGGGCGGGGAGTGAAACAAAGATGCACCGTGCGAGGAAAGATGGCCCAGCTGGAGCTGAGACGGGGGGGCAGATAAACAAGAAACAGCACGCTAGTACTCGCCACGCTAGGCGAAGGCCGCTGATAAGCCGGCACAGAAATAGAAAGAAGCCGACCCGTTCGTTGCTAGGCGGCGTCCGTCCAAATTTTCTTGCCTGAAGGTGCTAGGCACGGGCTGAGGCCTAAGGCGTGCCTGGGAGGTAGCGGAGGTCTTCACTTAGCATCGCGACCTGCCGACTCTACCCCGCTCGTTCTGTTTGTTCGCGGCGCGATGGGCTGTCTCGATGAACACGAGACCGGCGAAAAACGCACCCGATGGCAGTCAGCCGACCTGTTGTCAAGTGCCATCCAGAGGCCCGGTTGGAAATGTTTGTGCGTTGCCGTTCATGGGCTGATGTTGTTTTCACCTTCTTCCTATGTCTCCTCACGTCCCCGGGCTCAGGTCCTCATCTGTCCGGTGGGCGAATCATGTTCCGCTTAGTCATGTTCGTCAAGAGGCTTGGTTGGAGGGAACGTGCGAATCTTTGCCCGATCGCGTTTGGTGTTGTTTCACTTTCCATCGATCGGGGAAGGGGGAAGGGAAGCGTGACACACGGGGCGGATCGATCGGATGTGATGTCTCAAGCGCGTTTTATGACACACGGAGTCTACCTGATCCAGTTCGCTTCCATCGCATGACGAGCGGGATTAGACATGCATAGCGCTTGTTTTGTTTGTGTGGACAAGTAAGACACACAACGATGCCGAACGGAACCTATGTGTCACCTCGACGAAATTAACAGCCATCCATTAACGCTAGCCATCGTGTTTTTGGTGGAAGTGGGTGAGAATCAGCTGAACGGGTACGAGAATGGGTAAGATAACGATAGTGCAACCGCTGTTACCATCTCTCAACTTCTGAAAGATGTCCGAACCGTATATAGCGGTGCAGTGCACTCCACAAAATGAATCATCTTCATTAGGTGCGCAGGTCAATGACTTCCCCTACAGCTTATCGCGAATGGTACGATACACATCTGCGTGCTGTAAGACCCTTTTTCGGCTCCCCTCCTTCGGGGCGGGGTAAAGTCACCCTGGCGATAAGGTAGAAACTTGTAACTCCTGTACGTACCTGTTACTATCCATATCGTTCTCGGGTGAAAATCTATCTCTGTATCCGTTTATGGTTGGTAACTGGAGCGGGTCGGTTCGCACTATCACTGAGCAAATGGATCGGTTATCGCACCGTGGTGCAGTTTACTGATAGTTGCATACAATGAATGTGGTACACGCAACCGGGCAACCATCCCTTCGACGACACCGTTTGATACTCCAAAGAACTCCAAACCTTTTTCAGGACAATGTGCAACTCTAGTGGTGTCAAAAATCTGCTTGAAATACCCTTGTCGGCCTTCATGTAGGATTTCCTGACGTCACTCGGGTACTGGCCACCGGTTATCACACAAACCTTCTACCTTTGTCAGGACGTAAGCTGTTTAAACCTGCTGGTAACACATGCTGCAGGGGAGAGCTCTTCAATGGGACCAAAGTAATTGCACATTCGCACATTCCTCATGGTGGAGTGCGCGATTCCCAGCGAGAAAGTCAAGCCGCACGTCGTCATCGAGTTGTAATGTAGTCCGATTGTGGAACTACATATTACGAAACGATACCAAGTGCGTGCGCGTAAGTAGGTGATAATAAGAAAAAGTGAAGAAAGAAAAAAAAAACAAACGGTACGTACGTCGGGCAGTGCAATGCCCTCCGCTCCGTGTGTACATATCGGCCGGGCTCGGGCACCGTATGCACTGACAGCACACGCACGCAAACCCAAGCTATTACCAAACCACGACGCAGCACGCTAGGAACGTGGCCGCGGACGTGGTGGAATAAAACACCAAAGGAGGATTTAAGGATTATGTAATATCTATTATGGTACTGAGGTTTAGATATTAGAGTATGAAAATTTCGAATTTTTTTTTATTTCTAGTTTACGGTAAAATTTTGGAAAATAATCTATGCGGAATTCGACACCTTCACTCAATTTACAATTGCGTTTTTACACAATTTATATAAATTTAAAAATTGACTCAATGTTCATGTATGAACGAGCAGTCTTCTAAACAATACTAGCTACCTCAAAAAGATTAGTGTATTTTTGTCGATTGTTATAAAGCATATCTAGGATAGTATAGCTATATGCCATATCTGTACACTTTATCAAGAATGTTTATGCAAGGGTGAAGCAGGACCAAACACATAAGTAGCCATACGGCATAAGATCAGTGGCGGATTTACACTTATGGGGGCCGATGGTAGGCGGTAGAATGAACGGGACCCCTACGCAATATCGTAAAAAATTATAAATTTCGTCTTGTTTATATGCTTTTAAACAAAATCAATGTTGGATATTACTTTTAACCTACAATCAATCAGTTTACTGGCTGATTCCTCGAAGATTGGTTTTATCTATCTTGTCTAATAATTTTCATTCTATAGTCAGAGTAGAAAAATTATATAATTTTACTTCACCCATAAAATATTCGTTTAAACACATACCTCGTTTATCACGTACGTTCGTTTAAACACGTACCAGAAGAAGGATTGAATCACTTGGTTAATTTTACGTTAGTCAACAAAAAGGAGACTTTTTGTATTTTATTTTCCTTTTTTTATTATGTGAATTTGATTTGGTTCAAAAGCTTTTTTTTATTTGTTGTTGCCTATACATTACTCTAATCTAAAAATCAACGACGGAAAGAAGTGTTTTTTAATTTGCTAAAAATAGTTCAAAAATCATTACAAGACCGCTAACAGCTCCTGTGTCATAGGACACGCCCACGGTGCGGGAAAATAAATATCCCATGATTTGTTTGCCAGCTTCCTACTGTGCAAAGGCCACCGCACATCGTAGTGGCCAGCGGCAACATGGTTCAGGTTTTCTTTTTCCACCACCATCATCGCACTAGGCAGACGTTTGTGCACGCGAGGGAACCCGTCTTCGCGGCTTCGTTCGTGCTCGAACTTTAAGTAGATGCAGCAACACCTTACGAGCCGGCGTCGAAGGGTTGGAGGCATGGGGCATTAAAGTTCAGCCGGCACCAGGCCGGCACAGCAACCTTTGCAAGCGTCTTGTAAACGGTGAGGGAGGGAGGGAAAACTAGAGAGAAGGTCCCATCGTAGGGGCCTGCCCCTTGAAGGGAGTGCCCGAACCGAACCGTCTGACGCCCGGTGTAGTGTCTCGTATGGCACATTGGTTGCTGCTTGGTGGTGAGGTAAAGGTAAACAGAATAACACCCCCCACCGGACACCCCCCCAACGCACCCGGTCACGTACGCGATGGTGTTGGCAGCAAACTCCTCCTCCCCCATGGTGCTGCTGCATCAACATCACGTCCAAGCCGGCAGTGGAGCACTGTTGTCAAGCGCACTTGGCAACGTGCGCCGTGTTGCAACCCCCTCACTCGCCAAGGGTGGGAGGCCCAGATGGAGCCGGTAAAGATTCCGTGTGTATATCGCTTCGCTTGTGTGTGAGCTGCATGCTGATCATGCTTTGTCCTAAGTACTGCTACTCTCTCTCTTTTGGAACGCGCGGTATATTGATTGAAACCGAACCTCCCGGCCGGCTCGCGGCTTGGTCTTCGCCGGCCGGGATCGCGAACAGCTGAGGGAAACAAATGGTTCCGCAGCATCCACCCTGTGGCCACCTGCATGGTGGCGGTTTGGCGAGTTAACGGTAATTGAACAGTAACGAGCAAGAATTTGCATAAACACCCGTGCGGTGTGTGGTTTGTCTGTTCGGCCAGAGCGAACCCGTGCCGGGTGACACTGTTCCGGTGGTTTGCGCACTTCAGCCCATCCGGAAGCGCGAGTCGGAAAGGCAATGGACAGGTCGTGCCGCACACGTTGGAGGTCATCGATAACAGGCGAACTAGGCAGATAAGAAGCGTTAACTGTATCGATGGGATCTCGCGCAATAACAGGGTATTACAATGGTCTATATATGGCACGATAAATTGCAGATTCCTTTATCATCATCTAATCTAAGCCAACCGATACAGAATGTATAAAAAAAACTATAACTTTTCCAGTGAGAACGATGTCTTCATACTATCTATTGCTTATCTGGTGAAGTTAACACTTCAAAGCAGAGTTGGGTAATTCAGATACAGATTCATGGATCATTAAAAGAATGCCTGGCACTTTGAACGAGAAAAAGATTCATGAATGTTTGAAAGTCTATCAATGTCAAAAGATGCGAATTTCATAAAACTCCAAGGAAATAATTCAAATTTATTTCGTCGAAAGATTGATAAGACCAATGCTCGTTGGAATCTTATGTTTGCAGCCACGCAGAGATAGATTTCTAGACTCGTTTTCTTGCGCTCGTTAACCGACCCCAAAAAAGGGGTTCTGAACTGTATAAAAACACTCTGTTTTTAATTACTAAAACGGTTCTAGAACGTGCCCTTCCACGGCCATGTTTCAATTACCTCCAAACCTCCAAACTGGGCAGAGAACAAAAAACGCGAACCTAATTCCTTTTAAACTCGCTCATTAGACTTTAGGATCTTGATCTCTTCGCAGAACCGCGGGAGTAACTCTTGGCAAGTAGTGAGGAGGAGCCGGACTTCTTTCAGCTTGAGGTAACCGTGGGCGGAAGGGTTGTTGCTAATGCCACAGAGAAGGGGGGGCGATAATTACTTAATTACTGACCCAGTGCGCGGAGGGCCGTTAGAGGCGTGCGAGTGCGCACCGGAGCGCGAAGTCAGTGTCAGCTGTGTCTTCTCTCATAGTTGGCGTCCCAATGGTAGATCCCTGGTAGGAAGCAGGAGTTGAAGGTGGCCGGTTGTTTGTTTTACTGATTTACACTGTCGCGCACCAGAAATACTTCCATCCGGTCGAACAGTAGCAGCAGAAACAACACGCTTCAAGGTGTACATTTATCAAGATTTATCAAGAGCAAAGCCAGAGGAGTGCCAGCAAAACATGGCGCATGTTTCAACGGCGGGCGGCGAGCCGGTGTGCCAAGAACGGCCGTCTAAGAATAGAACCTGTTCCAGCGCGATCGGACCGATTCGGAACGGGCGGCTTTCGGCGGCAGATCATTGTTGATGTCACTGGATCTCCGTGTCGCGCCAGGCATTAGAAACCGGTTTCGCGTGGATCGGTTTCCAAAGCCGGTTGTCTACGGTCGGTCGGTCGGAGTGGAGCCTCGGTACCCGGTGTAGGTGTGCTAACCTCGCCGATCGTGACGCATGCTAGAGCGATCGCGCCTTTTGGACCTAAGAATTAAAGTCGTCCGACTCAAGCGAAGCGGGTCTCGCTGCCGAGGCCAACGAGGCGAGACGCTCTAGCTGGTTGGTGTTGACCGATAGTCTGCGACTCGTTCGCGCAGGTCTGATGATTAGTCGGGGCGGAAGTAGCGTGCGGCCCCGTCTAGTCGTGGAGGTCATTTGATTAACAATTTCGGAACAACAACATTTTGTTGTTCGTATTTTTTTCCTGCCTCATGACTACGCTAGATATCGTCGACTCCACTTGGGAGTTTGCTCGGTGGTCAAGTTTGGAGTTCGCCCTCTCGCGAACCGAGCGAGATGATGGCAATTAATATTCCTCGCACACAGCCACCAATCGGCAGCACATTCAAAACTCATGAGACGGGGTGTCGAAGTACAACACCACCAGCGATATACAGCGCTTCGAACGAACGGCAAAGGATCACCGAGCCGGGCCCGGTATATCGGTCTGCATGGCGCCGGCAGCATCGTCGACCCCGAACCCGAGACTACGTTTGCTGCCACTGAGGCTGCGCGGACGATAAAGCTGTTGAAACCGCAGCGCAGCGCCGGAACCCATGGATGAACAGTTATGGTCTCTCAAGGTTACAAATTAATTGGTGTAAATTAAGCTTTATTATCATCGCTGAATTTGAATACCTCCCCGAGCTGGCACTCCCCAGTCGCCGCCGTCGTAGTCGTCTCCGACGTGGCAGTGGACCCCTTAGGGCATTCGTTGGCTAGCAAGTGTTGGAACGCCTTCGTGTTACTCGATCAACTCCGTTTTTATTGTTCTATTTTTGGCCGAGAACCGAATGGCCGATGGTGGTACGCATCCTGCTAGCCTACATTTGGAGTTCTGACAGGGGTTCGTTATCCGAACCGAACCTCGGTTACGTTTTCAGCCGTTCAAGAGTTGTTGTTCCCGTTTTGGGCCTGCTTTAAAACAATGCCAACCGTCGATGGCAGAAGAAAATGGACGCGGTCCCAATTAAGGGTAGTTTGAGTTGGCATGGTATAAGATATCTTCCACTGCCAAAGAAGAGGACAATTAAGAATTTGGAGACTCGTCTCTAAGTGGTCTCACATCTGGAGGTTAGGAATATAATTTACGTTAAATAAACGTGAAGAAACATGTGTAAGTATACTAATTTGCTTTGATTTTCGTTACGTAAATATCTTTATGGCTCTTGATTATTCTAAGAGTTGATTTATGCAACTCTTATCGACCTGTCATATCTGTCATATCTTTGAGGATGCCACGATAATGAATCGATAATTATAATCGCTAAATCGTTCCGCGTATGACGTTCGTTAACTGGAGCAACGCAAGAATGTTGTACTAAATTTCATTCTTTGCCATAATCCCATTTATTGGTTCCATCAGTGCTGCCCGGCCGGCTGCCAAATGCTATAATTCCCTAGCTTCGTAGACCTTGGAGATGAACAATTTGCTAAGCTTTAGCGAGATAAGGTCGGGTACAAAAAAAAAAAAAAATGCCGACCTACACTTCGCGAACACACACGCACTCATACACGCCTTTACCCATTCGTGACATCGTTTTGCTATTTTCTTTATCTGAAGTTTTTGCCAAAATTTATGCCATCCTGCGTAATCCATATCAGCGTGAGATATATCGAATTGACCGCACCGAACTTTCCCTTCCCTGGGGATGGGTAGGGGGGGGGGCGGATCGTGAACCACTTACATTTCCGTGGTTTCCCAGCGGGGTGGCCGAACTAGATGTGTGTTTGCTGAAGAAAAGAAAATTGGCAAAATATACGTTGGTCCACTGCTCGGGGGAAGAAAGCCTAGCCTGGTGTCCCATCGTGGAGCGTTTGATTTATTGCAGTTTTGCCTGTTGTGTCGTCCGCGGTCGCCGTCCGTTTGCTGGCGGGTTTTTGCTACACTTTTCGCTTTCTTTGTAGCTTTCTGCTTTTTCTCACTGTCCCACAGAGCGTTCTAAGTATGCGGACGAAAGGCATTGCTATTAATTTACTCTAAAATACATTTTCTATTTTTGATGGTAGAATTCTTGTTAATGCGTGTCAATTATAGACCAACTTCTATGGGATCTAAACCCAGGTGTAATTGAAATTGCCCAGTTTTTTCGTTATCGTAATCATATAATTCTTGACTGAACTTCAAAATACTCTTTTATAGTCAATGTTCTTGCCTTGAGATATTACAGTATCTGTGGAACCCATTTTCCGACCTCTAGAAGATTTTCCAATGCTCCGCATGTTCGAAAATTCCTGCCACTAACACACAAAGTATTGCTACAAAGTTTTATGGTATTTGAACTTGGTTAGTTTTTGGCTTACAAGATGGCCGCCGTAGATGAAATTAATTTAGATGGATGTATTGAAAACATCGAGATCTGATCCAAGTACTGGTCAAGTATCTGTCATTTTAACTAAAAATAAAAAATATTGAAACCATAATTCTGAGTCGAATATCCAACGAAACAATCACATTTTTGTTAACCGAAAGAAATAGCTGCTCCGACAATAACTCACGTGATTGAAATCTTAGTAAAAAAAAATATTCGCACGCTAGGTAATCTATTGCGCGTAAACAATACGCCACTTCAGTTGTTTTTATTCAAGGTCCCGATTTAACGCGCCACAACTCCTAATTGCGTTATCTTCTAGATTTGTTTCGAAAACAGCGTCCAACGAAGCGTCACTCTAAGCCGCCAATGACGATTTTGTTGATCGTTATAATGACGCCGTTGTTGAAAGATACCGATATCCTTTTGAGGTTGCATTTTACGACTCACATCGGCTTCTGCAATGCACTTCCTCTGTCGTTTTCAAGCGACAAAGCTCAACGACGACCTTTCTTAGTAGATCGATGGATTCAGCTCATTGCTCCGATTGCTTCACGGCTTTGGTGCGCGAGGATCCCTCTGGTGTGGGGATGTTGTTGATGTTTGACTTTTCAACTTTTTTTCAACATCCTCCCCCACATCGTTCGTGATCATTTCCTCCCCCATCCCCGACGCAACGGTGTTTGGTGAGCGATATCGTTCTCGTTTCACGTTCGGTGGTGTAAACATAGAACGCATGTAGCTACTGCCGGGGCCAATGAACTCATTTGTGAAAATTTTATACCACCCACCGCTCCGCCCCTATCGCAACAGGTCCCGTAAACGGTTAGTACCGTGCCGCTTATTCTTCTCGTAGTGTAACGAATCGAAACGTGTGTGAGATTGTGTGGAAAAAAAAGAGAAAACATCAAGCAGGCGGTACAAAGTAAACCACCCCTCCCCCTCCTTTTCCCCTCCAACGGCCCCCGGAAGTCGTGGGTACGCGATAGTACACCACCGGCTTAGTAGACGATCTGGCGCACTGCACATTCGCATCTTTTGCTTGGCATTGGCCACGGGTTCAGTTAAGCCATGCACGGTTGGCGCTTCGCGGGGGAAAGAAAAGAACCCCGCGCAAATTCGGTTTGTTTGTGTTTCTAAGAACATCTGTGGATGTGTGTGTGTGTGTGGGTTTTTCTTTGACTCAACTTAAACTTGTTGCTCCTTTATCTTCGGCGTTGTTTTTTGCGCTATCCAAGCACCCCCCATGCCACGACACTGGAACAAATTTAGATCAAAACAATCGATGAATCGATGAAATGCAAATCTGTGGATCGGCAAAACAACATGCGCGCTACCACCAACACCACCTTCTGTGCATTGGGAAGGTGGCGTTTTATCTTTACGACTTTTGTCGCGCGAGGTGAGATTGTCGATTTTCGCACGGCCTTTAATGATGCTCGTGCCAATAAAGCCGAGCTATTTTAAAGAAAACGGCGTATTTTTATGCCACAGAAAGAGAATGGGGTTTTGTGTGTTTCCAAACAGTGCAGCTTCGGGTACTTAATTAGTCACCGGTTGAATTTCGCTCACCCAGAAAATAACTGTCACGCCATATTTTATTACTTCATTTTCCAACCGTTCAACCGGCACGGAGTGGCCGTTTTTATAAAACCGGAATGGAAAAATGCAATATAAAAATATCTAAAAAAAAAACCGCACCCCGCACGACACTATTATGAAATTGTTTTAAAACGTACAGAAAAGGAAAACATCCATCAACAAAAGCCATGTGAGTGGTAAACAGCACCGGGGGGGGGACGCTAGAAGAAGCTAAAACGGAGAAGGATAACATACGCACCCGTTGAAGGATACAAAAATACAAAAAAGGGAAAGGAGACCATTTCGCCGTGCCGCGTTTTTGGGGTGTGTTGAAAGCAGTGTTGTGATCCAATTTTAAATAGTTGTTTACCGGCCGAAGCAAGTTGTTGGTTCAGTGTATAAATAAATACTAAATATAGCGCAGCGCAGATTTTCCGCAGCCTCTTCGGGGTGGTGAGATTTTGATGTTTTGCCCTCCCCCGGATGTTTCCACCGTTCCCTTGCTTCTTGGTTGAGTTGTGTCGATTTGGCGAATTTTCGAATAGTTTTGGTTTTGTTTTTTATCCCGCGTTACTGGACGAGACTGTATGTTTTGTAGGCTCGGCTTTGGCGAATGTTCAATGATTTTGTTTTGTTTTTAATCGTAGTTTTTGTATTTTGTCGAACGTTCAATGATTTTGTTTCGTTTTTTATTCGTTCTGGGACGCTGAGGTAAAAAGTGATAACGACCCATTACCTTTCGGGCGGTAGCTGTATTACAGTTTTCGGACCGACGACATTCCTTTTGTTTTGGAGGTTGCAATATATTCAGCACGATGAGGGTGGATGGACACATTTGCTTCCCACCTTTCAGGTCGTGGATAAAAAAGACTTTGATCGAGAATTGGTGACTAAAAATAAGACGACGTTATAAAATTCAAAATCTCATTCCAATCCGACTGAACCGGTTCGGAATTGCGCGCTACGTGCAATCGTTCAATGCAGTTTGCTCCTTGCATGTTTTTCTTTTTTTCTTCTGCTGCCGAGAGAGTTGTTTATTGTTTTGCCCATGGTTTTCTACTATGAAGGGCTTTGTTATGCGTCTCTTTACCTTGTTGGAGTGGTTTTCAAGCACATACTCTCCCAGTGTTCCCGATTCGTTTTAGTAATCTTTTATTACCTCCAGTGTAAAACATTCGAATCCGGTTCCTTCCGAATATGCCCCCATAGTACGTCACGTTCGCAAGAATGAGTGTGAACAACAGATAGGACAGGCTGGAATCTTTTCGCCATAAAAGAATACTTTCAACCGACGACAAGGGGGCAAAACTTCCCGATTAAGCGTCTCCGATTCGTCCTCGATCGCGTGTTTGACGGTGGAAACGGATTCATTCCCTTTCTCACCCGATCCTCGTGTCCATTGTGCGCCGGGAACTTCTTATCTCGCACGGTGAACGTCTTTGTCTCCATCGCAGTCCAACGCAGAAACGAACGGATCCGGAGCGATAGTCCATTACGGTTCAGTTCGGTGGGCCTTGGGATGGATGTTGAGGTAGCTTGCGGATGGCCAACCGAACAACGGTTGGGCACAAACAGCCCGTCCTGATAGCGCTGCCCAAACAAGAACGGACCCCGGTTCGATGGTGCAAGCTTGCTGGAAGATTACATCATCCCGTACGAATCCCGGCTCTTGTTTTTTGTGCCGTTCCCGCCGTGAAATTTATGTCCTTTCGTGCCCACGGCCGAGGGATGCATGTTGGAGGGAGGCTTCAGGACCGCCCGAGGTCGTCGTGCTTCGGTGACTTCGGTGCCACGGGCCACGTCTTTAAATAGGAAGTAATCAAACTGACCTACTCTATCGCGTCGAGCTCGTGCCACCACCGCGGCGCTACAATGTTTCTAAGTGCTTCTAGCTCTCGGGCGCACCGACATTAAACAACCGTTCTGGCCGGACACGCTGCTCATCGAAACGGAACCATCGACCACGGTTGTGTGAAAAAACAGTGGTGGTTGTTGGTTATGTGTGCTTTATAAAAGTGCCCATAATGCGTCCGTTCCAATGGTAACGCGAGAGGAGCAGCGAACGGGTGGGTTACGAAAATAAAATACTTGATAGACCCGCATCGGTGCCAACACCCTCCATTCTTCGGAGGGAGGGAAAAAAATAGCCCCATCCAACCACCCTGGCGCGCTTAACAGGTTTACTTTGTATTCTAATCATACCCCGGGCGACGGCAAACAGAGCTGTACATGTATGTTTTGTATTTCGCCGCAGAACCGACCCAAACTGAACGAAGCGTAAGAGGCACGGCCGTGGAGGAGGTCGTACGGGGGGGTGGTGGGTACAAGGTACAACGGGGCCGACCGTGGAATAGACATAACCTTCAGCATAATTTGTCCATCCATGTCCCCGGCACCGGTTAGGATGGCCGATGGCGCCGGAGGACCTCGAAGGTGTGTGGAAGGTAAGGTACCTTAAACGCGTTGGGGAGAACTGTACACACTGCACAACTGATAAATCTGAGCCGCGAGGAGGATCTCTTCAGCAGAGGAAGCTCCACCCTATGGGACAGGGAAGCCCATTAGGAACGCAGCGCACGATCAAGGAACGCGTTTTGGGGTGCTGCACCGTGGGACCTCGAAAGAACTGTCACGATTTGTTGTTATTTTATTTCCCTTCCGCTTCTTAGCGGGAACCGCGCACCCAAACGCTGCTCGTACTCAAGACGGTAAGCGAACTATCGGCCGGTACGGGTTACTGGGTAACGAAACGGTTCAGCTGGCGGACCTTGAACGGTGGAAAAGTGCTCTACCAAATCCGGAAGAGGAAACATGCGTGCGAAGTGCGTCGTGAACACGTTTGCCATTGTTATTTAGGGTATCCATGTAGACGTAATGGGGAAGTGTGTTGATGGACGCGGGATTCCATTTGCATAAATGGATCTTCCTATTTTTTTTCATACAGAATGACTTTACGTAACAAAACAAAGCCAGCGTCCAGCATAAGTGTTAGTTGCGTTTGAAATGTATATTGTGTCTGATACTTTGAACGTACAGGGGTATACAATCGGGGTGTGTTATTTAAAATAGTAAACCAACTTAATTGCCCCCCTAGATCAAACGGACGATCCATAGATCGCCAACCACCATCGTGGTATCGTGTGTTTGTGGTTCTGTATGTTTTTTTTGTGATGCACAAAAGATCAAAAGAGATGACATCTACATGATCATCCTACTGCTACCCCGTGAAATCCAATCCCATAGTCCAGGGGTCGGCAAGCGACGGACTATTATCTTGCATGATTTTTACGATTTTTTTAGATCAAACTGGTTTAAGCACAAATTATATGTGTTGCCTCATGTTGAAGGTTATTTGCAAGTAAGTTGTTCTTTACTAGAATATAAAATTTCTTTTGTGGATCACTTTGACACATTACAAAGATGTGTTACATATTTTGCAATAAGTCTATAACCCTATAAAATACTTCTAATAATACTATAAAAAACCAAAGCCATTGCCCATAGGAAAGGCACCTGTATATTTGAGGTCATTATGAGTAAACACTTGAACACGTCTTGTAAAAATACCATATTATTCGAGAGCTGCTCGATGAACTTTAAGAAAACGAGATTAACACTCTGACGGCCGGGTACATCTATAGATGTAATGGCTCCGTTTCAGTTTGCTTCCGATCACATCATTTTGGTGTGCTATCAACGCTGTCTCCTGACACGCACCACATACTACTGGAAGTAAACAAATATCAAATGGAAAGTAAACAAATTTCACAGCAGCGACGATAGATCCTCTATAGATTTGATTTTCTTATGCTAATCTGAGATATTCTCTATATAGGCTTATATGGGCTTATCTCTAAGATAAAAGGAAAAGCGCTTGATAGCATTTGTTTCATTCTTCGGCAATAAAGTGAGAACTCTTGACACTACTTGTAATGATTCCAATTTTTCAACAACATACGCTTGCCAGCCCCTGCCAAAGCAGGCAGCGCGCGTACGCCAATTGTATTTATGGATTGATGCGAGATCGCCTTTTAGGCGACCGTCCGTTGCGACTAGGGGGTGTAGGCATCCAGACGGCATCTAACGTGGTGGATAGAAACGGATACGGATAGACCCCGACCCAACCATTCGCCGTAGAGAGAATGACCCCCATATTAATCGCACCATTGTGCGTCGCCCCAAACCCGACGCCGGGACGATGTTAGGTTCGAGGTAGCGATTTTGTTTACTATCGCCTTTCCGTTTAATATATGCTAATTGATGCAACAAATCGCAGAAATTTAAAGAAAAGGTCTCGCCTCCCTCCCCAATGGCATCTGCAGCAGTGAGCCACTTCATCCAGAGATGTTTGCGTTTGATAAAGGATGGAGGTTGAGGAAACAGAAGATATATTTTTGAATACCAGCATAGACACACACGTGATCCATCGGATTGGGTATAAAGTTGTCCCCGCGTGTACAAGGGAGCGGCACGCGAGTAACCTGAGCTGACGTGACTCGAGTTATGACGTGACTCGAGGAACGTACATGTTCCTAACGACCCATCCGAAAACAATCGATGGCCGATCTCGTTTAGGGCATGGCATGGGCCAAATGCATAAAACATCACAGCTCCCTTCCACTTTTGGGAACGGTTGTACAAGTGCGCTGCATGCCCTTAAGCAGTGGCTGCAACTTCTCTTGGGTATAGATGCAAGCAGGCAGAGGTCCCGTACTGGTCCGAACCGGGTGACGAAGGGTGGAGCTGACACCCACACTCGATCGTGCACGCGCTCTAGTGGTGTCGACTTACCGGGCATTTGTAGCAGGCATATTGCTTCTCCCCCAAGCCGCGACCATTGTGTTGCTGCAGGTCATATTTGGTGGTACGTGCTCGTGGGTCTATTTTTGAATAAATAAAGTGATTTATGATTGATTGTATTTTACTGTCCCCAATCGCTCTCTCTTTCTCTCTCTCTCTCTCTCTCTCTCTCTCTCTCTCTCTCTCTCTCTCTCTCTCTCTCTCTCTGGTGTCGCTCTAACACTATTCGCACCATCCCGGAAGCTTCCCCGGTGGAGTCTACAGCCGATCCCCATATTCCCCGTCCATCCAAACACAGGCGAGCACTTGTAATTGAACTTTATAGTCCCGCTTGGATACCCAAAGTACCCTGCGCCACCGAGTCACTAATGGATGAGATTGGAAGTAATATCGTGACTGTTCCCGAAATTGGAGCTCTACGAGAGTTCAGTGCACGGGGGAGTTAAAGCGCTACACGTACGAGATCAACACGTTCCAAGTTTTACGATCTTCTTGAATATGACAACGAGGTTGACTCTATGCGTCTAGGCTATCGTTCGTTGGTACTAAAAAGGCTTGATGATACCCAATCGATGAGGAACACGCACGCGTGACCGAATAACTACCAGGGTAAACTAGTCCACCGCGAGGTCTCCTTCATCAGACATCATCAGACAACAACAGACCATTTTGCATACACTCTGGTGATATCATCAGGGTAACAATTGGGGAAAACGAAACAAACTACACAACTCTCGCCAAACAGGTCCTTCGATAGTCCCCGGAATGAGACTAAGCCCCAACGGAGAGAGAGATCGCGCGAGCACCCAGGATCTTTAAATGTCCACACCAGCCAAATACCAGTCGCGCGTTCCAACGGTTGTTTCATTCATCTTCTAAGGCGGCCTACGCTACGCCTGGCCATAACCCCGAAGCGAAGTTCAAAGCTGCTGCTGCTGCTGCTGCTGCTAGCTGCTAGCTGCTTGGCATCCTAGCGGTGGCCCCGGTTTCGGCTTCATTTTCCGGCATAATTTATCACTTTGTTTTGATTCTCCAACCGCGCGGGCCACGTAGCGAAACCCGTTTGGCCATGTGTTCCTTCGTCGCGGTGTGGCGTGCGCTGTTCATCTGTTCCTAATTTCGATCGCGCGCGGATTTTGTTTTTCTCGGCCTCTTCGGTCGAGACGTTGAGCGCTTGTAGGGTGGCGTTCACCGCACGGACGAGGCGCCTCCACCATGTGCGACATCGATGATGTACCGTTTTTGTGCGTTCGAATTTCGGTTGGGAAGCTCTGGGAGGGAGGGAGGAACGGGGGTTTGTTTTACTTCTTTTAACGATCCTCAGTTCTCGGCCAAATTTTGTGTATTTTGCTCAATTTGCGCATCAAACCAGCCCGAACGTGCAGCAGCCCGCTCTATACGCAGCTAATTAGTTCTAGCTTGTTCGCTTCCTGTCGCGACCAGATGACACGCCGTTGCGGAATTGTAATTTACGACGAATCTGTTTCCTGGAGGAATCCCAATATAGACGAAATTCCGTTCCAAACGATACGTCTTACACTCTGCAAGAGGCAAACAAGGGAAAAGAAACTGTTTCCTAGAGGAAACATAATATATTTAAACAACGTTACGTCTCATATTCTGCGAGAGGCAAATAAGGGAAAGGGAAATACTACGGGTTAAATTTTCATTTCAATTTGTCACCAGGAAAAAAAAAACATCTCATTTGCGTTCTTTCGCTTCTGTTAAAAACATATCGGGAATAGTGCTGGCGTCTACTCGTCGCTCAGTTGCTCCCTCCCTTATGCCAAGGTCGCCGAGGACGCCGCCAAGATGATTCCGTCAACAGATTTGGCAACTTGTGACACCCCAAATGGAAAAGCGGCGAGGGTGCTACGTTGGTATGCTGTAAACATTTCATCAACCGTTTCTCGTTCGAGGTTACGAAAAACGACCCTCATATGGGACGGTCTGGAATCCGGTAGAGCGAACCGTTCGGCAGGAAGCACAACCGACGATGCCCTGTGGACGTCGTGCTGAAGTGCTGAACGAAGGAGATTCTGTTGTGGAAGTTGTATGGTGTAGCAAAACCAACCACTGAAGGACGACTGAAACGATCGCGATCGTCTGCGAGTGAATGTTGAAGAGCTTCTCAGCTGAACAACATTAATTCTTACTATTCCACACCTCAGCAGAACGGTGGCGTTCGCTAGCGAAGTCCACTGGAAATGGCTTATGGGAAGCTGTCCCGAGCCGATAGCCGTCAAGGTTCCATGCGAACCGCTGACTGTTTCATTTCAAACAACCACTAGAGTGTGTTCGAACCAATCTGGTTCCCCCCCAGGGCGATACAAGCACCCCATCCAGCGAATGGAATCGTCTTACGTACGGTACTACTTTTGTCGAAACTCGAACCGGTCCGTTCAAGGTCCCGCACACGTTTGTCGTAGGGATTGTCTGGAGCTTCTCGCCGGGTGGGTCACTTGTCCCGCTAATCACCCGCCCCAAAACCGTCGCCAAGGTCTCGCCATCAACCTCGACTGGAAGACACCACCGCGGGTGTAAGACTATCCATTCGACGATCTATTTTTGAAACCAGTCAAGCAGTGTCCAATAATTGTCTCACCGCGTCCAGATGGTCTCCGAACGGGACCGAACAGGAAACGATCGATCCCGGCTGATTCGGAAGCTTCGCCGGTGACCATGAAGTGCTGGCGCCATCGCCGTAGGGGTAAACTATCGCTGAGTGCTGCTCATCCGACGAAGGAAGCTAGCTATGACCGTTTGGTAGTATTTCCATTACCCTGTCATCCTCCATCACCGCCGGGGTTTTGGGGAGCCAAACAGACAGTTGAGTGGTATTGCGGGTGCGCGATGGATTGGTCCGGCTCGGCCATTCGGCAAACCATCTCTAATGGCCGATCTCGCAGGTGACAGGTTGATGGAAGGCAAATGTTTTGGTTTCATTAAAATTTACCTTACGTTACACACACCGCTGGCGCCATATTCTGAAGGTCTTCGGGACGATCTTCTACTGTGCGTGGCTTCATTCCAACGCCCAAGACGCCGGTAAACACATTCATCTTCTTCACTCACGGATCAACACAGAAATGTGTCACGCAAAACTGTGCTTATATTTTATTTGGTTTCATACGAAATTATGTTGACGATTAAATTGTCACAAAACTTTTCCAATGGTTCGGTTGGTTTGTTACCAGTTTGACTGCTTTTGAGCACTTTTAGAACAAGTTTTAGTTAAATCTTTTTGATGAAATTTGTTGTATCTTCTGTAGCCTACAGCTATATTAGTGGAATAACATATTAGTTTCGCGTATCAGATTTAGTTCTCTGAACTAGATCACGGTGGTAAAAGAACGATCGCTCTGGTTCAATTCTCTTAGTTTATCGATCTACTTATGCTCATTCTGTCTAAGTTGTTCACCAAATCTATGAGTAGAAACCAAATTTCACTGCACAGATTTCTTTTATTGCCTATCTCAAATTGATATTAAAACCAAAAACTTTAGGATCACCCCTTTACACGCGTCATTTAGTTTGACTTGATTTATTTTTGCCAGTAAGTTTGTAAATCTTGGGTGTTTTAGCTTACATTTTACACCAGAGCATTCTGTTCCAGAAGACGTTGCATATCTCTTCTAAAATAGGATGTTTTACGTTTGGTTTCCACAACTAGATTGTAAAAAATTAAGGGATTTGATTCTTGTTAGTTTCATTAAACAATATTGAGGTCGTTGATGAAATGCTGCTTCATTGCAATATCTTATTTCAACACTTGTTGAAGCTTAACTCATGGTAGGGAAATCTTACTTTATTTCAGATTTAACACGTTGATTGCCTTTTATCATTTTTGATAGTCAGCTGTCATTAGTTCTAAGAAGTTTTTGTCCCATATATGAATGAAAAAGCAGCATAAAAATTTTAGTATTATTTAATACCAATTCTTTGGAAAGCTTAATCTTTGCTTAACCTTCGAAAACCGTCGGTTTCATCAATCTTATTAACACATTTTATTAAAAAAGATTGAACAAAAAAGTGTGCTAAAACGCTTGGCAATCAGCGTGGATCAACACAGGATCAAACACCTGTTTATTCCATTAAATTTGCATGTAGGACTTGAAACTCTCGTATGTGGTATTAGACACGTTTGTCAACATGTTTTATTAGTTCATCTTCTTCAATTGCATAATTCAGGAACTTTTTAGTTCACCGCGCCACTGCATTTTGCATCTCTTGAATGAAGAACGCATGTGTTATTTCAGAATGACTGACCGTTCACATTTTAATGCAGTAAGCGATCTTTTCCAACGCAGCATAAGGATCGAACCTTAGTCAAACGGGGTTAGAAACTTGTCTCCGATTGTCACTCAAGTGTCGCAAAGCGCGTAGGGTGCTGTTAAGCTAACCCATTACCGGTGCTGTGGGGCAGTTTTTCCGGCTCACGTGTTCGCGCCGGGTAGCGCAACTTCACCCGGTGCGACAAGTTGACAAAACAATAATCGAACAACTCCCTATTAGAGACAATAGAGCCGCAGACCTCCGTGTCCTCCCTCGGAGCAGGGGCCAATTGCACACCATATTGTGTGTGCGTTGAGGCACGTTACGTAAAATGCGCACGGCGCGGAGGCGAGAAACCGATTAATTGCCGAGCGCGATCTCGCTGCGGCTTGTTTTAGTGACTATAGTTACACCACGCCACATACGACCGTTGAGTATCGAATATGGCCGGTCGCGACGATTGGAAGCATATTTTGTTGCCTTTCGACCGGAGAAGAAGGGATACTAAATAGAAACACACAAAAAAACCCGTCGCAATAAGGAAGCGCAACGGCGGTTGTAAAGCTGTATTAACCGATCGCTAGTGGTAGCCGGAACCGGCTGCCTGCAACAGGGATGGCAGTATGTAGCGCATTTCTGCATTTACGTCTCGTGGAACGTTTTGTCCGCGCGAAAAAAAACCCTCCATCTGTGCATCAGATGGAGCACGTTTCGGCAATTTCGGTCGCTACCGGATGGGGATCGTAAATTTTATTTCAAAAAACATACACCGCCCGTTGGGGATCGTGTTATGTTTTAGTTTTACTTGTTTTTAGTTTAGTTGAGTGTCTTCTTTAGTTGAAGATGAAAATTTCCACTCTCGAGTTTACTCAACATTTTGTACTAAATTTCTTCAACCATCAGCTTTTCGTTTCTTTGGTTTATTTTATGTGCAACAAATTTTTCAACCAAGATCCTGCCCAGGTTTGTTTATCGTAGCGTGTACTTTTTGGCAACGTTAATTCGATCCCCTTTCCAGCCTGACGTTTGCTTCGGTACGGGCGATGATGGATTGCCAACAATTTGACACCAGCAGGCAAGGCAAAAAGGCAACGACTTCAACTCGGCAACACATACAGCTTCACCCCAGGCCCGATATGCAAAACGACATGTGGAATGTAATGTAAACAATTTAAATTTGACGCACAGCTAGCTGAAACTTTCCCTCTCGAACGCACCGGCACGCCAGAAGAGGACCACGGCGAACGTTCGCCGTCGGTTTGTCCTTTCGCCACGATCAGATGTGGTCGCGAGCAGCTGTTTTCTGCCGTTGCTAGGTTTAAAAAATATTTACGAATCCGAAGAGAAGGCGACCAAGTGAATATAAAAAATGGCGTATGCAAGGGGGTAAAGCGATGTATATAAACGACAAAATGCTTAGCGTTCCGTATGCTACCATGGCGCAGACTCCATTGAAAACATTCCGTTGCTCCGTTACGTTTGGCATATGAATTTTAATGGTTACAATAGCTCAAACTGAGCAGCAAGCGAGAGATCTCCGATCTCCACACGGCCGCACGCACGCCCATCCATCCAATAATTCGACTCCATCCCCAAATCAAATAATCGCAACCCTCCCCTAACAACAACCCTGCACCGCCATCGGATGTACCGGAGTCAACCATGGCCGCAAACAGCCAACCCCCAGGCCTGGAGACATGCAAACAAATTCATTGCGGGTGAGATAATCACTATCGCACGCCGTGGCCTCGTGATGGCCCACCCCCTTACCTTACTCGGCTTGTCTACCGCGAATCGTGATGGCTATGATAATGAAACCTGATAGCCACCGGACAACCCGAGCCCGGCCGGCCGGCCGGCATACACCAGACAGCAATTTCGCAGCCGCGGCTGGTCCTAGGAGTTAGTGCTGCCTCGAACGCATGGTTGGCATAGTTTAAGTACTGGGGAGTGGCACCTGTCGGGGGTCCATCGGGTCTATTGGAAATCGGGGAAACCGGCTGATAATCGCACCGGTTGTACAGGTGCGCTATGAGGGAGGGAAGACATTATTCTAATGAGTACGTTGACAGGTTGATACCAAGGGGGAAAGGTAAGGGGGAGCGGGGGAGCAAGGGACACGCTTTGGCGGTAATCAATTTGATGTTTATTTTAAGCGTTTTCACAAGAAACCGGCGGGGAACTAATTATGATTGAAGTTGTCATTAATCATTTTACGGCCAGTTGGATGCCAAATGCCTCCCCCCCCCCCCCCCCCCCCCCCCCAGATCCAGCTACTCGATATCACCTAGGCAGGCAATCTACGGTTTCCTCCAACTCCCCATCGAGCTCTTCATTCATTCGTTAAAGTGTCGCGCGGCGTTGTTTTCCATTCTTCAAAAGTTTAAGTTTACAGAAGTAAACAAAGCTGGGGCCAAGCGATCGGAAAACGAAAGCAACGGAACGAGCCGCGCCGTAGGCCACAGATGTTTCCCATTAGTGGCGTAAACAGTTTCGCTTGCCAGCGTTTGGTTCTATGTCGATGTCGAGCATGCTTTTTTTTTTTTGCTTCACGGGGAACGTTTTTAATGTACCTTTGTTAAAAAGTGTCCATTCCCCGGATCGATGTTTGTGGATCGATTTTGATGTTGTGGCTGTAAACATGTTGGCCTATGTGCTCTCTCAGTGTCTCTCAAGCACGATCGATGAGTAAGTAACGCCTTAGTAGATCACATTTTGTGCCGCTTGAGACTGTAGAAATAGTACAGCAAGTACATCCCTCTTGGAGCATCTGTTTCGATGAGTTATCAGCTGGGCAGACAGCTGGTCATGGTTCAGCACCGCCCGCTCCCCCCATTCTCCCACTTGTTGATCAAGCCGACAGACAGCGGCTACAATGCTGCACGGTACGGAATCTGGAGCACGCTGATGCAACCGTGTTTATTCGGGTGCTTATCACCTCCGCCCAGCAGGAAGTCAGTGGCCAGCAGTCAATAAACGGATCGGGCGATTCCAGAACACTGGAACCCGACGCCCGGGCGTGGATCAGCTTGCGGTAAACAGATTGCAGCATCGCACCACCGACTGAAACCGAATCGGCAGAACGAAGGTTGCAACCCGCCGGCACGCTGCAGAAAAACAAGAACATTTCACGCTTATCTCAACCCGGAATGGTTCTCTTATTCCTTTCCTTTTTTTGTTGTTTGAGTAACTATTTTGTGACTTACACAGTTTCTAAAACAGAGGTGAGGGATTGACACGCGTGGAATGGGACTCCTAGCAACCGGTGGCGAAGGACATTGTCACATTGACCTTGTTTACCGTGCGGATCGGCGATGTGTGTTCCTATCAGTTTACTGCGAAGTGCTCGCGGTTTGGTGTCCATATCGCACCGGGTGCGGGATTTAAATTTGCAAAAGAGAAGGCAAATGTTGACGGCAACAACGAGTTCCGGATGCCATATAAATATATAGGTGTACTTTTTCTACGGCGGTGGTTGGTTTTCCTAGCCAAGAATGTCCACCGAAGGTGCCATGTTTGCCGAGCTATAGATGGAAAGGAGGCAAACCCTTTGAGCAACAACATGTCGTTACATGTGCCCGCTCGCCAGCTGTTGTCTTGTTGCCACAGTGGCAATATAGACTAATAAAACATTGTGTGTGAGTTACTTGTAGGGTCGGATGATAACTTGATATTCCCACCATTTTTGGGGTGATACTAAAAATGTACTAAAACCTCAACGGACCCAAAAGTGGGGCTTCATTTTTGCCCGTCACAAGGAAGTTGAACAACAACAAACAGCACGCTTTTTATTCTGCTCATTGAACCGCGCAAACAGCGATCGGATGTTTACGATCGTGCACCGGTGTAAGCCGGCAGCACCGGGTCAAACTATGGCAGCTTACGTCCGTCGGATGGATGTTATTTTTACCCGGACCAAACACCCGCTCCAATCTGACCGGCCCAGAGAATGACGTGCACGAAAGGGCACGGTCAGAGTGTACGGCAAGTGTTTACTTACATACTTCCCTGTCAAATTACAGCTGATTGGGGGTAGAAGCTCCCCATTTTCGGCCCCGTCGATGATGGGTTGGGAAAATGCAAACCCGGTGGAGGGAAATGGGAAAATGGTTCGAGCGAACGGCTTCGTAAGCATTTTGTCGGGGCGTTCATCCTCGATCGATGCTGTTGTGGTGGTGGGTTATCTTATCACTTTCGGAACAGCCGGGAAATAATTGGTCCTTACGATCACTGAAGAAAAACACATGAAAGGGTCAAGAACCTACGGGACTCTCTAGGCTGCAAATCTCATCCCCCTGCAGATTCGTTCGAAATTGACGTCAATGCGGCGGGTCTCTACTTATCAGGACACGAAGACCGATTCGGGTCGCGTGGGGAGATAATTTCGCTGGGGGACAACAACCGTCCTCGGTAGCAAACCAGGCGCGCGCAAACGATCGCGTCGGGATGTTTTCCTTTCGCTTTTTAATGAACCGATTCCGTTGCAGTTGGTAATCACGAACCAAAACTCCATAAACCCTACGATTATGCTCCAGTATGCATGCGTGCCGTCATTGGAATGTTTTTTTTAAATCCCACCCCGTGTTCTACGTTTCTCTTTATTTTTCTGCAGTATGGCTCAAAGAACTCCCCGACGGACAACTCGAATCTGGACCATGTCACCAAGGTGATCGCCTATCATCCGCGCTATCTGGACCACTTTCTCAGTACGCAAAAGTTTGTGCTGCAGTGCGATGGACCGCTGCCGTACGACTATAGGAACTACATTGCGATTATGGTAAGTTGTTTGGAACATCTACCTTTTACAGGTGGACCATTTTAAATGACCGTTTAGGAATGACAAAAATGGTGCACTCTAACTATAAAGGAATGAAATGAATCAACGTTATCAGATAAAATGGATCATTTTCCAAATTATGTTCTCATTGTCTTTAAAATTGTCATTAATTACAGGTTAAATACATTTACGAAAATAACATATTTCAAACTTATAGATCGTTTGAAGTTTCTTAGCAATAATTTGAGTTTTTTCTAATGTTATTTACTAATATAAATAACATTTAATATTTATTTATTAACATTTTTGTTTTAAAAGTTTGTTTAGGATGAAAACGATATAAACTGATCGCTCCATATAAGATTTTATAATACAAACGTAATGTCAAAAAGATCAAACGATATTACATATACATGTATATTGTAATATTGTTCTTCCTATTTTGAAATGTTTCAATTTTATCAAGATCGGATTTTTTTTAAGCTTGCTTAGGTTGAAGGCGAGTTATTTGAACGCGTAAAATAATTTATTTTGAAAAGATCAAACCATATATTTTTTTCTTTTTTTTTAATTATTAATTAATAATTAAATTTTAATTGTTGTTTTTCGATTCTCTATTATAGGTTAATATTATTAATTATAGGTTAAGTTAATCAATTTACACAATTTGGCATTCCAGTTGCATTTGTTTTCAAAAGGCCAAACTAAATGCCTTGTAAATCTAAATAGTATTAGGCTTTAATGTGAAAAAAAAGATTGATCACGAGGTAGCACCGGAAGTAATCGCTTTTACTTTCAATTTCTCCAGGCCGCTGCCCGCCATAAGTGCACGTACCTAGTGAACCTGTACGAGGACGTCTTCCTGAGGAACGGCGGTGATCCGAGCTGGCTGAACGGTCTCGAGCACATCCCCGCCAAACTACGTGCCATCTCTGACATCAACAAAATTCTAGCCCACCGTCCATGGCTGCTCAACAAGGGACACATCGAGGTACATTTTTGTCGTATTCAGTGTCAGGTTCACCGCCTTCCTCTACAAATAACTAATGTGGCTCGTATGTTTGCTCTCAAACTCATTCCTCAACAGCGCCTGACGAAAGGCCAGAACAGTTGGTCCCTCTCGGAAGTGGTGCACGCAATCGTGCTGATCGCCCACTACCACTCGCTGTCCTCGTTCGTGTTTTCCTGCGGGCTCACGCAGGAGCTGGACGGCATTAGTCACAAAGTCATCGAAAACAACAACGTTCTCACCCAGAAGACTGCCTTCAACCGTCTGAATGATCTGTACAATTCTCAGCACCCAGACAGCCATCCCCAGAACGGAGACGATGGTAGGGCAATCGGGCTTTGGGCTACGCGAACATTTTCCCATTGTTTCTAGAATTTTAAATAAAGTATCTATTTCAACCCGGTAGGCAACATCCGTCCGGAAGTGACCGTCGATGCACTGATGCAA
Source organism: Anopheles ziemanni (assembly GCF_943734765.1). NCBI lineage: Eukaryota > Metazoa > Arthropoda > Insecta > Diptera > Culicidae > Anopheles > Anopheles ziemanni. The sequence goes on from NC_080705.1 coordinate 84,532,490, forward strand.
CGCATGAAGCGTCTGTCGGAGAAGAATGACGAAGCGTGCAGCGAAACCGAGCTGAGCAACCGGTTCAAGCATGTGGAGCAGCAGGCGGCCGAGCTGCCCCCGGTCATCCGGGACGCACCGGCGGAAGTCCCGCAGCAGCTCGGCCGCTACGTGGACGATCCCAGCTTCACATATCAGGACTTTGCGCGGCGCGGTGCGGAAAACATTCCGCAAACGTTCCGGATACAGGACTACTCCTGGGATGACCATGGATACTCACTAGTGAATAGGTGTGTAGGGGATCTTTTAAACTAAACCTTGACAGTAGCAACTAACCCCTTGGATGTTTTATATTTTCTTTTTTTTTGTCAGGCTGTACAATGATGTCGGGTTCTACCTCGACGAAAAGTTCCGGGCGGCGTACAACCTGACGTACTACACGATCGCGGGTCGCACGAACGTCGACACGTCCAAGTTTCGGCGCGCCATCTGGAACTACATCCAGTGCATCTACGGCATACGCCACGACGACTACGACTACGGCGAAGTGAACCAGCTGCTCGATCGCTCGTTGAAGATGTTCATCAAGACGGCCTGCTGCTTCCCGGAGCGGATCACCAAGCTCGATTACGACAGCGTGCTCGTGGAGCTGCAGCACAGTGAGAAGGTAGGTAGCAACTTTCCCCCTTTGCCTTCCTTCAGCACATTCTAACCACGTGGTCGTTATACCTCTGTTTGTCGTGTTCAGGTTCACATCAATCTTATGATCTTGGAAGCCCGCAACCAGGCGGAGCTGCTGTACGCCTTACGAGAAATTATGCGATACATGACATGATTGGCACCCACCGATATGAAGAATTAGGATGCCGTTGGCCAGTTTTGTGATGCCTGCCTGTCCTCTCCCTCCCCCACCTGGCCCGTTGGTTCCCGTTGGCTGAACGAATGTTTGTGGGTTGTTTTGCGATAAGGAAGGATTAGTCGCCATCGCGACGAATTGGTAAGGGAAGGATACGGGGACGCGTGATAGGAAAAGAAGGATGGATCGACGATCGCTAGCGTGAAGGAGGGTGTGTAGCAGGGAGAGGGTCAGGATTTGTGAAACATTCAGGGCAAAGGTGTATTTGTTTTTATTACGAAGATTGTTTGTGGAAAGGATGGAATGGATGTTGATGTTGTGTTATTGTTGTTAACTATATTGTACGGTCTGACGCGTTGTTGGTTGCGCATATGAGGTGGAAACATACGTTGCGTACGAGAAGGTGAGGCAGGTTCACGAGAATGGTGGCAAAGAGTGGAGGGGGAGAGCAAACGATGCCGGAGCCTTGGCTGGACCGGAGTGATGTGCAAGCATAAGGAATATTACGATGGGTGATATATAATTATAACTATTACTATACTAACGCTCTTTTCTACGTGACGTCGAAAAGGATAATGCTACCAAGAGCAAGAGCGAACGGCCGCCAACGTTTTTATTATTTTTTTTTTATGGAAAACTCTATTTCTAACAGGCAAACGCGAACAATGCAATGTTGAGAGAGCCCACTGTGGTGAGATCGTATACTTTCGCGAAACAGAAACACAAGACAAACGTAATAGCGTGCTACAGAATGGAGCACCATACTCAGGCCTACAACACACACACACACAGTTTATGCTAGCATCAGGGAGAGATTCAGGACGTTGTCTATTTTTGGATGATGGTTTGTTTATTTTTTTTATTAACTCCCTTGCAACTCTTGACGAAGATCTAATGTCTAATCAGGGAAAAACGTAAGTAAGGTATCGAAGCAAGAAGCGACAGCCTTGCGAGTAAGGACCCCGATCTAAGTGGCATAATAAGTAGGAAAACCACCCCATTCTGATCTCACTGTGATAAGGTTTTACTTGTGTTTGTTTTTTTTTATTCATTGCTGCTACATCAGGTTGTCGAATAATTGAGCTTATTCTTATTATTTGATGCGTTTTGATACGATCTGTACAATTTGTCTAGCTGAAATTCTATCAAATGAATTTCTATTGAATTCATCGACGACTCGCGTCGAATAGTAAGAATCAGCTCAAAACCCGGATCGTGAATTTCAAGTGCATACGATGGTGACAAATCCGCGATGGCTCATAATTAAAATTCGGTGGTTTTCTTCTGTTTTTCCTTCTCTATGTAACATCAACGACGATACGCCACCAAATGGAGGTGAAGTAACAAACTAGGAGAGTAGAAAAGCTTTATATTTTTAATTATTCGTTTAATTTCTACTCAATCAATGGTCAGTAAACATATTTGTACAGTAAAGTGTCTCATTGTCAACCATTCATTTTCTTTTTTGAACTTCCGTACCGCCGGACAGAAAATTGTACAGCTCCCCGGTGTAAGCTAGTGTCGCCAAGTAGCCACAAGAAAAAAACTGCACTTCGACCTTCACGTCCATGCAAAAACAAAAAAAACAGCAAAAACTGAATGATATTATGTACCTTTCTCGCTGCGATCTGCCAAGACAGCGGAAGCAGCTAGCGATTTGCTCCTCCATTTGATTCGATTGCAGACAATCCATCGCATTTGTTTTGCCTGCGCGATCGGTAGTTGAACGGCGTATTGTGATAATGCGAGCAGAGTGAAGGTTACGGAAAGCGAGAGCAAACTAGTCCACTGATGTAGCACGATCAGTTTCGCCAGTAAGGATTTAATGTTGGTGCATTTTTGTTTTAGAATATTTCACCACATCAAACGTTGTTTGTTCGCCGTCGGCGAATCGAATTGTCTGGTAGGAGACAGGAGACGTACGAACCATCGCTTAGAAGGAACGAGAGTATGAGAATCTAGCATATTTCCTCGACAACATCATGTGTTAAGGCTGCCAACCCGGTTGGCCGTCGGAAGCATGCATGGTGAAGCGGGAAAAGAGTTTGAAAAGAAACGAAACTACTAAAACTGCATCGATTGAGACAATTTCTGCGAGGTAAGAATATAAGCTTACGTGAAGAGAAGTTTGAAGAAAATATGACGATTTGTAAAAAAAATATAATGATCAATAAATTTTATAACGTATAGAGCATCGTGTAATGTGCGCTTTCTATGTACGCCGTGGTAAGGATGCGAGCCTAATCTTGCGCTTCTGCACAGAGGTGGAATTTGTATTGGTTGCATGAAGCTTGATGAGATACGTAAATGAAATCATACGAATCAATTTAAACTATAAACAATACCAGCACGTCGGAATAAATTCGGACGCGGCGCATACGGTTGGACATTGTGATTATATTTGTGCCAAAACCAAAAAAAAAGAAGGAAGAAAGAACCGCGATCACAAAAAACTACCGATCGAGAAAGAATCATATTACACACGAATCAAAAACAGAGTAAACATGAAAACCTCATGCTTATTTTATATCTTGTACAAAGAAGGCGATCGTGGAATAAGGGTGGTAATAAGCCATCGATCAAGTCCTATAGTTTTCTCCCCTGATTAATGTGCGTCTGTACATCAAATAACGCCGTTATTACATTGTCGATGTTGTGCCTTTCTGTAAAAGAAGTAAAAACACAGTACACCGAACGTGGGAAAACGCGAAAAGGGTGTCTCATTGTTGCGAAAAAGAAGCGATAGAATACTAGGTGCTACAGTGATTGGAAGCGTATCGATCAATCAAAATATGCAGCGTTTGCAGAGACACTAAATATTGTTGTACATCCAGGGAGTTGAGGAGGAGCGGATGCAGATAAAATTAAGTGTATACCGCCATGATCACGTATTAAGCGCGCAACCGGAGCGAATCGATGTATCAATTCGGCAGGATTTGTAGGAATAAAACAAACAAAATTTTATAAACACAACACCACGTTCGAATTTCTTATCTCTTTCATTCCTAAATAATCCGAAATTTAATTTAAAAAAAATCCAAACTCAAACACCGTTCTACATCTAAAATGGTAAACGGACGACCAGGTATTTAAAAGTGGAAGAATTCTACCCTTGATTTTTTTTCCTAAGTAAGCGATCTCGTTTGGTATGCTGCTGCGGGTAATAGTTTTGTCAACGTACCCATAAAAAGTGCCAATAATCTAGATTTTGAAAATTCTAAAAATGGCAGAATCATCGATTGTTTAAGCAACTCCGATAAAACGGAGCATCGAAGTGTATTTTGTAGCATTTGCAGTCTGTAAAGTAAAACAGCAAGCCGAGATCGGATGGCAAGTCCTATCCTGTTTAGATAGTGTTATATTGCTGGTCGAGATTGATGTTTCCTAGGTATATACGCTGGGGTAAAAGCTATTGTTTTCTTACCTCTTTCCAAGGAAGCAGCAGACACACAGTATATTCTCGCCAATCGTGGAGTTCACGTCCGATCGAGCTCGTGTTGGAGCCACAGTTTAATTTGGCCCTCATCGCAGCGATACAGTCTCGAAGCTAGACAGTATTCAAGTATGTCTGCTCGTTTTAAACCAAAACAGGAGATCGATCCTGAAATTCCAGAGCCGATCGTGGTATTCCGGTACAGCAACTCGCCAGCCCGTAAGCATGAAGCTAGTGACGATCACCGTGTGTGCTTGTCGCTGGACTGGTCCCGCCTCCAACGGGAACATGCAGAAAACATACACTCTCCGGATGCTAACACCATAACTAGCAGCAGCGAGGATACTTCCGCCGAAGAATGCCGTTTGCAGATCGCGTGTGACAGTGAGCACAGTGAAACCATGTCGCACCAGAGCGAATGCTCCGAGTCAAGCGAAACGTTGGTTTTCCCGGACCCGACAGCAAGGCGAGCAACCATAGGTTCTTCGGAGATTCAAAACCTGGTACCACGCGCGAATGGAAAAATTTCACTACGTCGTTGGAACACAATGATCGCGTTGGAAAATTGCGAAGTTCCGCTGGTGTACCACAAGAACATGGCTCGCAAGTTTCCGGTGCCAGCACGTACACCATCGCAGGCGGAGCAACGTCGGCGAAACACGGAAGCGGCTCGGCTTAGCCGCGCAAAGACGAAGATCGCGGTAATGCTGATGGAAAAGGAACAAAAGAAGCTGGCTGAGGAAAATATTGCCAGAAAGCGTCTGACTGCTGCGAAGCTCGTTTACGCAAACGCCCTACGAACTTTAGTAGGACTACCACCCTCGGTTCAGTTGATCGACCTCAAACCGAATGGTTCTGGTAGCGAGGATTTCGAAGCCGAGTGAAATGTTGCATGTCACGTTTCATAAACCGTTAATTTGGTTTAGAGTACACAACTAAATACTCTAGTAGGAGTAAATATATGGTAATAATAAATAAAATAAAACAATTACTCGTTTGTAGCGATTTCAATCCATTTTAAACATAAACAGCACACACACAAATTTTCGTTGGTTGGGTATGTGCATGGTTGGTATGTGTATATTTGTTATAGACCATTTATCAGGTTTATGTCCGTTAATACTGTGCATTAATTAATTGTAACTTCAGCTTTTGCTGCAATTTTATGATATTATTGAAAACCGGTGCTTAACCGTCACCCGTTCAACCGCCTACCCGGGTAGTTTTTGGAGTTTTGTTTTGTTCTAACTTTTGATTGGATTGACGTATCGGCATGAAATTTTTAGAATACCTAGAAAAATTCATTTTCGATCGTTTTGCTGAAGAAAAAAAATTTTCCAAGGAATTGAAATAATTTTTATTTGCGGTTTTTGGTTGATACCCCTCAAACGTTCAACCGGACTACCCGGGTAGTCCATACATTTTGTATGGGAGACTCCGTTTTGCTGTACTTAAGACTTAATAACTTTTTATCTAGATGTCGGATCGATTTGAAATTTTCAGTGAAGATACTTGAGGGTGTTTCCCAAAATATTGTGTAGTTTTTATAATTTTAAAAATTCATTAAGTATGTTAATTTGAGGTTCCAAAAAATTTCACCATTCACATCTACAACCATTTATCTGTGTAGTTCATATAATTTACATAGAAGTTTGCTTTTTCTGTATTTTAGTACTGATATATTTGCTCGTAGATACTTAACTACTTGAAATGTTTTGGAAAATTGCATAAAATATTGTAAAAATTAATAAACTCTCAGTCGCTTCATGCTATCTTCATGCTTCAACTGGGAACAAAGTATTGTCCGTTATTTAATTCTTTTTTCGTCAGAAATGCTGTTCCTAGTAATTCTTCTATAAGTCTGTTCGGTTTTATCTATTCAAAGAATTGAGTTTTTCCATAACGCTCACTATTACTTAACTTTTGTTGTACTTTGAATCACACACATAGTCGACTAGAAACGGATTAATAAACGTGTTTGTGGCGCACATTTTCTGAACAAAATGATGTATAGCATACTTGTGTTTAATATTAGACTAAGATTTTAATGCCTAAACGTAAGGCATAAATGTTTAAATTATCGAATTCGTGTTTTCGAATGAAACAATCCTACTTGAACATTTCTAAAACATGTTTAAAAAAATTTAATAAATTTCTGAAAATTTCAAGTAATTAAGATTCAATGATCAAAGATACGTATACTGAAATACATAAAATGCAAACTCTTATCTAAAATGTTGAAGCTACACAGGTTTCGGTCATAGATGTGAATGGTGAAATTTTTTGGAACCTCAAATTAACATACTTAATGAATTTTTAAAATTATAAAAACTACACAACATTGTGGGAAACACTTTCAAGTATCTTCACTGAAAATTTCAAATCGATCCGACGTCTAGATAAAAAGTTATTAAGTCTTAAGTACAGCAAAACGGAGTCTCCCATACAAAATGTATGGACTACCCGGGTAGTCCGGTTGAACGTTTACGTATGTAGGTTTGGTTGAACGGGTGACGGTTAACTGAAGCGCATTTTCAACTCTACTAATGCGTTACGTTTGTCCACGGTATATACAACCCACACGACAAGAACAATCATGTGTTCACCTTGCTTGTCGGAATGGCGTTATCTCTTGACATTAGCTGTCAAAGGATGTAACTCTTCGTAACTGCCCAAATTTCTGGTGTTGGGAAAATCAATTCCCGGTTGGGATTCCAATCTTTGGAGATCCAGATCTCCGAATCCGAATCCCAATCAATCGTATCATACATGCACATCTAACATGCCAATTTTTCATATGATTTGTTTCAACTCACCTCGTGTCTAGATCGAGTTACAGGCTGGCCCCGGTTTTCGTCAGCCTCGGTTCTCGTCGTTTGACAAATCGTTCGAAGCGGGTTTATAGTAGCGTGCTTTGTTCTTTACTCATATGATTCATTGCATTTTGTATGACAGAAGATCCGAACATGGACTCATAAACGAGTAGTGCAGGTTTTCTGCTTCAGACTACTTTGCACAATAAAAAATATCTTCCAATTGAAGCACTGAATGTATTATTGTAAACCTAAACGGCATTGTTTGATGGACATTGATTTGATGATTAAATACACAAACTTTGTTATAGTTTCTAGAACACCTTCATATTAATCACTAAAAATTCAGATGAGAATAATGTACACATCCAACTTTTGTTTTGTGTCTTTCAAGTCTTGAGTAGGTATTATAAACGTAAGAACTGTAGTCCGCTAGCCTTGGTTTTCGTCGCTGTCAAAGTCCCGTTTGGTGGCGAAAACCGGGGCCAGCCTGTATATCACATTCAAATAGATTGCGATATAGTCTGAACCGAATCAAATCGAGTCCCAAACAAATCAAATCTGATACGAATCACAAACAAATCAAATCTGATTCGAATCCCAATCTTATCAAATTAGTGGAATCCGTCAAATGGGATAAATCTTTGGAACCCGAGTCTTTTTAATCCGTCAAGGGGTCGAATCTTCGAATCTTCTGAATCCCGATTCTGCCAACACTACAAATTTCCCTCATCATCCAGTGCGAAAAGAGTGGTGGTTTGGTGCAATTAAAGTTAAAATAGCGAGCAAAATGGCTGGAAAATCTAGTGAAGAAGTCGAGGTAATTGATCCTTGGGGTGTTTGGTCCCGATTAGCTGTGTGGTTTGTTTCGTTTGATGCATTTTGTGTACGTGTAGCGCCGTAGATAACCTTCTAATTGGCAAAGTACAGCGAGCTAGTGCCGACGAGGGACCAGTCAGTGCCTTTGCATAATGTAACATGGCTAAAACTCCATATTGAATCCTCGTGCACAATTCTGCTGTCCGGTCTGCTACAGGTGGTACATGTTGGAAGATCTGCAGAAAAGAGTTCAAAGTGCACGGGCTGATGATTTAAGAACGTGTGTAGCTCAAAGAAAAAAGCGCGAAAAGAAATGCCTCGATGCTCTCAATACATGAAATACCAAATATGGAGCATATATTGAGAAAATCGGACAGCCTTGACGGCGTTGTGAACCAGCGCCAGTTGTTATCAGTGTCGGCTGATTTGTCGGGCGCGTGACGCGGTCTTGATGGTTCCCTGCGTTCCGGGACTTCCCCGATGCATTTTTTGAGGTTATAGCTTGCAGCAGTTACTGCGCCCCTTGACAAGTCATCCGGATTGCAGCGGAATGGAAATGGAACATACAGAACTGAAAGGGAAAAAGAGAAGGTCGACTGACACTTTCCCTTTTTTTCTCTATGCAATTCACGTGGATACGTGCGGGTATGAAATAAACCGAGCGGCAGCGAGTATATTTTTTAGATTATTCGTAACATTGCAGTTTCCATGGTAGTTAGTAGAATAGAACGAAGGATAATGATCTAGCAACCTACTTACACCCGAGACTTCGTTGGTAATTGTCAGTTGAGAGCAATCAGTTAAGGTTTCATCTCGAACAAAGTTGCACGAAACAACGCAAGAATGCTGGAGATACCTTTGAACTTCGATTTTTACCCATACCGCCATCGCTGCCATTTCGTAATAGCAAAAATTCTCTACCAAGTCGAATAATCGAGTAATATGGTAATACAACTTTTCTTCATCTTCTCCATGCAGCAGCAAAGCTCAGAGAGCTCGGAGCAGAGCAGTAGTCAGAACCAGATCCAAACGCTTACAGAGCAACCGGGTGCTGCAGCCGAAACGATCGATCCGGAAAACCTCATTAAGCACCCGCTGCAACACACCTGGACACTGTGGTACCTAGAACTGGACCGTTCGAAGTCATGGGCCGAGTCGATGAACGAAGTAGCGAGTTTCTCCACCGTCGAGGACTTCTGGAGCCTGTACAATCACATCCGTGGACCGTCCGAGATCAAAGTAGGCACAGATTACATGCTGTTCAAGTCGCACATCCGCCCGATGTGGGAAGATGAGGCAAACAATCGCGGTGGCCGATGGACGGTCAACATGAACAAGCATCTTTCGGACAAGTATTGGTTGGACACGGTAGGTCCATGCTTTCCAAATCACTGGAGGTAGTTTCCAGCATTACATATTTATATTTTTTTCCATTTGATTCATTTATCTAGGCCTTGTGTCTCATTGGAGAAAGTTTCGAACACTCGGACGACATCTGTGGCGCAATTGTAAATGTTCGCCAAAAGATCGATAAAATTTGTGAGTCTGCGTGCGGCGTCGGAAGTGGTTCAAATTTTATTTACATTTCTTTTTTAATCCTCGTAGCTATCTGGACTGCTAACTTTCAGAACCGAGAGGCGGTGATGGACATCGGACGCACCTACAAGGAACGGTTAGGTCTTCGTGCACAGATCTATTATCAGAACCACAAGGACACTATGATCAAATCGGGCTCGTCCACAAAGGCAACTTACTCTGTCTAATAGAGAATGCGTAGCTTATCATATTGTACCATTATACACCAGGTGTGTGAACGTGAATGAGGATATGCCCCTATAGGATGATGAAATAGGAGATGTATGAGGATGTGGTGACACTGTGAAAAACCACAGTGTAGTAAGGAAACGATTTTTTTATGAACTAGGATAACGTTAGCTAGCATCGGCATGCGAATTGAAAAAGAATTTACTATTCAAATGATCACAGATGGTGAGCAGGAGATTGGTCGAAAGAAGACCGCGGGATGGAATTCGAATTCACGAGAGATGGAACGAACGAACTATTGGCTGTATAACATGTCTTTAGGGTTAGCTCGCGAGAAAACAAGATTTCGACTTTTCCACTCAGAGTGGGGTCATTCGAAGTTACACATTTACACGTGTCAGATTAGTACCACCCAATCGACTAAAAACCGCCTGTGTTCAATCAGCAAATATCTGCCCCGTCTCCAATTAATTGGTTCTTTGCCGTTTCTGCTTGGTTGAGCAGTTCTGATACTTTCGATCTTATGGATAGCAGTGTAGGATGCACGTGGGTTGCGTAGCAACGGTTCTTTTTTGCCGTGGAATGCCCCATCACGATTGAAATGCTCATTACAAACTGCTTCGCTTGGTTTGCGTAGGTTAAAGGATTTTGGTTGAATATTGTAAAACAGCATCAACAAAGTTCTCCTTGGTTGTCGTTGTGGTGCTTTGCTTGTGGGAAGGAAACGTACTAGACGGTGAATTGCACGCATCGATTAGAGAGTAGGGCAAAGCACAGCACTTTCGCCCGTATACACGCTTCCTTGCACACGTGTAATGAGTTTTGCGCTGGATCGTATTGATATCTAGGGCATACCAGGGAATGGATTTGTGCGCTCTTTATATGACCACATGTATAATGGAATTATCTACTAATTATGGCTACCTTTTATGCATACATTGATTATAAACCTCCCCCATATACATAAATAGAAACGGCTGCTGTTGCTGATTGATTAATTTGTAATACCAACTATATTACTTTTTTATGTTAATGCAAATTGTATCGTAAATTATTCAGTAAAAAAAATCGTTACAGAAATAAAGAACTTGAAATAAATATCCTTGGTAGTGTTATTTGTTTGTTTTGCATCCAATTATTTGTCCCTTAATAACTAATCAGTTAAAAGAACAAAGAAAGTTGTAATAAATGTTTTGCCATTCTTTGTTTTAATGAGTGTTTGGTGAGTTAAACTTTAATGTCATATTTGAAAGGAAATATTGTATGCTGATTGCGTACTATCACCGAAATAATCAAGGAATTTACTGTTTTGTAGATAAATATCGTTGCTCATAAAAGATAGCAGTATATATTTCTCAAATCATAATTTCTCCCTTCCTCATGTGATACTCTGAGAAATTATTGCTTATATCCCTGACGCGTGTGAGTAGATTTGTAATAAAAACTTAACTAATGTAAGACTTTGCTCGAATGATGATGGCACTTTAAACATCAAGCATATTTTCCACCTTTCGTTTCAAATCCTTTCTCCGGATGTTTTCCAAAGCTTTCGTTAAGGTAGAAATAAATTGTTCCCCAGAACTTTCGCCCAATTTTTGCTCCACACCTATTAGCATCTCGTATATTCGACTCTTTAAATCGTTTCTATGACGCTCGTTGATTTCATCTAACTCAGCTTCCGCGATGTTAAGGTATCTGCCGAAGACCCTCCATTCTTTTCCGACTTGATTCTGTAGTAAACTGTATATAGCTTCTCGCTGCTGGAGGTACTTTCCATGAAATGCGGAAACGGTGCTTTGTTCTGCTAACTTTATCTTTTCCACCTCTTTTTCGAGCAACGATCTACGATCACGTTGACGGAGATCTGTAGAAAGTATTAGAGAAAGGTTATTATTTTAATGTAGATTATGAAAGTAGTGAAACCAACCTTCCAGATAGAATCTCCTTATTGCTGGATAGTGTGAGCTGATTGTTTGCCGGTACAACTTGACAGCCTTTGCAATATCATCCGAACTTAGTACCAGCTCGAGCCGCTCTATGACCTCCGGTTTCAGGAGACTGAGAAGATTTCGCTGCTCCAACAACTGCAGAAGATCCTCGAAACTAGCCACCCTACTCAGTTTCCTTCTCGAGTGGACATCCTCCCAGATGAGCTGTTTGCACCGTTCCAAGCGCTCGGGGCTGGTGCATGCATTCTGTGCCAACAGTTTTAAGTTCAAATAGTCCTTGCACAACTGTTCGTACAAAACACGATCCTGAACGAATATTTCCATCGGAAATTGTTGTGGGTGATACGCGGGCGGAAAAGAAAACAGCTTTTCGGAAAGAACTGCCAAATACATTTGCGCGCCTGTCACGAGACGTCGCGTTTATACTGCCGTGTTTGCATAAGGTTGTTCGTGATAGATGTTTTGTTAATCTAGGTGTATGATAGTTTTAAATATATATTTTAATATTTTCAGGTGATAGTTCTGATAATTATTCGTCCTTTAAGAACTGAATACATCGAAATCGGCGGGATATTGGACCTGGCTCGAATGCAAACAAGCGACACGAACAACAGCCCGTTTCTCGCAAGATCGCGACACGAACAGAAAACCGTAATGGTAGTGGGGATGGAAGTTCGTAGTTCAAAACAAAAACAATGTACTTTTCTGCCCCGACTGAAGTACAGTCTTCGTCAAGTGGCTGAGCAGTCGAGAACACGTAGCGGTCGTTGGTGGACTGCCAAGCGCTTGTTATATCGAGTCTTCGGCGCACTCATCAGCTGAGCAATAACTGAGTAAATTAACCGTTCGCGAAGCCCGTGTCGGTTTTTGATAACCGACCGTCAGAGTGTAATGATAAGGCGGAGATAATAAAATCGGTGTTGCTTTTGAGCAAACAAGCAGCTTTCGCGGACGGTGATGTCGTGGGAAAAATCTGCTTGTGAAAGTTTGATGAAGCTCCTCAAACAAGAACCAATCTGTAACAACATACACTGAGCCTAAAGTGTGCCTGAGGGAAGAATGGTGATTACGTTTCGCTCGCTCTGTGAGTTAGGAAACTAAATTAAACAGAAAGCCAACATCCAAGCAACCACTCTGTGACGCTACTATGGCGTCGACCATATTGAAAGTTTTCCCAACGCAGTGAGAAGAGAGCACGAGTGTAAAATTTTGCGCACATTGTTGTGCCAGACGGCATCCGCATCCGCTGCCACCGCGTTGTGTGTTCCTGGCGAAAAGGTGGAAACGTGTACATTTTCGGGCCCGTTCTACGACCCGGGGTCCCAAACAACACCCTCAAATTGAGCTGGAAAAAGTGTGTGCATGCGTACGGCGAGCAGCGTTTGGAAGGTCGCCGTCATATTGCGCTCGGAAACCCCGATATGCAATGTGTCCGTGTATCAACAACCACCCGCACGGTAATCGATCGCAGCAGCCGTGACACACCAAGTGGGGTTCTCTTTCGTCACGGCGGAAGTGCGTTTAGTTCGCATCAAGTTGGCAGGTTGCTCATGCCATATGCATCGTCTTTACCAGCATCATCAACGTCGTTGCCTACGTAGTCGAGAGAAACGGTGAGGAGATGTGGAACTGAGTAGCATCGCAGATGAACCGCGCACGGTAGAATGTAAATATTTTCATCCCATCGCGTCCCGATGTACGGTCGGTTCGATGTATGGCTGCTGTTTTATGTAATCGTACAGGCAAATCCGTAGCGCCCTAGGTGAAGTGAAAGAAGTGTCCCCATTGTGCTGCGAAAGTACCCAAATGGAAAAACATTTTCCATCGGTGCATTGTGTGTGCGTACGTTGTGCGTGGGTGTGTGTATGTGCATTGTGGTGCTTCTGGATTTCCATCGTTTTGTCCGGGGAATATCGCACTTTCCGGGATTCCATCCGTTGTGGTTTTGAATTACCCTTCGCGCATGGGGGCGGCAGGTTTTGAATTGAATCAGAACCCGAATACGGAAAGCTCCCCTTCCCGTGTGCATGGCAGGCGTCGATTGTTATCACCTGCCGGTATGCGTGTTTGCTTTTTCAGGTGCGGTCGTGTTAATCCTATTTATCCAATTTTGTTTCCTTTTTTTAAGTGCTTTAGAAAAAGTGTAGCTGGTGATTAGATTCTAACAAACATCGTTCAATAAGAAAAGGAATAAAACCCAACATCAACAACCAAACGTCAAATGAGTGTGTTCTAAATATACACAATTTCAACCGTATCGTGTATCGAAGCGAAGCGGAAAGGTCATCGAATGTGGATACAGTGAAACTAGAATCGAGAGAAGCAGCAAAGAAAGATCCGGCCCGTGTGTTGTTTGCGTGTATGTGCAGGGAAATTTCGTGACCTAGCGGGTTGCCCCCTCATCGTGTACACGCACCCCAAAGGGGGCTGGCCGGTGCCATAGATAATTGGCCATGGTCAGCGGTTGAAGCGCGGATTGAAGGCCATTAACGCCCGACGCCGCAAATGCTGTTGGAGCAGTGAAAAGCAGCAATTTTGGTCGAGAAAAACGCACCATCCCACGCACCGAAAGGAAACGACTGGTGAAAGGGCCACTAGTGAGGAGCACTCCAGCGCAAAGCAAAGCGGACGCCCCATCGAATACGCGAATCCGGACCGGAACAAGATGTCGATATCGAATGGGAAAACGTCGTCCGATATCGAGAATGTGGACTGGAACTCGTCCGGGATGCTAACGCACACCAGGTAAGGGAATGTGGGGTGGATTAAACCTACCCTGTTTGCGCGTCTCCGTGCGTCTGTTGGAACGGGCAGGTATTAGATCGCGGGAGAGAAGCCCGTCCGGTCCATCCGGGAACCGGTTCCCGAGGGTTGCGCTGACTGGATTTTACTTTTTTTTTGCGACTCTACTAGTTTCATAGCTTGGCGATAAAGTGTATCTCCATCGTAGCAGGCGTTTCCCCCTTTTTTTTGTTCCATCTTCTTCGCTCTGCCATTTCAAAGGTTGCTCTGACTTCCGCTATTACCGCTGCTGTCCGGTTTTAATGTCGCATCGGGACGATCGGGGAACCTGTTTCCTCGACACCTTTGGCTGGCTGCGTTTTCTACGGCATATCTTCTTCCACACCGGGGCCATTAGGGAAGAGATTAGAGAAGAATTTTCTGTCCCTGAAATGTTCCTGTCCGGGGCATTGTCAGCGTGGAAGCGGTGTTTCATGGTAAATAACAAAAAAGGTTTAACGCTCGTTCGCAATAGTTCCGGAATAGTTAACATTTCAAAAGACAATGCCATTGCTGTATGCCATGAAATTCCTCCCATGAAGGCAGTTGTAAATACAGCACAACTAATGGAGATTTTTTAACGTTCAAGGTGAAGTACGAATATTTCTATTCAGTGACCCCTGCTGACGAATACTTATTTCTTTTTAATGTATCTTACAGAACTGTTTCATGGACATGTATTTATGAATGTGATGTGTTCTGGACAGGCTGTGTCATCAAACACGTATTTTTCAGTGTAATTCAGCTGATCTCAGTTGTCAATTCTTTTATTTTTAAACTTAGGTTGTAGTCCCGTTGAGACTACTTAATTAATTCTTGGCTCTAGCCTAAGCCTCTTTAGCTTTTATTTCTTCGAACATTTGCAACATCCGTTAAATGAAACCATCATTGTACTCAACACACGCGACAACTCTCAGGTCCATGACTAGACCGCGACGCAAAAGCCCAGTCAAGAGGCCAGTTTCTCTGCTAAAGGTGATAATTGTTGCTTCTTAATTAGTTTGACTTCTGTCCGACGCAAGCATCACTGCCCAAGTACCACCACCTACTTACCTGCCTAAACTGGCCGAAGGATGCAACTTTCTCCACGATAAGTGCGGTGTCGCATCAGAAAATGCCTCCTAAACAACTAATGTTTTGGACTCAATAAGAAAGATATGTTTAAGATAATTTGTTTCAGTTTGGTTGAATTACGATAACTTTTCGCTGGCATTTGAGGCATCCAGCTTCTCAGTCTGTCGTATGTAACAGCCATCATTGGTCATTGGCTGATTTTATGTGCATTGCAAATATCCACCACGGTTACGTAAAACTTTATCTTAAATCTAGAAAGTATCCTCCGAAAGTATGCGACATCAAACAAAGGACTAGTTTCACATTTGCTTCATTGTGATCTGCTTCTCTAGCATTTTGTAACCTCACCTAATCTCCTGTGGAAGTTTCCTTCCGCTTTATATAACGTCGTTAAATCGTGATTCTTTGGTTGTTTCCTTGGAAGAAAGCGAATTTGAACACGTGGGTGAATTTGGTCGAAACAAAACCAATTTGACAAAGCTGCTTAAGGACTTCAGTGCAGTTCGGAGAAAGTATACTCTAACTAGTACGAGGGTTGCCTTTTAAGTTTCGGGATTTGAAAAAACTGGTGATGCAATCTACCAACTAACAATTTTATCGTAAAGTTTGGCGTTTTTGAAGTTATACGTACTCAGAACGTTTTGACATACGAGCGCTATTTGCGTTGTTAAAAAAATGTTAAAAGTGTCAATGTCCGCCAAAATGTGGAATTGGGTCGTGGACATTTTCGGGCAATTATTTTTTGCAACTTTCGACGTGAATTGACACAGCAGTTGTGCATGAATGAACTTAATTCAACTTTTGACGATGAAGCTCCATCAATGATCAGTATTTATTGATGATTTGGAGAATTAAATCGTGATCGGAGTTCACTCCAAGATGATTTTCGTGAAGGTCGTCCAAAATCAGTTGTTGTTCTAAAAAACATTGATGCTATGCGTGAACGGATATTGCAAGATCGTCATGTGACTTTTTGTGAGATAGAGACAACCTTAGGTATTACTGGGACCAGCATATACTTAATATTGCATGAACATTTAACTGTTAAAAAAATTTGCTCGTGTTGGATTCCACACAATTTGTCAATCTCTCAAAAAAAGACTCGTGTCGAGTGGTTGGAAGAAATGCTCGAAAAATACTATTGAGGTGCTTCAAAACTCGTCTTTAATATCGTGACAGGTGATGAGTTGTGGATTTACGTGAATGAGCCCGAAACTAAACTGCAATCGGCTATACACTGGGCCCAAAGTTAATCCGGACGCTCAAAAAATGAGCATGCGTCCGACTTTGTGGTCGATTTTAGAGTACTTAGAATTGATAACAATGATTTTTGTTCATTGCATCTTCTTGGTGCACCTTCCTACGAAGTACGTGCAAAAAGAACGGTGAAAAAAATCGTACCCAAGCGGTGCAATAAACAATAGAGTGGAAAAAGTCAGAATTTTGATGGCCAATCGCAAAGTCGGACAGTTATATTTCATCGTACGTTTGTTAGCTAAAGTGGTGTGTAAGTTAGTTTCGACACTTTATATTTGTTATTATCGATGCAGACGGCTCTTGGGCATCGTTAGCAGCACTCGGATGATTCGATTTATTATTTTACTGAAGTTTTTATTGAAATATTCGTCACACTACTTTGTTGGAACGAAACATCATCATTTACCCATCATAACGATTGAAAAAGTTTTTAAAAACATATGAAATTAGACTTACATTAGCAAACTAACAATTTCAGACATCATTAAAAAGTATAAAACTTCAAAAAGTATCGTAAAATCACCAAAGAACTGCTTTTTGCAGCACACATTTCGGGAAAGGGAAGGTAGAATGATTCGATAAACCATTTAATGTAACCCATTTACTATTGCTCGTCTACTAATTCTCATCTACTACCCCTAATATTATGTAATTTTCCAACTCCTTTAGCCAACATGCTCTGTCATATTATTAAGGAACCTTCAACAACTCGGACAGTTTTGGTTAAACACTTTCCCTCGAACGCACCATATGTATCGCCATCTATCTGAGAAAAAATTGCTAATTTTTGTGTCAACTGTAAACAGGACTTGCACAAAATATCATGATTGTTTAATTTTAACTATCTTTTCGACGTAGAATGATATAATTTGTTCCTCAAATTATTATATTAAATGACATCAGCTCTGACACATCAGTTGTCAATTTTTCTCCGATATTAATGATTTCTTTCCTGGGGTTCTGGCATGCAGCCCATTCCAGTGTAAATAGTTCCTAATAGTTAGAGCACTTAACAAACACTTTTAGTAAAGTTTCTTTTAGATCTACGGGAGTAGTAAAAGGGTTGAATCGATTGGTTCTTCCTCCCCTTTCCCGAATTGTGTGCTGCAAAGAGCAGTTCTTTGGTGATTTTACAATACTTTTTGATGTTATATACTTTTTAATGATGTCTGAATCTGTTAGTTTGCTAATGTTAGTCTAATTTCATATGTTTTGAAATCTTTTTCCATCGTTATAATGGATAAATGATGATAGTTCGTTCCAACAAAGTAGTGTGACGCATATTTCAATAAAAACTTCAGTAAAATAATAAATCGAATCATCCGAGTGCTTCTAACGATGCCCAAGAGCCGTCTGCATCGATAATAACAAATATAAAGTGTCGAAACTAACTTACACACCACTTTAGCTAACAAAAGTACGATGAAATATAACTGTCCGACTTTGCGATTGGCCGTCAAAATTCTGACTTTTTCCACTCTATTGTTTATTGCGCCGCTTGGGTACGATTTTTTTCACCGTTCTTTTAGGAAGAAGGTGCACCCAGAAGATGCAATGAACAAAAATCATTGTTATCAATTCTAAGTACTCTAAAATCGACCACAAAGTCGGACGCATGGTCATTTTTTGAGCGTCCGGATTAACTTTGGGCCCAGTGTATGTGGTGTTTCAAGATGAGCCGAATCCAACCAAAGTTGTTCACGCGCGAAGCACTTCGAAGCAAATGGTCGCATGTTTTTTTCGGAAAAACTGGATATATCGCAACCAAACCTCTAGAACAACGCAGAACAGTCTATTCTGAGTAGTACACAACAATTTGTTTGCCAGTTGTCTTCCAAGAAATCAAGAAATTCAACCGCCGTCGACGGATCACCCGTCACCACGACAATGCGAGCTCTCACACATCGGCTCAAAAACTGCAGTTTTGAGTACTCAAAACATCGATTTGATGAGTTATCCGCCATATAGTCCTAGATCTAGCACCAAATAACTTCTTTAAATTCCCGTACGTAAAAAATAAACTTAGAGGTCAACGATTTTCAACACCTGAAGAAGCGAAGATCTCTCAAAAAAGACTCGTGTTGATTGAAACTTTAAACATTTTTGTAACAACACAAATAGCGTTCGTATGTCAAAACGTTCTAAGAACGGATAACCTCAAAAAAGTCAAACTTTACGATAAAATTGTTAGTTGGTAGATTGCATCACTAGTTTTTCCATATCCCGAAACTTAAAAGGCAACCCTCGTATTACAAAGTCAAATAGAAAGGAAATGGTGCAACTATGGGGATTCGTCGGTGGAGAATGATACAACGACAAACGCCCTTATCCCCTTCGAGTGCGGTCTGTTCCTATTTCCAGTTGACCGAGTTTCTGTTGGTGAGCTTTCCTCCCGATCGAACGTTGCTTCCGGCTTTCTCGGTGCAATCGATCTGCTTCGAACGATCGTCGGCCAAAGTCGTTCCCGCGGAAAGGGTTACTCATGCGGAAGTGAGCATGTCAAGGTTCGCGACTAACTGAAACCGGCGTAAAGTGGTACACCCCTCGGAACTGGGGAGGGGAAGGAAACGGGGCACCAGATGCTGCGGGAACGTGCCCGATGCAATATTAAATTACCTCGTGCTCGTGGCATAAAATTCTCAATCCACCGGGAGGGCAACACGGCACGTGCACTAAGCGCACAAACCCGCCCCAAACCAACAACAAAGCCGCCCTCTCTGGTCGAATGCTGGAGTCATCCAACCGAAGGGAGATGCCGTAGATGTACTGTAATGCTGTTCCGTGTTTACCCCAGCACAACATACCCTCACCCCTCGTGTCCGGACCCGCGGTCTGCGTGTGTCTATGTTATCAGTGCAAACAGGTAAACACAACGCAATCGGGCTCCGTTTTATCTTTCAAGCTTTTCGTAAACCCGTGGTGGCCACGGTGGAACACCGGTAGCGACATCGGATAAGCATCCATATCCCCCCGCTTTATGCCTACCCAAATGTTGTCGGAGATTAACGACATGATATGCACGCTGGTCGGGAGAGTCCACGGGCGGTGTGGTGACTACGCGGTAGCTGCATCTCTGGGCTTGGTCAAAGATAAACAGAAGAATCTCGGTGGGCTAACCGCGGGACGATTTCATGTGGTCCGCGTGGTATTTAGATTTGCGTTTAATTTATTCCCGGGATTCCCGAGAAATTGGCAGGAGGTGCAGTCTCTGGCTGGGAGCACTGGAACTGTGACACAATTCTCCTTCCAAGAGCGACCACACCTTGGCCCCGCGTCCGAAAAAACCGAAACGGAGCTTTTCCTCGCCGTTGATAACGCAAACGACGATTGTTGTGTTCTCTTCAAGTAACCGTGGTGATTTTATCATATCAAGTTTTGTATAGTCCATTTTCTGATAAATTATCAATTAGCGAATGTGCCAAGCACCCGGAGCAACAGCGGATGGGTTTGATTTGTACCTAGCGTGGCGGAACATTGTTTCAAATGAAATTGCTACGTTTAACTCGATTGTTTCTTTTTCGCAATCCCTTTGTTTGATGGCGGAATTACGATCGTCGGGGATTTAAGTAGCGCGAGAGGGCTTGCTTGATTGTCCCGACTATGTCTAATCAAATTTACCTTCCGTTACATCGAAAGCTAAGCCGCCGGTAAATGCATGTCAGTCACCACGCAGACCTTGACAGGGACACGCCGGTCCTTAGTCTTTGGTTGCGAAAATAATGTAATCTGAGGCTTAGGCTCCCCTCACTCCACCTCTGTCTATATTTTATTCAACAGATAGACGTTCAACCAACGCCAACAACTCTCTCCAATCGTTTCCAACGTCGATGGGATGGAAGTACTGCATTGAATGGTGCAGCAAAAATTATATAATTTATTGCTAAAGTGCAGCCCTCGACGTTGTGCCCGGACGTACTCGTCTCCCATGGAGACTCCAGAATGGAGTTTGAATGTGGCTTGGTTTTGTTATTTCTTTTAGCTTTCCCCCCCTAAGCTCGATCCAGTCTCGTAAAAGCGAGGTGTTGATAAAGATGTCTGAAGAGTAGCAAACACGACAACGTCTGCGTGAATCGTCACTGACGAGGAGAATTTCTAGTACTGGCAAAGTTATTAAGCACTAAACGCTCGGGTTTTCACGTTAGCATCTAACAAATGAGCTTCAAAGGTTAAGTAGAAGCTTCACTTGCTGGATAAATCCAAGTCCGATAGCTGTGCGAACATTCTGAAAAAACGTTGGCATTAAAAAAAATTGCCAAATTTTCATCGGCTATAAGAAAAACGTTAACCAAGCTAATTAAACGAAGAAATTACAATTAGTTAGTTAATAAAATGAACTAACTAATTGTATTCAACTTGGGTATACCGAAAATGTACTTTGGAGATGCTTGAAAGTAGCTTCAAAGTACTTGGAAACATCGAAAATATACTTTGGAGATGCTTCAAATTAGCTAACTAATTGTAATGTTACATCTTTTTAGTACCTTTAAAAAATAGTCCGCCGGCCAGTAAGCGACAAAACCAATCTTGTAATGATGTTTTTTAGTTGTGAGGCATTCATGACCAAATGCTACTTCGTTTGGACTTTAAAATGTTAGGATAGGTCCTACCTTTAACTGTTGAAAAAGTTTTTTTCGATTGGTTGTAGTTGGGAGACATAAGGAGGGTTAGCAGTGTGGAGTATTTCAATTATATTTGACCCGTTCATTTCCTCCGATGATCTTAGGGCATGATTTACTGTGGTCAGGTTTCTGGATCGTACTCTTTATGATGTTTTCTTATAAAGTTGCTTAATTCCGGAAGACACTGCACACTATACACTTCTCCATACGCCGAAAGTCTTGACAGGAAGAACAGCGACTTTGTGCAAATCCTTCTCGCTGGTTTTCAGCCACGATATGGCGTCCTAAGGGAGTAAAGGGACCCCAAAACATTTTAAATATACTGTAACCAGCTCCAAAAGTAATATAAAGTACCAGGGTTTTTTTACCACTTGTCGCCGTCTGGCTTTAAATAATCTTTGGTCACGTGGTCCGCAATAAAGCTAGTTGTTTTAACACACAACCAAACGTAATGGTTTAGTGTTTTGGCCATGGCGGATTCCATTTGCATGATACACTTGAGCTTGTTCTAAATTTAACAGAAATGCTACTCTTTATTTTGCTTTCAGCTGAAAATTGCCAGCGTTTTCCGTTTTTGCATTGAAAGTCGTTAAAATTTGTCAATTTTTTTAAATGCAAATTTTAAATACTTGCGTTGGCTCATTTAGAAGAACCGTTAGAATTGTGCAAAAGCTTTTGGAATACATATTTCGGTAAGCTCGAGCAACTTATTTGCAGCACTGTATGTTTTTCACAAAATTGAAACTTGTACGCATTACTGAGTCGCTTGTGCTTATTTAACGAACTAACTAAGCATTTCGTTTGAGTCGTGAAAGAAGTTGTTTTGACACGAATTTGTTCTCATATACCAGATTTAAAAATCACCTGTTGGCTGAAGCCGTCCGTCACCACTGATAGGATTTTTATTGTTGCCTTGGATTTACGTCTCCAAAGGCGGTTTTATAAAGGTTACGTTTCGATTTCCCATTTATTGTAGAGTGCCATACGGTGAGTTGACCTCGCGCAGATTTTTTCCCATTCACTTGCCCATTCGGCCAATAATTTAGGCTTTTTCCTCTATAAATTCGACAGCTGTGGCATTGATGGTTTAATCGATCGCTCAGAGAACCAATAGAGACTAAAGGAAATCGGACTGTCCGTGTAATGTCTTCAATGGGTTATATTCTGAGTCGGTTGCAAAGTTGCAAGTTTCCAGCATTCCGGTATTAATTTTTGAATTATCGCGTTTTCCCAGGTGCAAAGAAAACTTTGAATGCATATTACCGTAATGACATTATCTTACTTTACTGAAATTGCCGGAAAGATAAATTATCCTATGCCGACACTCGTCGCCTTCTCGCCTGGTATGGAATTGCTTTCAAATTGAGCGATGATGTAAATGGGCCCGTAAACCGTGCAACACCCGGGTGCATACGAGCACTTCTCAGATCGTCGTTATCTGGCGTCTCATTAGAACCGTCGTTGACCCAATCGACGGATCGGGTGGAGCAGGTTAACGACGAGAATGGAAGTAAGAGATTGCAATCGAAACTAGTACTAATCTACGCCCATTTTTTTCCCTCCCCGGACAGCCACCAATTCCCGCTGACGTCAATGTGATGTCACCCAAGGCGGCGACAATGCGACGACGACGACGACACGATGGCCACCACCGGTCGGTTGGTGATTGCAAAATAAATCCACCTTCAAAACACCTGCCGCCCTCTGGCACAATGGTGGTGAATCGCAGTGGGTGGGTCCCCCGGTCGGATGAAGCTTGTGGAAAGTAGTGGCATATTTCGCGGCTTGCCACATTACTCCAGTCGCTTATCGTCGCTCCCGAAGATCGAGCTTAAGAAGAGGGCGTGTGATGTATTGGTCGATCGACCGACGCAGCTGGGAGGAAAAGAAGGGGTGTGTGACATCGCGACCACCGGCTGCAAACTGCACGTTTTGCGAGCGAAAAGAAACGCTACGCCTCGCCGGCCGGATCCGTAACCTTCGCCGCGCAGCAGAGCCGGTCCGAGCCGGGCGTTCGACTTTAGTCGGTCGGTTACGTAACGGATATGTACCCCTCCCCTTCAACGTGTGCCATTGGACCGGGTCGGTGAATTTCCCTGTCGCGCTTTAGTGCGCCCACACCGGGCCCGGGGAGGGCTCCGGAACGACGGAGTAAACAGATTAGCGCTGGCAGGCGAGCGCCATTTTATGCTTGAGCATGAATTGCATGCCAAAGCTGCAGGGAAAGCTAACGCCAAGTCCGGCTTAAAAGCCGATCCGATGCTGCAATAAAGGCTCGGGTGGATGGGCAAGGCTAGCTAGCAGATGAGAGTGGAGGTGTACGTACGTACAAAAGTTTACTACTACCGAAGCTAATTAGAGAAGCTTCTATTCGATCTCTTTCCATTCTATCGACGCATCGTTCTAAGACCGAAAGATGGAATATTGTTCATCGTTGCAAATAACTCATTCTTATAATGAACAACCAAGCGTTCGCATTGTAAAACAACTTTACTTAACTTTAACTGTACACCATACGATTCGGTCGGACAGTTCGGTATGTTCTTATTTGGAATGTGGAAGATTTTTGCTACAACTAAGTTTGTTCTACATTGTAAACCACGTAGGAAGCAAATATGAATGTGTTATTTGTTGAAAGGTTTCACGATAACTCCTAAGTAAACCATCAAATGTTTTAATAACTTACTACATCCTATATGGGTATGTTTATTTAAAAACATCAATCAAGTACTTGTACAATGTTGCTAGAGTCGAAGGTGTTTGCGCCGTTTGCAATTTTATCAGTTCCGTAAACATTTCATTCGTCGAAGTGTATACCAATACCAATGTTTCTGTTAGAGCTAACATGAATTTATTATATTGTTATTATTAATTTGCTTCAACCAGCCATTCTATTGCATTTTTCCTCGTTTCGATCGATAAGGCTGCGCTCAAATTAAAAATAATTATTACTTAATTCTTCTAAACAACTGGGAAATAGTAATTTGCTTTATAGCTTTGCGATTTAGATAGTCTGTACAAGCAATATGTTTGTACAATTTTGGTTTAAAAACATAGAAAGTTGAGATCTGGCGCCTCGCCCCTAGATTTTCTTTCTAGAAAATGTTTACCGATACTTGATGTAGATAGAGAAAGTATTGAAAAACGAAATTTTCATATTAAAAATGAGTATGTAACATAACTATATTATTATGGATGCCGCTGCTTTTTTTTCTGATCGCTATATATTTTTTCCATCTACGCCCTTTCACTTACAAACCAAGTGCACGGTTCAAGTACCGGATCGGTACCTCAAGCTCGAGCGGCAGGTTTCTTCGAGCCCCGAGAGATGTTGCGAAACCGGGTTGTAGGTTTTTCACCTTTTAAAGAAAAGACGAAGAGAAAAAACAAACCCTCATCCAAGGTACGCACGCGTTAAAGCGTTAATAAGGCAGCCTTCCGCTTGTAAAATATGGATCTTCCTTGGCCGGTTCACCGGGTTGCCGGTCGCACACACACACACACGCCTGAGTGGCTGCGAAAAGCTGCGGGCAAGTAATAAAAACCGAACACAATAGCTGCTACCCCACGGGGTGGTGTATCGTGGAGTCACGAAAATGTGGCCGAAAGGAAAAAAAAACGAACATTGATGAATCTCACCGCCCAAGGTCAAGGACAAGCATGGCCAAGAGTTTTTTCTTTGCGGATCCCCGCTCGCGGGACGATCAAGAAATGTTTACTTTCACCCTTACTCGCGAAATAAACCCCAGTAGTGAAGCTGGCAAGACGCTGAAGGCGGCAACGACTTGGTTTGGTGGACCGCTTTTGGATGGCTCCTCCAGTGTCAATTTTCCGCATGGAGGAGTTTTCACATGCCACCGCGAAATGCTGCAAAATGTGGTGGTTGCGGCGACTACGCTACGAGCGAGGTTGAACGTTCCTTCACCCCTTCCGTTGGTCGGACAAAAGGCGTAAGACAAACCAATAGCCACCCCTTCTCCCGCTACAGAGGGTCGTTTAATGTGATTTTTCCTTTGCAGCTCAACGGATCTTGGCGCGCGGTGTATGTTCTAGTGGACAAGTTGAGCGGGGCGCAACCTCAAAGGACAACCTTGTCGGTGGCCCAACACTGCAACTGTTGTCTTGTGACCGCCTGGTGATTGACCAAAAGGATTACGACCCTCAAGATTGCGCTCCGAGTCTTGACTGTTCGTTTGTCCGTCGAAAGGCCGGTTGTACGATGGTTTGTGCAGGAGAGGGAATGCAAACGAAAGGTCAAGTGCACAATAATAGCGTTGGACCATAAATGCACCGATGGACAAGGACATTCGGCAGCATGCACACCACCGCCTTTTGGGGTGGAATTTCCCTCTTCTTTTCCACCCAAACAGATCCGTACCATCTCGTTTACTTAGTGGTTGATTTGTTCAAATTAATCTCTTGACACCGCAGACTGTTTGGTGCCGCCATAAAATGGTTTGCCAAATGACATTGACCAGAGGAGCTAACAAATATCCACAAACTGGATGTGTTTGACAACATTTTTTTGCGCAATAAGTTAACTGTCCAACGATGCAGTTATCACTCTGGGTTCCATCGTTTGTTTGTTTGTTTGTTCGTTCGTTTATCTATTTTGCAATGCATCAGCAAGGTTAAAAGTAATTCGGTGGACTTTTGCTTTGGTTTGATGTGAAGAATAATTTGCAACATGCTGTCAAAAACACGTTAAAAGGTGGGTTAATTATCGAAATTGAAAATATAAATCTTATCCAAGGAAGGCTTCATCAGAGAAAACAAGCTAAGCACGACACTTTTCATGAGTATTAAATTCACACAAGCCGCTGTCCTATCACATGCTTATCATTTGAATGAATGCGCCAACCTAAGGGCCTCGTTTATGCGCATTTAAAATGCCCGTCAAAACAACGCTTTGTCACACATGGGAATCCACAGCCGGTGTTGCACAACCTTTCCCAAGGAAGGAGGAAGCCAGAAAAGAAAGAAACGCTCCTCCGTTATCGATTAAACGGACGTGTCACGAACCTGGTGGCGGAATCGGCGGCGGCGTGCTGCGGATCGCAACCGAGTGCCCCTTCCGGAAGCGCGTGTGGAAGGGACACCGTAGACGTAATGGGATGCGGATCGGTATTGGACCTTCTTTAAAAATTCTTCTCACATCCAATCAACCAACAATACATCCCCCCGCCGCCGCCGCCGAATGACCGGTTGACCGTGAAGGGGTTGCGTTGCGGTTCCGGAAGCCCCGGTAGCGATCAGTCGAACCTCCTGGGTGGGTGGTGGGATGCGTTGCATTGGGGATTGGAAAAGCTGAAGGCTAGATATATTGATCCGCAGCAGAGGGGGGAAAGGTAGGGTTGGAGTATTTTATTGTGTTTAAATTTTTCCCATATCTTTTCTTTCGCTCGTCAAGTCGCTGGAATTTTAAAAGAAAAACTACAGTCAGGTTATGACGTTACGACGTGGGGTTTCTTTTGGCAACAAACAAACATAAATTCAAATATGTAGTCCTAATGCTCCCACTTCAACCCTGTCGCATGCATGGAAATGCGATAACTACCGGGTGTGTACCGTTTATGATTTAAAACTGTTTTCCATGGAACAGGTAAAACTTTCCCCACTTTGGGTGGATGGTTAACGAATTTTCACGGGGTGTCGGAAAGCGACACATAAATCTAGCTTAATTTGTACTCCGTCTATCCTCCCACATACACACACACACATACAGAAATTTTCCTCCCGCAATCGGGAGAAAGGTTTCACACCCTTCCCGTAATGTCCTGCAGCGTTTTCACACATTCCTCTCGCCCGGAGTTGGGGTTTTCATCGAGAGGAGGACCGTGCGTCATATGACCTCGTTCGGTCGGTTGTTTCCAGGCCGGGAAATAGATTGTGATGTCGCACATGTTTCAGTTTTGCTTTTAGTTTTCCCCTATTTTATGAAACAATCGGTTTTGTACATTAAATTGTTTCAAACTATTTTAATTTTTCTCTTTCGCGCTGGACCTTTGCCGAGTTGATCATAAAGATTTCAACAAAATACGTTTTATTAATGTAATAATGTAGTCATATGCTATTCACTAAAAGATATTAAAAGGAAACAATATCTGAAGTGGAACGATTCCACGGTTGACGAAAGCCCGAGAGTATGGTCTGGGGGGCAGCTGGGGATGTGTTGATAAGTTGATTAGAATTACGCGCGGCACCAAAACCGCCACCGGCGCGCTTTCCATCCGCAGCCGGGAAAGCTTATTTATGTTTCAAAGGTTAATGTATTGACATTGGCCAGTGACACGCGCGCACTTGATGAAATGTGTCCCGAATCGTTCGGTAATCGCTCGGGCCGCGGCACACAACACCATTGGCCACCAATGATGTGGCAAGCGTGTGCACATTGCTTTCCCCTCCGCGCGCCCACTCGGGGGAAAAAGAAACCCATTCCGTGTGCCAAATGTGGCAAGGTGTCGGGATTAGGATGGCGGGGGAGATGCACCGCCAACCCCCGGGGGGAGAAAGTCGACGTTCGTCTTAGTTCAGAACGTCCCAACGTCCACGGCCGGGAGTGTAGGTTAATGATTTCACGTTTAAAAGCCGCCCCGTGTTATTGTTGCTGCTGCCGGGAAACTTTTACACCCCGCAAAGGCAAAGGGCACAAACGTGCGCGTATGTGTGTGGCGCTTGATAAGCGGTGTACGTCATCGAATTTCGATCGATTAGTTTTCCCCCCCGAAAAGAGAGGGCTTGCGGGGGGAAATGAAATTAACCTCGACGCCGCTTTTCCCAGCTGCTGCAGCACCGTCGATAATATTTCTGTAAGCGTATAATTTGGCTGGAATTTTCTGAAATAAATCATCCTTACAACCAACACAACTAACTTCACGAAATTATTCAGAGGAGCTAGTACCTCAAATCGTGTTTGAACAACTGTTTCGGTACTACTTATTCATTTCGGGACCTCCACAATTACGCCGCGAGTGTGGTCCTTGCCCTTTCAAGGGAAACCATCACGCAATTGGTGGTCCAATTTCTTTTCGGTCCTTTGATGACGTCCTTGTCAACGTCATCAATCTCAATTTCATCGTTCGTTTCATTTCACGCCGAGATTAGGTTTTTCTCAAGCTCTACACCCTTTGCTATCGAAAGTTAGTTTGGCCTTTCAAAATCTTTCATCTAGTTTCGGTATTTTACAGAAAGATTTGTTTTACTCCCATCAATGATAAACAATTTTAAATTATACTGGTTGGAAACTGTACGATATTATTCAAAGAGAAAATTAAAAAAACTTTTTCAAACAAAAACCGTTAAAAAGGGCGAAAGTGTGCCCGCTGTTCAACCAAAAGTGCGTGACTGGAAATGGTGCACACGTTATTTCGTCATACACTGTCAAATGACAATTCGCCACTGCGTGCTCGCGTGCGCGTGCGTGTGTGTGCGGTAGACCCTTTCAGAAAAGGGCCTACTACGCATAAGTCAGTTGCAAATCGACGCTAACCCCAAATATTGGTCGTTCACTTTTTTCTACAAGTTTTTGGAAGTATTCTGTTGGAAAATGGAGGAAGAGGATCAGTGGTACAATCTGAAGTGTTCTTGTCAACCCTGGAAAGAGGCGCGTTGCGAGAATAGACACTGCTTTGCCAAAACCATACTGTTCGAGGATGAATACTGTTGGGGACCGGAAGCCGCCATCTGCGTGAATCCCTTCGACGTGCAACCAACACCCAAGGGTCGGCCACAGCCTTTATTCGTCAAGCCGATGCAGCCGATGGAGAAACGGGGATACAAAATTGGTCCCGTAATGAATGTGCAGCAGATCAATGTTGAAGCTTCTTCGAGTGGCTCTCTAGAGCGAGAACCAACAACGCTGGATACGCTACCGCCAGCGACGCAACGTGGACGCAGACGTGGTCCCAACAGAAACGTGCCGCATGATGATCTACTAAATTGGCCTTTTTCGAGTGTCTCCATAAAGGAAGAACCAACGGCGCTGGACACGCTGCCGCCAGCGACGCAACAGTTTCGTAAACGTGTTACGAAGAAGAAAACACCGCAAGATGATCTTGAAAGCTGGAGTTGTTCAGGTGTCACCATAAAGCAAGAACCAAGAACGCAGGATATGTTTCCGCCAGTGACGGCACAGGGTCGTAAACGTGGTCCGAAGAAGAAAACACCGCAAGATGATCTTGAAAGCTGGAGTTGTTCAGGTGTCACCATAAAGCAAGAACCAAGAACGCAAGACACGTTGCTATCACCGACGCAATGGGGTCGTAAGCGTGATCCCGAGAAGAGCGTGTCGCTTGATGTTCTCCAAAGCTGGCCACGTTCGAGTGTTACCATTAAGCAAGAACCAACAACGCAGGACACGTCATCGCCGACGACGCAACACCGAGAGGACCACGCGTACCACGTGTACCACGCGCACTACGCGTACGATCTTCCGAAGAAGGAATTACCGCAAGATGATCTCCAAAGCTGGCCTTCCTCGAGTGTCTCTATAAAGGAAGAACCAACAACGCAGGACACGCTACCGCCAACGACGCTACAGGTTCGTAAACGTGGTCCGAAGAAGAAAGTACCGCAAGATGATCTCCAAAGCCTGCCTTGCTCGAGTGTCACCATAAAGGAAGAACCAACAACGCAGGACATGTTGCTATCAACGACGCTACAGGTTCGTAAACGTGGTCCGAAGAAGAAAGTACCGCAAGATGATCTCCAAAGCCTGCCTTGCTCGAGTGTCACCATAAAGGAAGAACCAACAACGCAGGACATGTTGCTATCAACGACGCTACAGGTTCGTAAACGTGGTCCGAAGAAGAAAGTACCGCAAGATGATCTCCAAAGCCTGCCTTGCTCGAGTGTCACCATAAAGGAAGAACCAACAACGCAGGACATGTTGCTATCAACGACGCTACAGGTTCGTAAACGTGGTCCGAAGAAGAAAGTACCGCAAGATGATCTCCAAAGCCTGCCTTGCTCGAGTGTCACCATAAAGGAAGAACCAACAACGCAGGACATGTTGCTATCAACGACGCTACAGGTTCGTAAACGTGGTACGAAGAAGAAAGTACAGCAAGATGATCTTCAAAGCCTGCCCTGCTCGAGTGTTTCTATAAAGGAAGAACCATCAACGCAGGACACGTTGTTATCAACGACGCTACAGGTTCGTAAACGTGGTCCGAAGAAGAAAGTACCGCAAGATGATCTCCAAAGCCTGCCCTGCTCGAATGTCACCATCAAGGAAGAACCGACAACGCAGGACACGTTGCTATCAACGACGCTACAGGTTCGTAAACGTGGCCCGAATAGGAAAGTACCGCAAGATGATCTTCAAAGCTGGACTTGTTCGAGTGTCTCCATAAAGCAAGAAACATCAACGCAGGATACGCTACCGCCAACGACGCGACGTGGACGCAAACGTGGTCCCAACAAGAACGTGCCACAAGATGATATCCAGAGCAGGAGTTGTTCGAGTGTTTCCATAAAACAAGAATCCACAACTCACGAACCAACGACGGAACGGGGATGGAGAAGTTGTCTCAAGAGGAACGTGCCGCCTGATGACCTACAAAACGGGACTTGTTCGAGTGTCTCCATTAGGAAAGAACCATTAACACAGGAGATGCTTTCGCCAACAACGCAACGGGGTCGCAGCCGTGGTCCCAGGAAACAAGTACCAAATCATGATCTTCACAGCAGGCCTTGTTCGAGTGTCTCTGTAAAGCAAGAACCACTGACACTGGAAAAAATGACTTCCGTGACACAATATGATGCACTTCCAACATGGATTAGCTCCGACATCTCCCGAATACCAGAGCAGTTTTCACACAGATCGCCAGCGACGCAACAGAGCTCTTCGAGCAATGTTATACGGGATAGGAATCCAATGTGGTCAAGCTCGGGTGGCTCCATACTCGAGCTGGAATCGAGTCCGCCAGCGACTCCTGTTACAGATCCATGTGCTCAAAAAAGAAATGTACCACAGCACCGTTTACTGTCAATGCCATCACCGAGGACACTGTTGAAGCACCCGCGAGAACCGTTGACACAATATGCTGCTCGTCCAGCATGGATTAGCACGAACATCTCCCGAATACAAGAGCAGTTTCCACACAGATCGCCAGCGACACAACAGAGCTCTTCGAGCAATGTTCTACAGGATAGGATTGCAATGTGGTCAAGCTCGGGTGGCTCCATACTCCAGCTGGAATCGAGTCCGCCAGGGACCCCTGTTACAGATCCATGTGGTCAACAAGGAAAAGTACCACAGCACCGTTCACAGCTAATGCCATCACCGAGGACACTGTTCAAGCACCCGCGAGAGCCGTTGACATCGGAAAAAATGACTCCAATGACACAATATGCTGCTCGTCCAGCATGGATTAGCACGAACATCTCCCGAATACAAGAGCAGTTTCCACACAGATCGCCAGCGACACAACAGAGCTCTTCGAGAAATGTTCTACAGGATAGGCATATTCTAATGTGGTCAAGCTCGGGTGGCTCCACACTGCAAGAGCTGGAATCGGGTCCGTCAGGGACGGCATCCCCTGTTACAGATCCACGTGATCCTAAAAGAAGTGTGCCACAGTAGAGATTCACAGCTAATGCCACCATCGAGAACTCTGTCGAAGCACCCGCGAGACCCACGCACATATTTCTCTTAAACAGGAATCGTCGGATGGAGTCTAGGTCAATTTGCCAACTACTCTCTACGGGATGACTCCAGAAACAAGGAATTAAGCAGAATGATCAGGTTGTGTCATTCATTAAAAGTACTTATATAGTAACAAAGCTGAATTTACCTGTAACAACTGAACTCGTTACCTCATGTTGAAATCATTAATGCAAAAAGTTGGACAAAGTGTATTTTTGAGAATTGAAATAAAATAGCAGTTGACCTGCCAATGGACAGTAAAATGGCATATCGCAGGGGGTTTTCTTGTGTGAAATAGAACGAAAAAGAGGTATCGACAATCAACCCGGGTGTATTAACCGATTCTGTTCTTCTTTCAGCGAAGCGATAGACTTCCGACGGAGTGCTGGTTGTCCGCTCGAGGGTACGGGGGACGCCAAACTGTTTGCAAAGTGCTAAGTGATCTCGCATGCCACAGCATTCATTCAAACATGGATGGCAACCACCGGCGCGATTGCGGGTCTACAAACCGGTGGCGCAGAAGGCTCCATCTCATTTTCAATCTTGTTCAAGCCGTGTGTCGCCACCAGTAGGAGGTAGTGGTGATAAATTTTATGACTTAACCGCGCTGGAGACGCACGGACGCTGGGGGCTGGCTTGACGAGAGGTTAGCCAATTTTTCTATTTGGCGATCGTTCGGTTGCGGCACGCGGTCGCAAATTCTCCGACGGGACCGGTTTTCTACGCACCCCATTTCTGTGCTGATGAGTTGGTTGTTCGAGAGACCGAGGTGGTTCCAAAACTGGAAACGGTATGTTGCAAACTGCTGCCACTGCGGTTCTACTTGTGTCCGATGGAATTGGGAGTTGTTCTAGATGTCGCCCGAGAAAGCCGTCATCCAAACGGAACGAAACACAAAACTGGTAGACTTGATAGCAAATGTTTCCATCATAATTTTCCTCTGTGCACTGGCAGTTAGGTTTGCGCACGGAAGTGTGTGCAAGTGCAAGTCGACTTCACAATGTTCGTATCGCATCCCTGAAGGAACTCTTCATGCGCGCAGGGCCCATCTTATCAGCTGTTCCGAATAAATGGGACCCCGGAAAGTAAACGCCTCTTAGAATCAGAACCGGGTGATGACGTCGACTGGAGGCAAAGCATTGGTTACGGGTGCAACCAACGTGTTGCTACGCAGTTGTCAAGCGGTTTCTTTAATAGTAGTAATCCACCGATTACTTGATCGTTGACTATTCCTTATCTGGTCCGGTGGATTCCCTGCCCTGGGCGCATTCGCAAAGCACGCTTTGTTTTTGAGTCTCTCGGGAGATATTCTTTTTACAGTTTTCTAAATAAAGTTCTATTACTCAATCAACCTGTAATCTCTGTACCATACGACACCTTTTTGTTGCTGCTAGTCTTATCAGTCTGCTCGAGGGAAGTAAGTTAGTAGAACCATTCGCGATTGGCATGGGACAAAAAAGCCATCCCTTTCTCTCTATCTCTTTCTATTCCAGGTTGGGACGCTGTTATCAGCGCCTATGACCTCAGAAAGACCGATGAAACGTATCTTGGTTCTACTAACTACATCGAGCTGGCGGTTTGCTCGAAATCCGTGGGAATTACTTCGACTTGTTACTTTGAAAGTATAAATGATGTTTTCTGTACTTTTTTTAGATGGCGCTGTTTTGAATCGAGACGTGATAAACATGAGTTAAGTCTCACAACCGGGACTTAATGGTCCCATCGTACCATCCGTGGACTACTTTCTCCCGCTTGTTAATTGGGGCGCGGTCGACCTTTTGGAGGCGGTGCGCTTTTACCACCCACCCGCGACCGGAACTGTCACAATAAATCCTCGACCTCTCAACCAAACGTATGGAGAATGGATCCTGCCGCGCTTGGTCGGCCGTTCGTTCGAGGTCACCCCGGCGAGGCAAGCAAATGGAAACCATCAAACACCTATGGCGTGTTGGATAGAAGCAGAAAGGGTGGCGGGGGCCGGAGATCGGGTTGCACTTACATCTCCATCACTAACTACTACCCGCCAGGCCCATTACACCGACGGGGTTCCGGGAAATAGGTCATATAGCGTGGAGTGGGTACCGGTTTATATGATGATAATTAAATGGAAACCACAAGGATAAACGTGACGGATGAGTTCCCTCTCAGGCCAAACCCCCCAACAACCCAACCCAAAGCACCAAGCCGCTGTGCTGGAGGAGGTGGAAATGTTGGAAAAAGTGACAGCTTTCATCCCATCGTTTCATGATGGCCACAAACGGGGCCCGTCCGGTCGGGGTGCAATGCTTTGCTGTTGTAGTATTCGTCCACATCAAGGCGCAGTTGGCGCAGCTGAGTGATTTATGGATATTCTTTACCGGATCTTCATAACGCTGTCTGCAGCGGGGGAGGAATTCTATGCGGCCCGAGAGTGCAGAAAATTGTCGGTGTGTGAATCATTTAGCACGACGCTGTCTGCCAATCCGTATTTGCTTCCGCTCGTTTCGATCCGTGGCCAGCGAAAATTCTTCACCCGCTGTGTTCGCATCAGTCCTTGACATATTTTGCTTCGCACCAGGGATGAAAACGTTCTCCCGATACTTGACGAAGGCCACATACCGATGAAAGTTCTTCCTTGGGGTTGATGAGGGAAAAACAAACATCTACCGCTTCTGCATGTGTTCTGTGTGCCATTGGTTCCTACACACACTCTGTCTGTGTGAAATGCCGGCCGCAGCTCCTCGCAAAAACATTCATAGCGCATCCGTTCAAAATGGTAAAGTACCGATTAATGATTCCTATCATGAATGTTACTGGTTCGACGTACGTATGTTTTATATCAACCTTGATGGGTTTCACCTTGATGGTTTTATCACGCAACGTGTGTTCTGGCACACGCTCACCGGGGAGAGGAAAACCCCTCCGGTCCGGTAGGGTTTTGTAATTCTGGCGAATGGTCTGGGGACGTGGGTTTTTTTAGCATGCATCATTAAATGGCTACTGTCGGCCGGATTTGGCGTGGAGTTGATGACCACGAATCTGGGCGGAAGGTCCGAAGTAGTGGCACCGTTTTGATTGTACCAGTGTAGGTCATTCGAGGCACCCTGGTTGGATTTAAAATATTCCAATTCATCGATCTCTCCCACGGGAAGGATTGGGAGGGAGCCCTAGAGGGAAGGGAAGGAAGTCAATAGAGGTGGTGACAGTTATTGCTTTGACTACCGGTAATTCTATCCGCTTCCCCGGGGGGAGGGAAGGAGGGGAGCGGGCTCCAGACACCACACTGTCGCGCCTCTTCACGCTTGTGCACTTTTCACTGAAAATATCATTTAATGTGTTTTTCTTTTTCCCCCTTTTCTCTCCCATTGCAGATATGGCTCCACCAGCAGTCAAGTGTCGCAGAGCAGTGGCGACATTTGCCGTATCTGTCACTGCGAATCCGACACGCTCAACCCGCTGCTGACGCCCTGCTACTGCTCCGGAAGTCTGAAGTTCGTGCACCAGACGTGCCTGCAGCAGTGGCTGACGGCGTCGGAAACGAATGCCTGCGAGCTGTGCAAGTTCCCGTTCATCATGCACACCAAAATCAAACCGTTCAACGAGGTACGGACGAGGAGGAGATGGTACAGGAGGGTTCAACTGGGGACAACTCACTGGGGTTTTCGTCAAAACGTCAGCAGAACGGAATGGGTGTTCCGTTTTTCCGTGCGTTTTTTTGCTTCCACACGTGACACACCGAGACGCGTTGACAATAACTATATGAACCACTTTTTGAACCGTTTCCAATTTCCATCGATTGAACTTCTAATCGATTTTTTCTTCTTCCAATTTTATGGTTCGGAATCGGAGCGGCTTCAGCTGGCGTGCCAATGGCCCCTGGCATATAGTCCTAGTGTCATGGACTTCTGTCTGGCACGAACACTGCATATCCAAACATGCCCTTCACGATGAACCCGAGACCAGCGGACGGGAGACCCCTCTTTCCTGTGCACACACACACACAGGAAGGTGCTTTGTTTTGTCCGACTCTCGATACACACCAGCTGATCGAAAAGCGTTCCGTTCGGTCGTTCGTTCGTTCGTTCGTTTGCTCACCCAATTTCCAACGAGACGCTAATCTGCAATGCCAATCGGACGGGCAGAGTAAACAATCCTTGTATCATTAATGACGTGTGGTGGTAGTTTCGGAAGGAGCGGGTGTAAAAGAGTTCGTCCTTCTATCAGTAGATAAACCGCGACGACGAACTTTATCGCCAGCGCGCGAAACCTTGAACGGGGGAGATAAACAAAAAATCCATCCATCCCCCAAACCAATTTATCCCATCCTGTGGATGATGTTGAACACACAACGAGGGGGTTGTTACATTGACCTATATTTCACGTCGAAGCAACCATCATTTTTCGCAGGGAAGCGTGCGGGAGGGGTGGTACATCAGAAGTAGGAGTGCGCTGGCGGTTCTCTTTGTAAAAGCTGGATAAGTGGAAAGTACGAAACAGTTCTGCTTGGTAAATGCGCTTTCCGTTCGCCATCTTTCATCACGTTAAACCAACACAACTAACCCCGGGTGGAAAATGAAACGTAACCATGCTGATGGCGCTGGCACTGGCACCACCCATCCCCTGGTCGGAATGTTCTTTGGAACCCTTGACGAAGGAACCTCACCATCCATGTGGACGATGCACCCACTTTCGAGTACTCTCTCTCTCTCTTCGTTCCTCCCAATGACCCTCCCCAAGTTCTTTGCAATAAATAACTTTCAGTTCCAGATCATCGTGGTCCGCTATACTATCAGAACGTTCGGAAGGAAAAGAAAAAAAAACCCTGACTTGGCGACAGGCGGACGGCGAAGGTCATCTCCATCCAAACCACGGGGATGGCGCCAAACGGCCCCGGAAGGTGGCATATTAGGTGGTTGGTGGAAGCTGACATCAAAGTGTGCTGTCCTGAGTGATTTTTGCGCGTCCCCATTAGAGAGAAATCCAACAACGGGAGTGGAGTTTCCCGGAATGCTGAGGTTTTGCGTCACCACAACCAACCAAGCGTGTGCGAAAATTTTCCTCTAAGGAAAGCAACAGAAAGAGAGAGAGAGAGAGAGTGAAGAACGTGCTAAACAGTTCGTGCATTTTTAATGCTTTCACTTACCATTTCTTTAGAGGGTCCCCCGTGCTAGTATACATCTCCCGGTTCCGAAGGAAAATAAATCCGGGAGGAACCACCAAACAACATGCAAAAACCCTCCCCTCGCAAGCGATGGTAAATGGATAAGGAGCGCCGGTACGGGACTCGCGTTAACGATAATGTGCATCGTGGCCCCGGTTGTTTTATTGTTGTGTGTGTATTTATTTGCCATCTCGGTGTGATATGGGGGAAGGGACGACAGATAAAACAGCTCGATTTGGTAGGACGGTAGCGCCAGCAGCGCCACGGAGTCTAGTCTCCGAAGGGAGAATAATGAGTGTTGGATCGCGTGGCGATGGATTGCCGTTGGGTGTTGTGTTGCGGTACCGACCCCCCTCCCCTCCCCCTCCCCCTCCCCCTCAAGTGACCAGTGGTGTTGTTCCGGCGCCCGCGAATGGATTTATCGCTCGTTATCGAAGCAATTATATTTCTGATGGTGGACAATTCTTTCCCCTTTTTAAATTTTCATTTGGGATACTAACCCATACGGAATAATCGGCATGTAAATGGCAACACCTCCCTGGTCGTTTAACCCTCAGTGCATCATATGTTTGAAAAGAAGTGGAAGATTTATTTTTAACATACATTTAGAGGACTACACAACACATCGACCTTGTGTGTAACACGAGCACGAGAGTTTCTTTATGAAATATTTTGTGAAAAACTGTGTTTTCCCGAACAATTCCTCCTTGGCAATGAGTTTCTACAATGATATTGATGCAGATGAATGTATCAAATTTCATTGATTTTGAAAAATATGTTTATTATCGTTATCGCTGCTTGTTACACAATCAATGCTCTTGTTCTCTTCATTCGATTGTAGATGAGACATTTTCAAAATCTTTTTTACTTTTAATTTTTAGACAGATCTATGGCAAGCCTTTTTTGATGAAATTTAAAATGCTATAAATACTTATCAATATAAACACTATATCAATATTAAAGGTTCAATTGCCAGGAATGTAGAAATAGGTACCGTATAAAATACCAGTTAAATTAATTTCTTTATAGAACACTACTATTCGATACCAAAATCTTGGATATAACACGTGGTGTTTTACCTTAAAGATGAGACCCTAATCCAATGTTGCGATCCCACGAAAACGAATTAAATTTAGATAAAATTATTGACATCTTTGATTGAATTAATACAACTGCTTTTGATAGCATAGTACTTTTGAAACATTATTCAATAGTAGTTTTAAGTTGCTAAAACTAATTGGCTTTGCAGCATAAACATTCCAGATCATTACAGCCTTTTCCTCGTACGGTACTTGAACTACGTACATTGGATGGTCAGTAGAATATTTCACCATTATTATTATAATCCCGCTCGGTTGCCTCCAAGGGTGAAAAACCCTAATAATATTCATTAACATATATGTTGGCCCTATCATGGTCACGACTCCCTCCGCGCGGGTCGTGGCACCGTAGGCGCACGAAATGATATGCGTATCGCGCTTCGGATGGAAAGATAATTCCTTTCGTCAGCTGACCACCTTCGCATGTCCGTCCGACCTTGTCCGATTGATGTAACAACGTCATCATCGGCCGCGACATTGGTATCGCCCCGTTTTTTTGTTTTTTGAAGTTCAAGTTCGGCACCATTTTCTTTGCTTGTGCTGCACCCGAAAAAAAGGAGCGAAGATACGTCAACCGGGTTAAATAATGGATGCGCTGAAAAATGATGTTCCAGCTCGGTGTGACCATAATAGGGAGGGGCAAAGATAGCGACGAAAACTGGGCCCGCGACAGTTGAGGATGAGAGATTTGGCAGCTTTTCTTGAGCCTCCCCACCGCCCAACCTTGTCCCGGTGTCTCATGGTTGGCACCCCTTGGCCATGGGGCCGGGAAAAATTGTATCAATCTGTCTATGGGATTAGATGGGGTGGTCATTTTTTCTTTTCGTCCGTCCATGAAGGTCACGTCGTCGGAAGGCAAAAACCATCGCTCCGTCAGGCGACGTCTTTCGTGAGTTTGCTTGTGCATCGCCGATCGAGCTTTGTGACGAAGAAACCTTTTTTTTTGGTGTAAATTTAGCATCACGGCCCGGCCACAACATATTATGCTCGGCGTCCAAAATGTCACTGAAAACGCGACGAACGCAACAAATTAATACCATTTAGCAGCGAATCGTCGGTAGCACTTTGAAATACGTGGTTGTGAAAGAAATATAATCCGTTTCGTTGTTCTTTTTGTGTCTCTTGTGTCTCTGCAGTGGCGAAGCTTGGACATGTCCGGTGTCGAAAGACGGCGACTGTGCTGCGCGGTGCTGTTCCACTGTGCCGCCGGCCTGTGCGTCATCTGGTCGCTGTGCGTGTTGATTGAGCGAGCTGCCGAGGAGGTGCGGCGCGGTCAGATCGGTTGGCCCTTCTGGACGAAGCTGATTGTGGTCACGGTTGGGCTGACCGGTGGCGTCGTCTTCATGTACATCCAGTGCAAGCAGTACTTGAGCCTATGCAACCGTTGGCGCGCGAGAAATAGGTTTGTAAAGGGGGTTGGCCTGGGGTCAAGGTAGATTCGGTTAAACATATTTCTGCTTTTTTCCGTTATACTTTGTAGAATACTGCTCATTCAGAACGCCCCGGAAAAGATTCATCCACCACAGTCGCCGCAGATGCCCCAGTTCCGGCGGGTACGGACGGCGGCCACATCAGGACAACAGCAGCAGCAGGCGCTCCAGCAACAGCATCCATTCGGGGCGATGGGCATCAATGCGGTGAACAATGCGGTCAGCGCGTCGGCAGCTTCCGCCGCCGTCCTCGGTAGCCATCACATGCACGTACGATCGTCGTTCGATCATCCCCTCGGCACGGGGCTGGGGCTGGGCGGTTCCGCAGGCGGAGGAGGGAACCACTGCGAGCTGCAGCTGAATCAGCAGGGACAGATCATCGCGGCAAACATCGAAAGTAATTCGATCGATCGGTACGATCGCGACTGGACACTGGACGACATCAGCCAGGTGTCGTTCAAACCGTGCCTCCAGGGAAGTGGCAGCCTTACGCCGATGCCCTTCCACGACTCGCTGCACAACGTGTGCGAATCGAACGGTGGTGGAAGTGTGGTGCCGGCTGCCGGTGCTGCCATACAACCATCCGCGCAATCTGCCTCTGGTGAGCAGAACATGAATAACAGCTCCAACACTAGCAGCGGAAGTGGCGGCGGCCCTGAGTTGAGCTTGCTGAACAAACTGAACAACAACGGTGCGGAACGAAGCGGAAGCAGCTCGCCGAATGTCGCGATCGCCGCCACAACCGCTGCACCGGGCACCATTGGACGCTACGTAAACTCGGCCATATTCCTCGAGAATCGTGATATACTAAACGACCCGTCCGGTCCAGGAGGATCGGTCAATACGGAAGCGGTGACGGTAGGGGCGGTCGGTAACAACAAACTTTACCATCGCCACTCAACGGTCCTGGCTGGTGGTGTGCCGCCGTCCAGCACTTTTGCCCGAGCCGATGGCGGTGAAGAGGAAAGTAATGGCAGCGCCACAGGTGGACAGGAGTGGACTCAGGATCAGCAGTCGGGGGGAAGTAAAGCATTCCGTCGCTACTCGGACACCAAATTGTTGCAGAAGCAAACGCTCAGCTTCGTCCAGCCGTCGGAACCGCTGGCGCTCTGTGAGATTGGCACGCACACCAAAGACCAGCTGTTGCTGAACCCGAAGAGCATCATCTACGACATGACGAATCTGCTCGGTCCGGCGGTGATCATTCCCGGGGAGCAGGATGGAGGGACAAACGACAATGTGTCCGGTGCACCCGGTAATCATCGGCACCATCATAGTCACCATCATCATGGGCATCATCATCATTTGCATCATCATCGGCACCATCATCCGTATCGGCACCATCAGCAGCAGCAGCAGCAGCAACATTCCCCGGCGGATCGAGCGACCGGAGACGACACACTGCCCTCCACCGACATCCAGTTTGATGCCGGTGTGGATGATGATGCACTGGAGATGAACATACAGGAGATTCTGGACTACGATCAGCAGCAACAGCAGCAGCAGCACTTTTTCCCCAACGATAGGAAGCACACCGCACAGGCAAAGGCCCCGAACGAGCAGCGACTGTCGCTGGAGAACATTCTGCAAGCGTCTTACCATGACGATCCAAGCACGGTCCCGAGCCGGCCGTACTATGACCACGGTCACGCACCGATCTCCCTCAGTCTCTCTAGTAAAACTCCGCCGGGGGGAGGCACGGTATCTGGCCGGATAATACCGTCACAACAGCATCCGCACCAACAGCCAGCATTGTCGTCGTTTTCGGCCACCGGCGGGGCGTACCCTCATCCACGTTCCACGATGGCCGGTACGATCGTCGTTTCCGGCGGTGTTACGGATCATCCTCTCCGATCGCCACCGGTACCGGAAATGCAATCGTACCAGCACCCTGCCGGCCCCCACCATGCTCATCCACAACTCCAGCAGCAACGTTCGCACTGCAACGAATCCTCCGCCGGTACCACCGGGCACCGGTTCGGGGGCACCAACGAGGGCGGGACTAACAGCAAGCACAAACTGTTCAAATCCCTGCCCAATCTGAGCGCCAGCAGTGAAAATCTGCTCCCGTAGAATGGACCATTGGTGGAGTAGGGTCGCGATTATTTAGGATGAGGCTGACGTGCGATTAAATAAACAATGGTAATATATATGTGATTGTTCGCTAGAGGTAAACCAAGCCGTACGACGATATTTTAGCAGTTTTTTTGCATTATGTGGTACTCAATCTTATAAACTTTTAAAACCGATGTGAATAGGTGAGAAAACAGAATGGATTAGCGAGTGCCAGAAAGCGAGTGTAGACTCAGCGAGAGAAACGGAAGGACAGGCAGAGAAATGCGGGTTTTGTCCAACGGAAAAGGGAAAAGAGGGCCATCGTCAAATAACAACGGGGGCCTGATGGTGAGAATGCGTAACAGGATTGGATCAATCAAAAGAAACAACAAAAAATACTCCGTTTTCCCCCAACTTTACCGTTCTTCTCAATACTCTATCCTCCATAGTAGTGACGTTTTTAAAACAGTGAACTTGCTAAAACCAATCTTAACTGCATCCGTAACCGAACTCTGTTGCTAAAAGTTTTCTCTGACTGTTGGCCAAATTATTATTGGCCCCGCCACACAACCCCCGTCGGCCAGGGTACTCTTTGTAGATAGGCAGCAGCAGCAGCAGGAAAGTGCGTGTGTAGGAAACAGATAGTCACATGTGGTAGATGGGAAATGTCGTGATAGGATGAATGATAATGATGAGATGGTGACTAAGAAGAATCTTTTGGATTAGCAAAAACAAAACAAAAATTAGATAAAGCAGGAGACGCCGCGACAAGATTTTAAAGCCTTTCGGATACTATTCCATCCCACCCTTCGTTGTTTGAGTGCTAGGGATATTAGGAAGAAAAGAATGGAAGCGAGCAACGGTGGAACAGGATTTCCCATCCAAGTGCGTGCGGACTGGAAAGAAACTTGATTGTACATTTAATACTAGCGATAGATGAATGAGTAAAATAATTTTAATTGACCTCAACATTCGATTGTGTCATTTCTTTTATTCTTTTTCGAAATATTTCGTTGATTCCTGTTCGCAGCGGATAGAGTGAATAACATGTTTTTAGAATTGCTCTACATCAGATGTCCTAATTAATCCAATAAATAATTATAACAATGATCGGAAATTACTCGAAACGTTTTTTTCGAGAAAATCGTGTGTATGCGATAAGATTTCTTTTAAAAATGAGTTCGCACCCACTGTGGTTTTCAAACTGAAGGAACGATTGGAGCTTGCTGGGTTCATATCAACTGTACACCACTATTTCACGCAAATAGTAAGGCAAGGTGCATATATTACAAGGTGTTTAACATTTCAATTAATTAATTTTGCTTAGGATTCAAATATTGTCAGTATTCTCAGTATACGTACAGCTAAATCGAGAATAGTTAAATCTATCTAAATATGAATATTTCGAAATTTTTCATTTTACGACACGAATCTTTAGCGCTCGAACCTAACTAACCTTGGTCAAAAGCTAAATGTTTTGGTCTTTCAGGCAACGCTGCTGTCAGTTTCGTTCTGTTGTTAAGTTTTGCCAGTATCTTTGATAACGTCGAACTGAACGATTGTGCAGCGAATGATGTTCTCGTGGTAATTCTTTGCAGAATACTTTTGTCGGTCGGTTGCTTGAAAACAGGTGCTGTCCTCCAAAACGTGCTAGAAAGAGTTTCCAGCCTACTTTGTTTTACTTGCAAGAGTTTGCAGGAGGTTAACGGAGCTCAATAATTTATTCGCGGGTGCACTCGATGCGACGGGCGGATCAATAACCCTCGCTTTCGGAGCGCGGCACATCAGAAGGCAGTGTGGTGTGGTGCAAGGAAGTAGCAGTGTGATCAGTGTGGTGGAAAACAAATTTATCTAGCGCTCCGCTTTTAATCCCTATCCGTTTGCCTTGCGCTAGTGTGTGCTTTTTCGTCGGTTGCCAGGGGTAACAGTGAATACTGGGAGGCGGTTACAAACCGAAGGGCTACCAGAAAGGTGTAAAACAACGCGTCCCGTCGTCGTACCAGCAACCCTGACCTGCGAGGGAAAACTGTGCCCCAAAGAAAACTAACCATCTGCACTCGGTACAGTATTCAAAATGAGTATGGCCGATGGGGGTGCGGAGCTGCGGCGCCGTTTGCCAGCGGAAGGTGAAACAGCAGCAACAGCGGACGCACAACAGCAGCACGAAAGCCCCAAACAACAGCAGCAACCACAGGAGTGTGCCACCACGGAAAACTCCGACCATGTACGTATAAGAAAGTTCAGTCCGCCAGAACATTGCTCAAGAAATATCCAAGAAAATTATCTTCCACGATGGTACGGGTGCAAACATTTTTGGTTCGCAATTTATCGATTTTTCATTTTCCTCGCACCCGTACCATCACCGCCTTCTAACGC
Source organism: Anopheles ziemanni (assembly GCF_943734765.1). NCBI lineage: Eukaryota > Metazoa > Arthropoda > Insecta > Diptera > Culicidae > Anopheles > Anopheles ziemanni. The sequence continues at coordinate 84,576,583 of NC_080705.1, forward strand.
CGTTTCCTTTTGCTTCGCAGAGTTTTCCCGAGAACGGGAAGAATCTGCTTACTGTGTTGTGATGGATTTTCCAGAGCAAAATAGAGAGAGCCAAACAGATAGCGATGAGAGATGCGACGGGTTCCGCGCAGCAGCGGTTTTACTCACGTTATGCCCAATTTTCTCGGACGTTGGCGTTTCCGCCACCGGGTGGGAAAAGGGGAACGCTCCCGTTCACCATTCCCGAGCAAATACGAAGGAAAATTTCTCCCACGCGAAATTGCTTCATGGTGCCGGATTATGGGGCTGGCTGGATGTAAACAGCAAACTCTCGCTTGCTAAGCTTGCCTAGATTGCCTGCTGCTAGCTCTCCCAACGAACCAGCCAGACGTAAGCAGTCGGTCAACACATTGTAACAACATACTTCTTTTCATCTTTTTTTCTGGCCCTGGAATGTTACATCCATAAGGTGCATCTTATCTTTATGGCCCGAGCAGCACGGAGCACTAATTAAATTTGCAACCAAATAGCGCCGGGCACAATATTGTCCCAGCCTTTTGGGACCATTCGGACCGTTCGCTTTGGGACGTCTGGAAAAACGATTACACCCCTCCCGTGGCAGTACCAAACGGAAAGCAAAAAACACCCACTACTCGGTAATCCAATTCCCACCGGCAACCAGTGTCGTAATGGCACACACGCACGCTATATAATGCCGCTTCCGGTGGTGCCCCCATACTGTGGAATGCTGGTTGTCTCCTGCTAATACTTCGTTTGTCCTTTTAACTGACCCCCCCCACCAGGGGAATAGAAGAATCATGTCATTGATTAGTTTGGTTCGCTTTTCTATTGAATCGATGCAACCAACGCGAAGCGTCGATCAGCTGGCCAACGGATGATCCAACGGTCGCGCATATTGGTGCGGAATCCCAGTAGGCCTTCGTTATGTAAAGTGTGTAACCTTTAGTAGCAGTCTGCTTTGATAATTGGCTTTCGACAGCTCACATCGTTTGATTAAACTCGCTGAACTGTCGGAAAATCAGACTTCAATCTCTACTAATTGGTCTAGCTTACCGATTGCCGTATTCTCACGTGTATAACACAACCTTTTCCATGCACAATTACTTTGGAAACTATCGGTGGTAGTAAATACGTAAGAGTTAATTTAATTTTAGTTTTGTGTACAATTTTTTAATATTTATATCACCGAGAAGTAAAAACCTTGATGATTGAACTAATGGTTCACAAGTTTATATTACAAAATATTCACGATTAATTGAATCATTACTGTAAACATAGCTGTAAAAATATCCACGGGTTGTAAAAATAATCATAAAAATACAAATAGAGCAGAATAGGTTCCATCCGGAACGAATCCCTTGTTGGCTCTACCTTATCTTCTTGTGCGTGATAATCTTATCTGCAATTAGAGTTGATACTCTTATTAATTTCTTCCCAAAATTTCATCCCATATTCCGGGCGATATTAAATCGAATTGAATTAAAACATATGTTTCTATTTGTTCACCCACAACAATAGAGAAGATTTAAAAATAATCCTTCTCACCAAATGCTTACACTTTCTCTGAGAATATTCATTATTCTTAGTAGAAAGACGAAAAACTCGCAAGTCATAGGGGTTTTCGGCGGGCGAGCAAAGACATCAGCACCAGTAAGAAACGGAAACATCCGACACGTCGCGCCATTGCTAACCAAAGTTCATATCAGTGTCCATTTTTTCCCTTCCCTCCCAGCCCTTGCTGGTTCGTTTCGTTTAAGCAGCTGTTCGGTTGTTGTTTACTCGCCTTCAGCGCTTGGGATGATGATGATGATGATGCTGCTGCCGCCGTGGGCTTAGCGTACCGAATGCGCTCAATCAATGTTTTCTAATCGCACCCGAAACGCCGAATGTGGGTTAGAATGGGCTCGTGATGGACGCTAGAGTGTGGAAGTGGGAGATGGATGAAATAATTATGTAACATCACTTACCACTTGACACATCGGTCATGGCGTACTGATAGGGCCATCTCCCCTCACCGTTAATCACGATGCTCTCTTTTTTTTCGTTACTCCATTTCTTATCAGTGACGAATGGAATGGCGTCTGGAATTCGTATCCCGCTCCCAGGTTGTCCAGACCTAATCTTTAAGATGTAAAAATCGGAGGTCCAAAATGCATGCTTAGAAGCACATTTTTGGTGACAATTCATTTTCTATTCCTTTTAGAGAAATGGACCGCCCTTCTTCCGTTGGATAGCTATTCCCGGTTTCTTACTTTTCAATCACGGTCTCGAATATTGTAACATACCGCCCTGTCGTTCGGTTCTGGTAAGCCTGTACGTCGATGTTTGTTGACGCAAGCACATTCCAGCCGAGCGATTCATAACCGGTTTCTTTTTCGAAATCTAAACAAACATTGGATTGGATCAAACGTTGGGCCTCAAAGTGAGAGTTCTGTGCCTTCCTTTTGGCCCAATTTTTACGTATAATCTTTCTCCAAATGTAAAGAACAGAAACCCAAATATGTTAGTATGATCAATTTGGTATTTGTAAAACAGTTTGTTAAAACTAATTTTTAATTTGGAAAAACAATGCTTTCAATCTAAATTGGTTTTAGTTTTGTGCATATGTTATATTTGTGTATTTATTTTTTACTTAAAATCATACTCAACTGTACTGGTAAACTATGTTCAAATTAAATGATATAGAATAGAGATTCTGAAACCAGCATCTTAAATAAGATCATATAATCTCCAGCTGTTCCTCGAGTAAAATCCATATGACTGTTTGATAATGCCAGAATATTTTATTATAGACATATGATTTAAATTTCTGCGGTTGAAAGAGTTTGGACTCAAATGTTGCAAAAACTATCGATAGTTATTTGTTCTTTTTACTAAATGCATAATTTTTTTCCATTTGTAGGTTGACTCGGAAACAGAGACGGAAGAGCGGCTGCCGGACGAGAAGTACGTCGACGAGATGGCCAAAAAGCTGCCACAGGGCACCAACAAGATGCCGGAGGTGCTTGGTCAGGCACTGAGCGGACTACCGGATAGGTGAGGGTCGCCGGTTTCGATTCATTTATTCGTCGGACAGCTTTGACTGTTCAGCTCACCTTCCGGTGAAGCGTTGCACCATTTCGGGCGAGTGTATAAAAGAAAAAAAGGTCACACTGTATGGCTGTTGAACCTTGTATCAATCCCCCCACCAGGCCGAGCGTTGTTTACTCTATTGTGCAAACTTAGTCGTGAAAAGCCAAACGAGCGAGGCTCGTTACTAATTAAATAACTCAAAAGCAAAAGCCCAACAGCACGCCATTCTCACCGACCGCAAACTAACTCCCTTCCACTGGATCGTTTGAAAAAGTTTAAAAAGCAAAAACAAATGGAAAGCCTTCTAACCGTCGAGTTCGATTTCCAACTCCTCCACCCGAGAACGTTTCCGAGGCCGGCTGCTCTAGACACCGTTTGGCCGTGTGCGGTATTCGATATTGCTACAGCAACCAGCATTTACCTGCCCCTGTAATTGGATATAACGTTCAGGTACCCCACCAGGTTTTACTGACCAATCCCTCGCACTGGTCGTGAAGCGGCTGAGGATTTCGCGGTCGGTTCGCGGTTTGCGTCGACGCACGGCGAGAATTCACTTCTCGACATACTCGCTCAATGCCAAGATCAGCATGACGGGCAGTTTAACGTGCGCTCGCTGAATGTCATCTATTTGCTTTTGTTTGCCGCAACGTAGGTTTGCAGGTTTTTGGTGTTGTTCTGTCGAAATGACAACGGCTCATAGATCACGAAGAAGGGGGTCAAACGCTCAACGAGTGAGCTCTGGATATTTGTTTTTTGTTGTTTTATATTAATGACAATAGGATGTACGAGGATATTTATCTCCACCTTACCGTTGGCCACAAGAACTGCTAATGGGTTCGGACGTCATTACGTTCAAGGGGGTTTTTTGTCATCCATGGATGGTGTCGTTCCGTTGAAATAATGTACAATTTGGTGCACAAATCCTTCCAAGTAGGGTATACGTTGAGTTGTAATATAAGGCGTAGGAAAACTATGCGATAATGCAAGTAAAATTATAGTTTTCATTCCAAACTCCGCCCAATAATAGGTTGGTCTTCTTCTTCTTCTTGGCGTAACGACCTCTTGGTCATGCCTGCCCGTTAAGGGCTTACGAGACTTGTTTCCCTGTTGTACGTGGATAGTCAGTCCTCTCGTACAGGGGAGGGTCCGGTCTCGGTTGGGATTCGAACCTACGCCGTACCCACCGCTCGGCTGTCGCGGACCCCCGCGGGTTGGTGGTATTATTAAAAATTACACCGACAAGGTTTTTGATGCTCTGTACAAGAAGATAAAGAAAACCTATTTCCTGATACATTTTCTATCCTTTTCCAGATGGAAGAATTGGGTGATACGAGGCATCTTCACAATGATCATGATCAGTGGATTCTGTCTGATCATCTACGGTGGCCCGCTGGCGTTGATGGTAACGGTAAGTATTGCGAGCAAGAAAGCGTCAGCCGTAAATTACCAAAAAACTACTCTCCTTTTAAAATAACACTAGAGCAAATGCTTTACTTTATTAATTCTTATTGGGTATACCTTCCTTAACCGATGGTGTGTACTACATCCATCACCCTATGGTAATCTCCGCTCTACAGTGAGTTTATTACGAATATTTTGGTGCGAACTTTTGTGCCAGGGATATGTCGGGTTGGCCAGTAAAAAGGTTACGAATAGCGGTATGGAGGTGTATGCTATTTGTGGACAGCCTCTTTAAGCTGCTGATCGATGGACTTTGAACATTTGGCACAATTTTCCACACTATTCCTGTAAAGAGGGGGGAAGAAAGGTGTGTCCATCAGTGTCCAGAAAGTGGGTTTGCGATGGTGGGTTTCATATGTCTTACCGAATGACGTTGGATAAGATCTTGTTGCGATTCTGCTCCGTGGCCAGCTTCGTTTGCAGGACGCTCACCAGATCTTCTTTGGTTTGCAGTTGCTGCTTGAGCTGCGAGATCGTTTCCTCCTGGGCCTCGAAGATGACCTGAAGGTGAAAGTGGGTGGGTAGTTACTTGTCGTTTGAACAGTTCCGTGGGGGGAAACAGTTCCCAAGGAACCCGGCATACCCTCGACTCTTCCATGCTCTCCGAGTACGATGGGGGTTCGTCGAGGCAGAAAAAGTCTCGCACGGCGGTGCACGACCGCATCAGGCCATCGCCGAGGATCGTATCGATGAACGTCTGCAGGCCCTGTATCCGGTTGTCGATGAAACCGCTGCTGAAGTTATCGCCGAACCATTTCTTCCTCGGCAGCACCAACGTACAGTGGGGGAAGAGCGTTTTGAGCTTGTTGTTCAATCGCACAAAATCGGTGTACCGGCGTAGTACCAGCCAGCAGGTGTGCGAGATGCTGTTTTCGATGCGTAGCTTGAATATCTGTACGGGAAGAAAATGGATAGCAGAGGCAAGATTTACTATAATTGCACAAACGAGTAAACATATCTAGAGATTGGTCTTACGAAAGCTAAAACGGCAACAGTTTCCCTGCGAGTGTGAAGTATTACTTGTTACCGAACGGCGGAGGGCAGTAATTTGACCCAATCGTCTTAATAATGAGTCCGCGTGAAGGCAAACATTCATCTTCATCATGATGTATGTAAGTGTGGCGTAACAAGCGCGTAATTTGACCGGTTTGTGTCGTATCATCACAATTATCACAAAGGCTCCGAGCACTTTGGAGATGGAGCGTGCCTTATTTTTTGGTCGACCAGGAGTAAATAAGATAATGTATGTAAAAATAATATAAAACCTGCCTTAGACTAGACAAATTATTCATAATATTACTGGAGAAAAAAACTATTGTGGCTTAGGTAATGCATACGCATTGAATTTCTTCTCAGTTATTTTTTTTTATCATGAATCAACAATGTGATAGTTGCTAGAAAATATGTGGCCAACATTTTCCTTTTTATTATTTGATGAAAACGAGCTCTTTGCTGTGTTTTAGGAATCGTGATAATATTATTGGTTAAACAACGAAGTGGACCAAAACAATTGTTCTCGGTATGGAGGAATGGATGATATTCGGTATGGAGGAATGGATGATACTCTTCCAGTTTGTGTTAACGCGTAGGAGAATTCGTAACCTAGTTTGAAAACAGAGTACAAAACCAATACTTTTTCTAAGATCTACTTATCGATCACGAATTATAAAACTCTCGAAGATAAAATGAGTTCAAATTCATACAATCACAGTTAGTTAATTTTTCCTTACTGATTCAGAACACCCCCAACCATCGTCCCTATAGATTGTTTTCGTTTTTCATCCTACTTATGCATTGTTTTGAAAGTGGTTTACTCAACCGTGTAATCAATCTGTCTAAACGTATCTTGACCAGATTGAAAACTGCACTCGCAGCTGAAAAATGAAACCAGCGTTGGACTTTGCAATAGTCGTAGGTTGCAAAAGTGGCGACGATAGTTCGTTACAGCCTGACAATCTTTGTTGCAATCATCGTCGGAAGATTTTCATTTCAAGGTCCGTTCCTCGGATGCGCTTTACTATAGTATGGTACTATGCCACACCAAGAGGTGATAACAGAAATCGGTAGAGGATAGGAGTAGTGTTTGGAGTGAAACCGGCGTCAAAGGAATTGCTAATTTCAATAGGCGGGCCTGCATATCTCGCACCGAGATGACGTGATGTATACTTCAGGTTCAAGAAACGTCTTCACAGCACACTAGATCAAACGTATACGCATACACACACACACACACACACTTTCTCTCTCTTCCTCGCAACAGATCGCAGCAGCCACGCGAGTAAATGGTGTGTACTACAATCTTCACATCCAAGTAGCACAATCGCGCGCGCGAGGTTTTCGTGAGTCCGTCCGTGGGTCGTTAATTCTATCGCGCCTGCGCCACATGCTACATCCGCGTGCCAGCGTAAACACCGAAACACGTATCGCGGACGTGTGTGCCATCCGCCCACCCACTTACCGTGAATCGAGCCCGCTCCTCCATGACCTCGTAGCCGACGATGGGAATGCGGACGGCGCTGCCATGGTTGGCTTTGTGGTGCAGCAGTTCGGCTTTGTTGTTTGTTGCCCCGAAATCGCTGCCGCTCAGCTCGGATGTCCGGCGGCTTTCATACAGCCGCTTCGACGGCTGCTGTGTGGTCGTACTTGATGCCCCACCGGTGCTCCGGACACTCCCGGGACCTGCCGTTGGTGGCGCCCCGTTGGCGAACAGTTGCACCGAGTGGTGCTGCTGCATATTCTTGACGGCCAGCGTCTTGAGACACACTTCCGACTTGGCACCGAGGTAGAGATTGTTGGTGCTAAAGCTGCTCCCACTGCTCCGGGACACACCGCCCGATCCCTCGGCCTCCACACCACCACGCCCCTCGCGATGACGATGGTTCCCGGCGCAAAGATCGCCCTCCGATTTGATCGAGCGCAGCCCCGAACGTATGTTCGATGGTGAACCGCGCACGCCTAGCGTTGGATACGAACTGGAGCGCCGCAGCGTTGATTGGGGCCGGGTTAGTAGTGTGTTCCCGGGTGCGTTTCCCTTCTGTTTCCGTTTTGCATTCTGACTCTGTATAATCGATTGCACCGAAGGAACGGCCGGTGCACTGCCGTCGACCACCATCATGGGACCGTCCGGGTAGTGGCTACGGGCTGTCATCTTCATGGCCGCCGCCGTCGTGTTGGTCGTCGTACTGCTGGCATCACCGCCGCCGCTATTCATTGCACCAACACCAGGGCCAAGCAGTTGTTGTTGCTGCTGGTGGCTGATAAACTGTTGCCTCTGGGAAGACGATAATTTCTCCCTATCCCGCTTCTGTATGGCGCGTAGCGACATCTCAGTCCGTTTCGTTCACTCACTCACAGCACAACAAAGGAAGCACCCTTTAAAAACCTTACACACACACAAAACCCGCGGAGAGTAAAAAAAAATCCGCGGCCCTTCGATAATAGAAAAAGGTCTCTCTGTTTATTTATCAAATTAGTAACACGTTCTCCGCGGTGATATTGGCGCACGCTTGTGTGTTAGTTTCTAGCGCGCGCGCCTCTAACGTGTGTTTCAAAGGCAGTGCAGCTGTTTGCAGAGCACACTTTTATCACGTTCACACGCGGTTTACTCGCGCTCACGACGGAGATTTGACAGATCGTTTGTGATCTTGTCTTGGTCGGGATGCTGCAGCTCTAGGATCACAATGTAACAAAGAGAAATACTCTGTAAGTGGCACACTTTAATTTATCATGTCGTATGTTGATTGATTCACACAAAACGTATTAATTCACACACATTTCCTTCCCCACAGAGAAAGGCACTGATTTGTATCGATAAAGGGCTTCGAACGGTCCACTGTCCTGCGCCTGATCCTATACCATGACTGTTTCGAGCTGCTCCACGAACGGTACTGCTAACTGCGGTCCACCTAAAAACCGGACGAAATCCGCATCACCTTGTGCCTTTGCGCGTCCAGCGTCCAGCGAAAGCGAAATAATAATAATGTTCGCGTTGCGCACAAACTTCGCACAACAACAATAACCCGAGCAGCAGATGGGGGCCGTTTTCGCCAAACGAAAGCAACACCGTGTCTGCCTCAGTTACCCTCTCCTCCCTATTTGTTTCCTGCACCGCGATGATGTCTTTTCACTTGCCTCAGGTGGAAAGTGAGTTGTGTTAGGTCGCTCGGTTAGGTGCAGTTAAACTGCTTCTGGTTTGCATGCATAAGCGGATTTCCTTCCGGAGGCTTTCGAAGTCCTCGGCTGAGGTATGCGGAGCGAATGCTTCGACATTGCCCTTCGAACAAATGGGGAAGAAAGTAAAACACTTTTCACCGCACGCGTAAAAGAGAAAACGGTTTGATAAAAGCCACCCTCAAGGCCCAAGCTGTACGGAACACTCGCAAAGCACTCGCGGGACGTACGAAACGAAACTGTTTGGCGAATGCGTAGATTTCTCGTATGGCCGCGTGGGCGTCACGGTTTCGGGGTATGCCTTTTGTAAAGCAACACTTTTACCGCAGCGAACAACTCCCGTGGCAGCGAGTCGAGTCTCGAGTCTTGTGGTTAATGATTTCGCTTCGTTTCGCCATCAACTTCAGCCCACGATCGCTGTTGTCCCACACTCACACACAGCAATGCTCCGTCCCGTGGCGATGCGCGACGATGTCCGCGACTGACTTGTTGATGTTGTGGGCAAAGCGAGAGCGCTCCGAGGCTGTAGCGGCCGTACTGCATGGTCTGGTCGACACGATCCTCTCGGATCCAAGAAAGAGGGGAAGATGCATCCCCCCACAACGGTCAATGTTCACCAATACATGCGCGCGCGCGCCTGCCGACGTTTGTGGGCAATCCGTGGATGCATGAATCAACCATCGGCTCGCGTTGGCCGCTTGAGATGGTTTGCGTGCACGCAGAGGCCGCACAGCGCAGCGCGGCGGTATCGCTGCAGCTTCTACACAATGATGAAATCCGCGACCAGGTGATCGCCGTGTTTCTATCACAACAAGCTCTTCCGAACGAACCACACGAGCGCATCGCGGCCCGCGTTTGTTGTTGTGGAAAGCCGTCAAAACATTTGCTCCACTATGGGCACACGGCACGGAACTAGCATCACGCGATCCGTTCGTCCATGCTTTCGTTCATGGAAGCGGGCTTATTTTGTGGCCGGCATGTTGCTGCCGTCCCATTCGTAGGACATGGGAAATAGCTTAGAAAAATTATCCCTTCAAAAGACTTAAATCAACCACAATCGAGGCATGGCCTGGTTTTTTGATCAAACTGTTTCATGAATATTTTAGGAATTACTTTAAAAAATGGGATCAACTTGGTTTACAAAAATTGTGTGAAAAAATCGTTCCTGTACAATGCGATATTTTAAACAAACTAACAGCATACTTTACTTTATCGGCAACAATCGGCTTTTTGCAGTTTTCTTAAAAACAATGTCACCTGCTAGCAACTTTTTTAAATATGCTAAGTACTTCTGGTGGGTCGCTATAAAGTGTTCAGTTTTCAGTCAGGTCATCAACGTGTTCTTAACCTCTTTTCCCATGGAATGGATTTGTCTTACAAAAATTCCGAAAGTTTAATTGTAACAGCTGCAGTAACTGATACTTCTATGATAGAAACGTTTTCGATGGCCATTTTTGATGACGTATGAAGATTTTGCGAAATTAAAGCATAGCGAAAATCACGTGAGGATCACCAATGTGGCAGCGCATCGAAAATTCTATAACACGATGATGAGCTGACTGAGAACTGAACTCTTTATTTCGTCTCTAAAAACAAAATTGGATCGCTTCTATGCAAAACAATCCGCCACATATATATTTAATAGAATAGAACTTAAACTGCAAAATGTCGATTGCATTTTCATGCATTCACAACGATTACTCACTTTGAATTATTTTATTGTACGAATACATTATTGACTAGCGGTGTACACGGACAATTAACCTTACTCTAATTCCTTCCTTTGTTCTCCTGTTTTAGGCCCTCGCTGTGCAGGTGAAATGTTTCCAAGAGATTATCTCGATCGGTTACTCCGTGTACCGCATTCACGGATTGCCCTGGTTCCGCAGTCTTTCCTGGTACTTCCTGTTGACGTCGAACTACTTCTTCTACGGTGAAAATCTGGTTGACTACTTCGGTGTCGCGGTCAGCCGAGTGGTAAGGATCCAAAGCATTTTTTTCGTTCATGAAAAAGATTCTAACATCTTTGTTTCATTTACCATTGCAGGACTCACTCCGTTTTCTAGTCAAATATCATCGCTTCCTGTCGTTCTGCCTGTACTGCATCGGATTCGTCTGGTTCGTGCTGTCGCTGGTGAAGAAGTACTACATGAAACAGTTCAGTCTGTTCGCCTGGACGCACGTGGCACTGCTGATCGTGGTCACGCAGAGCTACCTGATCATTCAGAATATCTTCGAGGGCTTGATCTGGTTCATCGTACCCGTTTCGATGATCGTGTGCAATGACGTGATGGCGTATATGTTCGGGTTCTTCTTCGGCCGCACACCGCTGATTCAGCTCAGTCCGAAGAAGACCTGGGAAGGGTTCATCGGCGGCGGGTTCGCAACCGTCGTCTTTGGCCTGCTGATGTCGTACGTCCTCTGCCAGTTCCAGTTCTTCGTCTGCCCGATCGAGTATTCGGAGGCACAGGGCCGCATGCTCATCGAATGCGAACCGAGCTATCTGTTCCGACCGCAGGAATATCACATCTCACTGGTACGAAAGGAGCGGAACGATTGTTTGTCCAACGAAGGGTCTAATATGTTTTTATTTTCCTCGCAGTTTGCGTTTAGCAAAACAGTCACGATGTATCCTTTCATGCTCCACTCGTTGTCGATGAGCATCTTCAGCTCTGTGATTGGACCGTTCGGTGGATTCTTCGCTTCCGGATTCAAGCGCGCATTTAAAATTAAGGTAAACAACATGCATACAAAGATGCGATGTAAGATGCCCAAACTAAATTGTTTACGATTTCATTAACAGGACTTTGGAGATATGATTCCTGGACACGGCGGTATCATGGATCGCTTCGATTGTCAGTTTTTGATGGCTACGTTTGTGAACGTCTACATCTCCAGCTTTATTCGCTTCGCTTCCCCACAGAAACTTTTGAACATGGTATGAAGAGTGGCACTTTTCGTTCTACAAAGATGTATATGCTAATTATTCCGCTCATTTCAGGTCTACAGTCTCAAGCCAGAGGAGCAGTTGCAGTTATTCAATCAACTGAAGGGCAGTCTAGAGGAGCGAAATATTATTAATTTAAATTAGATTCCACCGAGCGTTTAACTAGTTACCGTTGTTATTGTTATTTCTATGTACACATGTTTCAGTTGTGTTTTTTTTACATTGTTAGTTCTTTCCCAATTGGTAGTAAGCTGCGATAATGCATCAACTCCAAACCGCTGACCAGAGATACGAAGAAATCCGCGTTACCCTGTTTCAAATTACATTTTGTTGGCGAATGTTCACGAACACTGAGGATACGTGTCCTCTAAGCGAAGGGTTCCGAAACAGGCAACAGTAGAGAACCGCGGTTAACGCGAAAAGAATGATCTCCGGGACAACAAGGGCCAATGATTTATATCACTTATGATCACTTAGCTATGAGTAGGAACGCGTTCTCTACGCGACAGTATTTTTCGGTTATTTGTTTTGCTTTCGGGACGCCGCAGTGTAAGGACGATGTTTATGGGACAATGCTGTGGACTTACACTCTCATAGAAGGATTAAAAAAACAGATACACTCAATTTACGACGAGCATTATTCTATTTTCCCTTGTTTTACAACAACGGTACCTTGAGATAAGACGCGAAGTGTGTTGTTTAATCGATGATTACCCTAGAGATAACGTAACGTTGAAAGAAAAGGAAAACGAACATATGATTGAAAAGCAAATGCATTAAATATTAGGGCCGGTCGTGCAGGTGTCATCGTTTTTTACGGCTTTCCATCAACACACAGACAGGCAAGCGCTAGACTCAATATGGATCAATAATGGGAGGAGGATCCTTGTGGATACTACACAAGTGGCCCAGTCTTGCACATAATCGTTTTCCATCATCACAGTTCTCCTGATGATATATTGTATATCCCTGAAGATGGTGTAACACGAATCTTGAGCAGGTTTCGCCCTGACTAAGCGGATCAGTGAATGAGTTTAGCTTTACTTTTCTCCGATGAAATGCACTTATAAGCATATCATAGAAACATCAAGCCATTTGTTCTCATGAAAAGAATCATGGACAAACGGAAAGTTATTCATGTCCAATACATCTGACAAATATTCCTTGTTGTTGAGGATAACATTCTACATGCAATCGTGTGCATTGTATGTCGTGTTGGAATGGAAGCTGTAAAAGGTAGCACAATGCACTAGATGTGTGGTAAGGTAATAATGAGCGATTGAAACAAAACCCCTGGAATTAGTGCGAAGAGAATGGTGGAGAGTTAAACGACGAAAGTCAGTCGACAAATCGTACATGATCGCATATTTAATCGAACTGAACCGAAGATACCGAAGCGTCGCGGTTGCGTTCGCCACTCCGGGCGAGTGGCGATTGGCAGCAACAGAGAAAAAGTAGAAACTTTTGTGCAAATTATATTCTATATATACATATACATAAACATAATGTAGCAGATGAACTGATATGTAGGGCGAACCAGATGAGGATGATACCATTTCATAACTATACCAGAGTCTATGTCGTACGTAACCGCGCATCTGTTTGGTGGAAGATGATATACTCTTTAAACAGGACACAGAAGCCAGGAAGATGGAAAGAGAAGCACCGTGGCATTCATCACAACAAAACCGGACGCAATGGCCACGAGGACATCGTTAATCTAGGAGCGATATTAGAACTAACAGGTTACCCGGCCGACTTGGGACGCGGGTAGGTGTGTCCCTTGCTGGCAGGTACTAAGGTGTAGGTTGATTTGTAACCACCAACAAACGTAGCGAATATCATGATGGACCCTTTAAAAATCTTACGTTGGACGATGACGATGAGCTTCCACGGGCATGTTTCGAATGGACGGAGAAGGATACAACACAGCTTCCCGATGAGGGCAAAACTGGATTCAGCATGATTTCACGTGACTGTAGATTCGTAAGTGAGTGATTTTCCCAACTCTACATGGTCGGTGGAGAAACCGCAGCGCAGATAATGACCCCCATCCCCTATTTGATGTCGATGTTTTACCAATGCCCTTCAACTAGGCGTACTTGCGATCTCCAGCCACCCGCATCAATACCACACGGCCGTAGTTGATTGATGTTTAGATTTTGTTTATTTTATAATGCAACAACGTTTAATAAAGAAATGTACGAGGCAATCCCCGTTGTCGTTTGCCCCCCTCAAACGGCCCAATCCCATTTCAGCCGTTTTATAGTCAATGGAAAGATGATGTTCATGCTGTTCATCCTTGGTTTTTTGTTTTGTTGACAAATTCTAATCACCTCCAACTAGTTCCACAACCATGTGGTGGCTTTGTTCGACGCAATAATGCGACTATTACATCGTTACATGGCGGAGTATCGCTAGCAATAAAAGTAGAGATATTAAGGTCGAAAAGTCGTTTAAGAACCGGAGTTGCTAAACCAAACTAACACTTATAATATAAATATGTGAGAAAATATTTAAAGCTGTTACCGCAAATACTGAATCAGGCCGGGAGAAGGAGAGTGATAGAAGAAAAGAAAATATAATGTGCAAAATATAAAGTAAATCCATTCCTCTGTGGTCCCTTGAGTTTCCACTAGTTTTGCGCATCGTTTGATAAAGCAGGATCGTGAAGTGGAAAACGAAATCGAAATTTTGACGATACATATTCCTTAAAGTGTCCAATAAAGAGCATCTCAACCCGTGCCCTATGTCCCATTCTCTTCGATGTGAATGTAAATGTTTGTACTTGTTTATTTAACATTTAAGCAATTTTGAACACGGTAGATGTTTGATGACAGATGTGTTTTCACATTTTATGAGTATGTTTTGTTAATTTTACTACTTATGAAATATACACTCTCCATCCTTCCGAGAATCTCAGTGGGAAATTCCCTAACGAGGTCTGTCCTATTCGATCATTGTTTTCAATCTTATTCTGTTCGATGTAGTGCTCTTCAATCTCATAAAAAAGGTGTACCGTTCTTTTCCTTATCGACTATGTGAGTGCTATTTTTTCGCCTCCCAAAAGCTAAATATACCGATGGTTTGAATGAGAAGTTGTGAAATTTACTCTTGCGGGCCTTGTATTTCCCAATCGCGTTCGAGAGGAATTCGAATCGACGCGTGCACTCCTAGAAAGGTGTTTGCCCCCGTTAGTCTACGATCTGGTCCAGACGAAACCAGCCGGCACGTGGCCTGACGAAGCATTTTTTCGGACGGGGTGTCGGTGACCATTTGTTTTGTTTTGTTTTGTTTTATTTATTTTTTTTTGTGTCTACGCTCACAGTAAATCGCTTGCAGAACCGTAACACGTGCGAAAAAGACATTTTTAACGTCGTAACGATGATTATGTTAAAATCTCCTGTCGTCGCTGACGTCGTCGTTCGGGGCACAGTTTTCCGGGCATGTCGCCCCTTCTGAGCTCTCCGGCTAATTTGTGGAAATTCCCATGTATAAAAAAAGCGATGGAGAAATCTTGAAATAAGGGTTTCAAGTTTTTCTTATGGCCATTAACCTCTAATCCAAATGTGATTGAAGTGTGTGATTTCTTTTTCATTGGGCGAAGGTTTTTTCGCCCAATGAAATGCACCATTTGTCGGTTTGTTGCACTTTTGGCCGGAGGGACTTATTCTCTACTCGCTGGAATTAGCAAATTATGCTTCGGTACACATTGCAATCTTGCTGCCAGTTTGATAGAAAAGGTAAAATTAAACAGTGGAAAAAGGGGGTAAATCTACATCAGCATATCTAGTCTAGCGTGGGAAGTGATTGTAAAGCGATCGCGATTATGCCCTGCGGGAAATTGTCTCATCTGCATGCCTATCTTAATTTGATTGCGTAGAATTTGAAGCAGATCGATTATGGTATGCGAATTTTTCATTTTCAATGTTAGTTGTTGAAATAGACTAGTTGTTTTTTAAAGCAACCTGGTAATATTCATATTAGACCGTTTTTCCGCTTTCGCTATGATATTTGACTTCATTATTCCACGACTCCGAAATCCGATAAAGTCTTTAAAATATATAACTTCATTGCTCAACCACTCCGAAATCTGTGGAAATAAATACCAAAAACACAGAAGTTTCAACGAAACTTCTTATTAGCATCAATAAAGTTCCATTTACTTATTTCGTTCAATCTTATCACTGCTAAAACATTTTAAATACACCTTCGTATGTTTATAATTCATTGCGGTGTCTTGAGGTGCAAAAACAACCGTGTGAGTTGTGCGAAAATTGCCCCTCTCTCCGTCGCTTAATAACCACTGTTCTTCATGATGCTGCTGTTGATGGTATGGGTTCAAGTTTAACGTTTCACCCCCGGTTGATGATCATAATGAAGGTATCACCAACGGGAGGGACAACACTTGCCACATCCAACAGTTCAACGGAAGCCGCTCAGCTGATGTCCCATGAGGTTGCCGTCATGGTTAACCCTGCCCTCTAAGAGCAGCAGGGTTCCGTTGCTTTCGTCTTAATTCCCACAGAAATCCTCCCACCTTTGAAAATGTCGAAGCCCAAGTCGACTGATGAGTCGAGCGATCATTGCGCACACAGGCCGTGCGCCAGTCGTGCACGGGGAGTCTTCACGAGTGGTTCATTATTTCGCGATCCGTGGAAGCTGGAACCGTGATTTCGAAGGACTAGCTAATTGGCCGGGTGAAAAACAAACGGAAGTGACGCAGCAGTGCATTAGGGTGGCCTGTGGTGGTTGTGAAGTTGTTTTACCCACCTTTAATGGAGTTATTGCCAATAATTTCACCACATAAGCACATGCAGTACAGTGTCGAACCGGAACTTCATTAGTGCTTCAGTGGTGGATTATTTTTGTGGAAGACACATTCTATCGTAAGGTGACATTTAAACAGGTAACTTTTTGCCTTGCTGGGATAAGATTCTGTTTACGTGACCTTCGCCCAGTATCCCCACGGCGCGAGAAGGGTTTTATGTGATCGTCGTAAAGATCGTTAACACGCACCTTAAATTGGACCACTTAAGTGAGATATCAACTGGAACTAATCGTACCTTTTTGGACGATCAGAAGTGTACGAGCAAAAGTTTTTTTTAGTGAGTTTCTTTAGCATCTATAAACATGAGGATGAACACCGCTGCAATGTTAATATTGCCGTGAAAAGAAAAGTAAAGAAGAATAAACCTTAAACTGTGCAAAACTGCTCCGAAGAGCGCGCCAGCTTTGATGGGAACTTTGATCTTGTTAATTACGGTTCAACAGTAGTGGCATTTTTTTTGCTTCCAAAGCCTACTAAGTACCATTCGTCGTTAGCCGATGGGAGTCTGTCGGCCCATAAGCTCGGAAATTGTACTGTGTTTTTTTTATGTGCAAAGAGTTGTTTATTGATTGAGTTGCTGGAATTTGTAGAGGAATGTCGCTGGGAAATTGTAATGCGAAGTACAATACTATAACCGGTTTTTTAATAGGTAGAGTTTTTCTTAGAAATGTTGTTTGGTACTCCAGCCCTAGGTGTTTGTATATTTTTAGTAAAATTGCTTACAAGTATTCCTAATAATGTTTTTAAATTTAATTCACAGAATCTGTGTATGAAATCTTCTGAGAAGCGCAGATCTTATTTTACAATGCATGTAAAATTCGCATATAATTAGCCACTACGGTTATCCTTCTGCTGACATTAACCATAGTCAAAGCACAAACCATTTTCTCTATGAGAGCGATGTACTTTTGGAGCCTTTAGTTTTTCGAGATAAATGTTTTTTAACGATATAAACAGGTTTATAGCATCATGAAATCGACCTTTAACGATTTAAGTCATGATTGGAGGCATTAACTTGGTCGTATAAAATACAAAGATTTATGCCATGTTAAACACGATTTACAGTACATCGTTGAGGGCATCGTTAAAAAAGTATCAATAAATTGCAAACAAGGAGTTTTTCTTTCATCGGAGTCTCGAATTGCGAACTCTAGATTTGCAAGCATAGAAATCTCCCGGGAGGTAAGCTGTTGCGACAGCATAGTACCACGATGACGTTAGTGAAATATAAAAAAAATCATACAGCTCACCACAACGTACACAACAAAATAAGAATGATAATGGCATCCGAACAAACACAAAAAAGTCTTCATTTCTGCTAGACTCGATCCAGACGACCCGGAATGAAGCTTTTGCGGGTTCGTCGCTTTCGTCACGCTTGCAACACCCCGAGCGTTGATGTCTTTTGTACTCGATTGTATGCGAGGGAATTGCCATCCATGATGTTGCACCTTTCTTCGTCGTCGTGTTTTTTGTTTTTGCGTGCAGTCTGGGTTAAGTTCCAGTTTATTCATTAGTTCAATGAAATGGAAAGTTAAACAGTAAATCTTGACGGGAAAATTATCATTTATTAAATCTATGATCGTTATTAGGGTTAACAATGAAGAGGAGGAAATGGAGTGCGAAACAAATACACTCCGTTGATTCGCTGCAACGTGTACGCTTATGAATAAAACAAAACGGACGTGTATGATAAGAAACAACAAGTGCAACATTCTGCAGCAGAATCATATAGCACTTGTTTCTGCAATGGTGCAAATAAAAAAAGCCGAATTGAAGTGCTCTCGAAGTCTGTTCATCAACCTAGAAAATGACTGGGAAAACAGACCGTGGGATATTTTGCCGATCGAAAACGGCTTGAAAATAATAAGAGTATGACACTTCTCTTATGCGTTTTATTGGTTTAAGCGAAGCATTCCTTTTCTGTCTTATCGTGAAGGCTCAAATACAGGTATGCCCCAATTTTCATCGTTTTCACAAGCTGTTCGTCATTGTTGACGCAAGCAATGAGCGCTGACTAGGTTATTATTGCGGTGATTGGTAGGCAATTTGACGTCAATATTCCATACCCTATTCCAAGATACGCTGCATGGCCAATAAAATCCGTTAACGGAGCCTTCCTGTGCTAGGGTTTTATCCTCATGTTATGGTTTTGTAACGAGTTTGTGGATGCATGCATGAGCATGAAAAACTAAGCAGTAGCAGGGGAGATACTATTTATGAGATTTTGACTACCAACTAAAGAGCTCCACCTGGTTAACATCAGAAGATTCATTGCATTGTTAATACTAGAATAAATTTCTTTGGAATCTTTCGATAATACGATTTGGAGGTCATTTTGACCGCTCTTTTTAAGACGCTTAGTTAACTTAATAACTTCTCTATTTTTGAAGTTTTCTATGATTCATAAACGACAACTTTTTAGTATATTAGTTGGCTTATATCTTTTTTAATGTTTTATGCACCTCTTCACCATCGGGATCGAATTGGAGGGTATTCATTTTTATTTTTTTAAATTTGCTTAGTCATCTATGGCAACTAATTTTATATTTTTAAGATCATAAATGACGCTACGAGCTGATCTTGAAGCTGTTTATTTTTTAATTTTCCTTAGTATGGAATTTCCGTTATTATGAAAATTGACGGTCATTTTCAATGGTCCATTTACAATCGCAAAAAACATGATTTTATTTTTTTTAAATGTTGCGTAATGTATTTGACTTATAGCGCACACTTGTTTTTTTAATTTGTATCATTCATTATTATTATTAAGTTTAGTTTGAACGGCCAGAGCGTATTAATGCTTCTTCAGCATTCTTGCTTGTCTTGCTCGGTTGCTCAGTGCCCGATACTTGGCCAGGCAACCGCCCTACCGATCAAGACGTATAACATTTACTACATATACTAATTACACGAGACTACGAGCAAGGATTAACATATACTAGTAGGAATGGATAGGACGTGGGAGGCTAAGGGATATATAGGGAGGTAGAGGAGAAGGTCAGAGAGTGATTCCGAACTCCATGGCGAAAGCGAATATGATCCGTGCATACTTGTAATCTATCTGTCCCAAGATGTCACGGATGGGGGTCACAGGGACCCTTCCTGCCGCTCGGACTGCGGCAAATAGTTCGGGTCTGGCGGCTTCAAACTCCACGCGCGACCAGAGGAGATGGTCTATGTCGTGGAATCCGTTGCCACAGCTGCATGCTTTACTACCAGTTATTCCTATGCGCTGTAGGTGCGCATTCAACGCATAATGGTTTGACGTTAGCCTCGACATCATGCGAATGAACGAGCAACCCACAGAAAAGCCTTTGAACCAGGGTCGCAGGTAAACCCGCGGTGATATCGAATATAAGAACCTACCGAGCTCATCCGCATCCCACAAGCTCTGCCATCGTGAGAGACAGAGCTGTAGTTGGACACGGAGGAACTCGTGAGGGGGAATTGGTCTCTCGAAAAACAGGTCGGAAAAGGCTCCCCGTTTGGCCAACTCATCCGCTTTCTCGTTGCCGGTGATGCCGCAATGAGATGGGATCCAAATCAGAGATACTCTGAATGAATTATCAAACAATGAGCCCAGAAATTCCAATATCTGTTTAATGAAATAATCGGGGCTCTTAGCAGCCTTCGCTGACCTGAGGACCTCCACTGCGCTGAGGCTGTCCGTAAAAACATGGTAATTTGTATCATTCATTTTGTAGATAGAAAAATTGAAAAGAGCTCAAATTTGCACTTTTCATTTACACCGAGCTAGCGGAATGATAAAAGGTGCATAAAAAACCAAAAACATCAAAAGATAGTCGACAAATAGCAAAAGCAGCCGTTTACAGATTAAAAATATTTTCAAAAAGTCTTAAAAAGGTCAATTTGTTTCACGGAACTGGTCGAAAATATAAATCCTAAAATTTTGTATAAATGTGGCTTTGAGTTCTAGGAATGGCCATTTTTTGAAAAATTATTCAACCTTCTTTTGAGATATTTAACTCCACAATTGCGTGGGGCCAAAATGACCGCTATTTGGATTTGAGTGTTAGAGCCGCAATAATTTAACATGATAAATTCATTATCGTTGTCTCATCAATTTTGATAAACGATCTTCTATTTCTAACGTTGGCTTACAGACTTGAACATAGTCTGACCTGCCACTTTCAACTGATCCAGCTTAGGAGCGGTTTAAGATAACATCGACGTATTCTCGGAACGTGCTTCGCACGCGAACAGGAAGCCTTAGCACATGCAAAAGACATGGCGTTAGAATGGAGCATCAATCATCTGTCGGTGCTATTTGTAAGTCCGTTACGATTAAAATACTACCCGATCAGTTTGCGGATGCCGCGTTTTACGGTTTGCATAATTCTAATTTTTAGATCATTTTCCTATATCGGATTGCACTCGCGAGTGGAATAGCGTCACCATACCCGCATCCTACACTGGCCCCAAAATACCTCCCATCCTGTGGTACATATGGTCAGCCCGTCTGTCCATTCCTGCCGGCTGCCCCGGGTATGACACCGAAGTGTGCCACCCCGGGGATGACGTTTTGCGAGACAAACCCCGACTATCCGGCGTGAGTATGATCCATTTTGGAGAATGTTAGGGGCATGAAGCATGTACACATGGGTTGTGATGATTATATTTTTCAGATATCTCATAAAACAATTGGTTGAGGCGCTCGGCTTTCAGCGGATTATCGCCAACGAGGAGCAGATCGATTTTAACGCCTACAAACCGATGGAAGAGGAGGAACATCTTCACCATCATTATCACCATTTCTATGGTTCCTTCAGTCAAATGGAGCAACCGAAGCCCCCGGTGGCAGGATATAGTTACAATCCGCCCGCACAACCAACGCTCCAGCAGCAACCCTCGAACATGGTCAGCTTCGATGGTCCAAAACAACACCCGCCGCCGCTCGTCCCCCAACCAATCTACATACCAAAGCCACAGCACTCGTACAACTACAACAGCTACGTGAAAGCACCCACCTTCAACCGTCACAACCCCACCCCCGGTGGCCAGCAGGGATACTTCTATCCCCCACCGCCGCGCTCGTCGCAGGTTACGCAGTACAGCCCGGCCGATTGGCTCAAACGGTTCGCGCGGGATCTCTCCGACAAACACCAGCGCCAGGCGCGGATTGCAGCGATGCGCCGGGTCGACGAGTCGGTCGATCCTTTCGACACGGAACCGACACCCTTTCGACTGCCGGCCATGTTGCTGAACGAGACGAGCTACGAACAGTTGCGGGGGGAAGCGCGCGCCAAACGGCAGACGGCGGAAGCGTTGCGGGAACCACTCTGTAGCGTACGGGAAAAGTACATCACACCGCAGACGGCACTCAACACGAAGGGTATCTCCAGAGTGTTCCAGTTCGCTAACAGTTTATTGATCCACATACTAATGTTACTAATGTTTTAGGTAACTGGATGTTTGTCGTGAACCAGGAGAACTCCCGGCAGCTCGTGAAAACAGAAGTTTGCTCGTAAGTATTACAACAATTGGAAATGCATCAAAACTGGATTTAAGTAAGAGTTTCAAAAGTTGTTATGCTTACTTTTTAAAGATGCTATAAGATATTTAAAAAATTGTTTCTTGTGAATTTCTTATTGCTAATCACTGTACAATTAGTTAAAATTTTATATCATACGTAAATATATTAAATTTAAGCACTAATATTCGTCGGGATTTCCAATAAAAAAAATCCATTGCAAGGTTATATCATAAAACTTGGAAAAAGATTTGCACACGTTTCACAAAATAGGCTAAATGATGTAAAAGTTCTCAAACCACGGGCCAAAAGAATCATTTTTTAATTTTTTTCTTCACGTGTTTTAAAATTTCTATATTAGAGAAAAGTGGAAAAATTACTAAAACATCAAAAATAGCTTTCTTACATAGAAAAAAGTACACCAACAATATGCAAAAATAGATATAGATTTATCCTACGGGATTGAGTTCACCATATCCTGGTCAGTTTGTTTAAAAACTAATTTTTGTTTGTGAGATTCGTTATTAAAATTAAGTTGAGACTTGCGAATGTAAGTTCTAAATTAGTCTAAATTAGTTGAATGTTATTGAATCATAATCGAGTTTCGATTTAACATTAAACAAAAAGACTTCCTGTATCAAATTTCGATCAAGTTGGCGATGGTTCGAATTGATGCAAGGATGAATTAAACTGACCTTACACAACTCTAATTTTATGGTCGCATGTACACTTTGTTGGCCAAGAAAATCCATGCAAAACTCCCACCGAAATCAAGCACTCGGCTTACTGTCGATACACGAGGGGTGAACCTACCAGAACCTGTCTAGGTTTGTGAAACTTTCGGAGGGCTTTTTCCCGCAAGCAGAAGACAAGCCACCAGTCGAAGGGAACGTGGTCGGAAATCATTTTCCCCGGTGTCGAACGGTTCCTTATCGGCCGCGGTGACCGTGTCAAGGGGAGTGCGCATTCCACCGGAGGGAACATCGAACGACGAATACCGGGGGTTGTTCCCCTAATGGCACTTTCCCTACACCACCAACCTGACTATTGCACCCCAAAAGTGTTTTAGAATTGTTCCCCTAGCATCTTTTTACAGCGAGCACTGAACGTACAATTATTAACCTGCTCGAAATCTTCTTCCAAATTTGCGCACTTCCTTGTTTTTCTAGGTCAACCGAATGCTCCAACCTGTGCAGCTTCCCGATCGGCTACAGTTCCCGGTGCGAGCAACGGTACGTCCAGAAGCGCCTGCTAACGCTCGATCCGTCCGGTCGGACACTGTACGTCGACACCTACTGGTTTCCGAGCTGCTGCGTATGCTCGCTGTACTCCGGAAACTGAACTGGCGTGGACGACACTTTCAAGAGGCTTAGAAGAGTCCTTTTATGCAAAGAGTTACAAAATTGTACTTCTACTCCACGCCACGGCCATCATTGGTTCGTAATTGTGCTGGATTACGTTCAACCAAATGACATGATCGGAAAATGCTCAACAAGGACTGTAATAAATGATATATTTTAGACACCAAAACCCGTCAACGTCATTCAATGATCAATTATTTTGGATATACTATGTTGAATTCAATGTAGTAGAAAAAAGTCGTTAGCCTATTGTTTGTATCGTTTAGTTAAATTTCCACTCATCTCAAATACCCAGCAAGTTAAATTAAATATTGAAGAATTCGCCTTTATTAAAGGATGGATTGTTTTGTTTTCAAATTCAGTATGTTCAAAAAACCGCAAAGGTTAAATTCATATGTAGATTATAAAATTATTATTATTATTATTGTCTGCTATACTGATATATTATATGTCTGCTTAATGATAATTAAATTACATTGAATTGATAGTATTTTCAAAATATTATTGATTTGATTGTAATATTTTGAAACAGCCAAATAAAATTGTTTTCCTATCGTTGTTTCTGGTTTTGCTCTCAATATTGAGTTATTCAAATCATTTCTTCGTAACGTCCTGCAACGATTTCTTAAATTTAATATTTAAATAATGAGCACACATGGCAAAGTTTATAAAAATAAATCATCATATGTTTGTCCGCGTATGAAAACGCAAGGCACCCGGCAGTCGCTATGGGGGAAAAATATGCTAAAGTGTACTAAAACATAACATGAATAATTTTCAAATAAACCCCACCAGGACGGGAAGAAGGAAAAGCGCACGTCAGAAGGGAAAAAAAATGTAAAAATCGCACAAAACTACAATGGCGTATCATAAAGCAGTCATCACGGCATCATCAGCCGATCGTGGACAATACTTCGTCCGCAGCAAGGATACGTGCGCACGGGATGAAACCGACGGCACGGGAGACTCCATCGCAAAGAATTATGCTACCGGTAGATCATAAATTTTATTTTTAATCAGCCACGGCCCGGTTCGCTTGTTGTGTGCCCGGGCCCGGTGTCGATGGACCCATCTCACATACACACACCGGAGAACTCATTTGGCACATAAAGGTTTCGCTTCCCTGTCGTTGGCTTTTCCTTTTCCTATTCCCGAAACGGGCACTGATGTTGGCCTGGTCGTCCTTTTGGACGTTCTGGTGGTCTCATATTTCCTCGCCGGTGTGTACGTTTGCGATATATTTATGGAAGTGGTGATGTTTGCATTAACAAAAGGGATAATCGGGAACCCGGCAAGGATCAGATCGGAATTCGGCACATACGAGCGTAGCGTCTGGCAGCAACAAACGTTTGCCGCACTCGCCCCCGGGGGCCCCCGAGGGCCCCGCTTTAGCGTGTTGATGTTTGCTGAGCGGAAAGGAAAAGAAACTCGAGAAACATACGCGCAAATCCAACGGATCCGTTTTTGGCAGACATTGTACGTACGGTGCGCCGTGTTTGATGGATGTCCATCAGCAGCTCGGCGAGTGCAGCGTGCCGGAGAAACATCTGGGAAATTATGCATTTTATCATAGTTTATGAGGGCGATGTGAACGAGAAAAGACCGAGAGGGTAAAAGAAAGAAACGAGCGAGACCTTGGGCAGAGGAAAGTAGAAGTCCGAAGTAAAACTGAAAGGTGATAAAGAGAAATGGAAGTGTGGAGGATTTATCGATTTCGGATTTCGAAATTATAGAAAGACACATGTCGTACTGTGTATTTGCTTCTTTAATCATTTGTTTCATGGTGTAGAATTCAATAATCACGTACGAATTTCTTTAAGATTTTTATAAACGACATATTTGCATACTATTCCCTACTTTTGTTTAATCAATTGCATAATACAGTAAAATGTTATGTGTATATTTTTTTCAAACCTTTTTTGAGATATTTTTAAATGTTTTACAGCAACTGTAGATAGAAAAAAATCACAACAACCTGTTACAATTTAAAATGTTGTGCCTTGTCACTTTTTTCCACAGAGATATCAAAGATTCAGCATACATCTTACGATCAGTAATCTGTGTCAGTAGTTAAATGAATATTCTTAAAAATTTCAATGAACAATTATTCATGACTTTTTTTCCTGTGGCTGAAGCTGTATTTCTTGTTGATTTTGAAATTGTCAGTGAACATTGCGGTGTGATGTAAAATTATATTCCAATCTTCAAGTTCAGTAATTTGGTAAGTGAACTAAAACTCAAGAAGCAACGATGAGTAACTTAATTGTTGAATTCTTTAATACTTAGATCCAAACGCGTTTTGGTAGCAATGAGTTGACATATGGATTTTTAGGATCTTGGTCATATCTTGTTTCTGTTAACGATTAAACAATGACTTGTGGCCATTCGTTTTTGTTGTTAGGACTGAAAACTCCAGTAAAAAAAAGTATGTATGTTAGAGCATGAAAAGTAAACCGAACTGAACAATTTAAAAATAACATTATTGAACGTTCGTGTTGTGAAATGTTTGCAAGGAAGAACTTTACCAGAAGAAACCATATAATAGAGTTTCATATCAAGCTTGATATATTGACCGAGCAAAATATTTTCCTAGTACAAAATCGAATGGAAAATTTATCCTAACGTTTCGATGCCTCCAAATGTCACCAATAGCGACGGAGTAAAGCAAAAAAAAGGAGTTTTATAATGAAAAAAAAAGGAAAATCCTCCATCACTCACAATTCACCTCGCAACACTCGAGAGTCACTCCGTTTTCATCTCCACCATCCCCTGCATGCACCTTCCCACGGAAGTGCATCGTCTAACGTTCGTTCTGCTCCTGCTTCAACTGCATCGCCGTATCCGTTCATCGCCGCTTTCTCGTTCCCTCCGCGCGCCCTTCAAATGTCCCGCTTCAGCGTGTACCGTACCGAAAACTGCGTTTGCGCACGGGAAGGGACGCAAAAAAGGGCTCGGAAGCCTGTCAAGCGTGCGTTGTTCGGCGATCGTTTGGATGGCGTTTGCGCGAGCTACGTACAATTTAACTACACACGCGCGCTGCGATGAATTTGATGGCCGCAAACAGAAAGGGAAAGAGAGAGTGAGTGAGGGAACAATTTCCCGAGCACATAAAGGAACAAGGATGAATGTCCTGGACGGCGGGGGGAAGTGTGGCTGAAGTGTGCGGTACGCTGCATATATCAACAAGAATGGGAAAAATAACACATGGGAGCGAACGAGACGACGGGCTAGCCGGACGATTCGTTGCCCTCGTTGCCGGCTGTGGCCGTGCCTCGTGTAGGTCCTTCCGGATCGGAAACGGGTGTGAGCAAGAGGGAAGGGCTCGTGGTGCGGGGAAGGGCGTACGAGGAGGAGCAGGGAGGTGAAATTAATGGAAAACAAGCGGGACAGGAAAAACGAGACCGCGCAGCATAAGCCCTTCTTGTGCAGGAAGGAAGGAAAAGAGGGAAGAAATGAGACGGCGGAGTGGAGGCAAGCGAAAATAAAACTCAACATCTGCTCGTTTTTATAACACGGAAAACATATCAAACACATTGAACCGAGCGGCGTCCGCGGGTTTTAGTTTATTTTATTCCATTCTTACCCTCAAAAGGAGCGAAAAGGAAGGAGAGTGCAATTCTGGATTCTCCCTCCTTTCCTATGTTCCGTCAGTAAACGAGTGTGTGTGTGTTTGTAAGAGCCAAGCCAGGGACAGATAATGTGAAAAGTGGTAGAAAAATCGTAAGGACTTATAGTGCAGCCCGTCCGATCCGTCCGTCAGGAGTTCTCCCGATCGAAAGATACGATGAAAGAATGGGAAGAGTGTAAGGACCGGGTGGAAGGGCAGCAGAAAACGTAGCATGACCACATGGCTGACGGCGCAAGCGGACCGCCGGGTTCCGCGTGGCACGAGCCGTGCGCGCATAATGCAAATGCTTCGGGCTCGCGGAGACAAATGATGGCCCAAAACGAGACCCAGTAAAAAAAGGAGCACCGAAGTGTGGAAAGAAAGAAAAGAAAGAGAGAATTCGCTCAAGGAATGTCGTCCGGCGCGGCCCGAAGATGCGGGAGATTCTTCTCGAGATGTTTCGAGGTGTCTCGACCGTCCGGCGGAATCCCGGTAGCTGTCGGGAAAGCGTTGAAACCTTTCCTTTCGGCAACCAGCGTGGATTCGCTGGAGGGATTTCAATTTCGAGCAAGCAAAAGGTGAATTTTATCTCACCCTTTTTATGTTTCCTTTTTTCTTCGGGTGTTGCAATGTAAGATGATCACTCTCAGGGAAAAGGTGGACTCTGGGAAAGATGAAAGTGTATTTATGTCAGCAGAAGGCTTACACTTATGTCGTTCGCTAATTGGATGTTAAGGTAAAGGTGTGAAGAATATACTCCAGTTTCATCGATTCATCTTCAAAAAGAGTTCGTGTGAGCAAGAGTGATTAATGTTATTACCTGAATCGGTTATAAGGAAACGCAATCATTACTTTCTTACTATGATTTGTGGCTATCTTGTAGTTTCAACAAGTTGATAAATTAAACAATTTTCTTTTTTCTTTTTAAATTTCTTTTCTATTTTATATTAATGTGACCAGAATCATATTTCTAGCGACTCTTTTGTGTATGTTCTAGTTGTATCTTACTATTTACTCATTTAATTAAGTTCTCTCAGTTTTCAACAAATAATCATGCGTTATTATTACGACGTTTTCGTATTTAAAATAGAGCTAGAACTTTGTTCCAGTTCCAACTCGATTCGTGCTTTGTTCTTACTTGATCGAGATTTCGATGCTTGATTATTTAAATGATCTTCTCTTTTTTTCTTCAAACTTTAAAATGTTTCTTGCAAACATTTGTACAAAATGTTAAATAATTGATCTTTTATCCACAATGTTTTTCGAAATGAGCGTATGATAAATGTCCTGGGACGTATTATCGTTTGTAAGGACAAAATTGCCATTCGTTTCATTTGATGACCCTCGGCAGACGTTCGCCCACCTTCGAGCTGCACATGCAACGATGGGTGTCTCCGCTGGAAGCCATTGTACGCCCGAAGGACCCGAGATTCGTCGTGCACGGTGTGGCGCACAGTTGCTGGCATTTTCCTCGGTATAACATGCTGTTACGGTTCTCCTGGTTTGGGGTGGTATGTGAGCAGCTGGTGCGTATCAAGACTTCCAGCCTCGGTTCACCTGGTTGCGGGTCAACAGGCTTTTTTCCCAATCACTTTCTTCCAATCGGCCCGAGGACGGTGCTTGAACTTTGCAGCCGAGCATCGGGAGGGACAAATAAAATCCTTCTCCTCGGGGTTGATTTCCCCTCGTGGTACCTGGCGGTTTTACTGGGTGCTTTGTTTGCTTTTCAAAGCTGCTGTTTTTTTGGCAAAGGTGAAACGCCTTTCTTTGGCAACCGTCAGGAGCGGACAACGAAGGTCCTTGGAGAACGAGGGCTGCATTGCGCCGATTGCCGATCATGTTCCGAGGCGATGCTCGTACACAAAAAGCGATCGATGCCCAGAAGGGAACATTGTTTGCAGGAGATCGCCGGGCCAGGACTATTGGAAGGAGAACTTGAGACCCGCCGGGCTTCGTCTTCGGCGTGTGATGGAATGCTATCGATTTTATGTTTTTATCCATCTTTCTCGACCGTTTCCTTGCTTCTGCGTACGCACAACCATTGCCAGCATGCCGGAGGATTTGTTTTCCGGGGAAGTTTTTCATTGTTACCGAATTGAATGTGCCAAAGTTCGCCGTTGCATTGCGATGCGCTGGCATGGAATCGCTTGGTCGGATCTTTCCTTGGCGAGGCTGCAGCTGGCGATGTCTTCGAGCACAATCCGGTAGCAGGCCAACGGAAGGTCAAACCGAAGGCTAAAACATCTTCACCCGGGAAACGCGGGTCCAAATGTCATCAAATGTCGACGCAGCGAGCCATCCCAGGTTCTTATCAGCCTTGCAACATACTTGTTATGCTGACTAATGGTGATTACTGTCGCAAAAAAAGAGCAAATTAGGAAAAGAAAAAAAAAAACGGTGTCCCCGATAACGGTGCACGTTTGAACCATTTATTTTCTACCGCGTGCGTGCGTCATTTTGTGATCCCATCCGTGGCCGCGACCGTAAGCAAGGAAGTTAATAATGGTTTTGGCAAATGATGGTGGAAGTGCACTTTTCGCGGAACAGCACATACATTATACCAGAGGAAAAAAAACACATAATGAACAAACGGTCATCGCATCTGACACCTCACGGCACACGACGGCTGAAGGTGAGATGATATTAATACAAAAAAAAAAAAAAACAAACGGGAAATATCGAGTGAAAGCACACTTTTCTACAAAAAGTTAAATTTTTAATGCAATTGCACGGTTGGCTGGAAATTATCAGCTGGCGGGCCGTTTGATGGCAGCAAGGTGAGTGTGGACATTTTTATCTCGTTTTTCCTTCAGGTGATAATTTGTTCTTTAGGAAGTTTTATATTCTGGAATGCTTGTAAGGTCACTGGCCTTCACCTTAACGTGGCGTTCTCCATGCGCATCTTCATGCTACTGTTATGCAACTTTGAGGACGATTGCAAAATTTATTGCCACAGGGTTGTAATAACCCATTCTGAAATGACTTCTATCAATTAATTTATATTTATTTCCTTTTTGGACCTTACACACAAACTGGACGTTTGGACCCATTTTGGGACGCAAAATCTTTAGAAATTAATGTACATATCATCGACCTGATAAACACGGTTATTTAAATAAACCTTTTTATTTTATGACTACCTGGCAGGAAATATTTCGTTGAAACATTATTAGTTAGCTTATTTAAAAATGGATTTGTATATTGTTTTTCAGATTGGGTACCAATCGTTCTATTTTTTTTTTTCGTTTAACTGTTAAAGCTTCGGAATGTTAATTTTTTGCTTTTCGAAGTTTTTTGATTCAGTATTCTAGAATAGTTAGGTTAGTAATAGGAAGGAACGATAAAATGTAATTTAAAGATTGTAAACACCCACATAGTAGAAGTTGTGTTGCGTGTGTTTTAAAAATTATGCTTGGGGAAGTTTAGCCCATTTGTAATTGGATAAAAATCAACCCTTAGAATTTGTTTTATAACCAAATTTCATCAAAAATGAATTTACTAACAAAATGTTTTAAAAACGCTTGGCAGTCAACGTTTTAAACCATCTGGTTTCGAAAACCAACCAAGGAATAAGTTTGCCAAGATTTGACTTTTATAATTACTACAGTTTTAATGTTGCTTTTTTAATTTATTTACGAGGCAACATCTTTTTAGAACTCATGTCAGTTGGCTATCAAAAATTATAGCCATGGCAGTCAACGTGTTAACACGTTAAGAAAATACATTAAAAGACAACATCTCAGCTTTTACGTGTTTGTGAATACTACTGAATTAACAAAATATGGCCTTTCGGGATGATTCCGCTTGAAATCCCTGATGCGTGTTAGTAAACCATTATGAACCTTTAGTAAGCTCCCCATTTTGCGCACGTGAACAAACTATAGCAACCCTTTTTTGACACGCTTTCAAAGCGCTTTCCCTCTCGACCTAATTTTACAATTTTTAAAAATTTATGAAACATTGTATTCCCACCACGTCCGATACAGGAGTGGTTTTTTCCTTTTTTTTCTTATGTCCACTTTTCTTCTTTTCTACTTCTAGCATGAATGCATCTTAAAACGCGTCCTTCGAAACTTCAGTTGGGGGGAAGGTTTTTTTCCGTTCCTTATTTGCTGCGCAATTGTTCAACAGCCCTTTTTTCTGCACAAACGGGGCAATAGGAGCGAATCGTCGGGCTAACGAGCTGCTACGCACATTCGCACACATTTGCATTAATTTTCCCCTTTTGTTGTGCGGGCCCCCTGTATGACAGCCCACGCACACCCTGGCGCCAACTGCATCGCACTCCCTCGGGTTTTCGTGCTCTTTTCCCTTTTGTGATCCACGGAATCCGCCAAGGGGTTGCAATTGAAAATGCGTTCTTTTCTCGAACGCATGATGACCCCGTAGCAGAATCCCGTTTCTTCAGATGGATTCCCGGAGCCGAAAGGATTCCACCCCGATGGGGCAGGTTCCGCAACAGCTCGAGATGACGCATTTTCCAACCCCAACGCGGATAGGGGGTTTCGTTCCCGATTTCCCACTTGCGCGAGTTAAGGAAAAAAGGATGTTTGCAAAAGGATGGCTTTGTGAGGCTCCGGAGTGGGTAGCGTCGTAAGAAAATTTCCCGCTTCTCGAGTGCTTCCTTGTGGGCGGCGTGTGCATCCCGCCAAGAACGACCAGCACAAGTCGCTGCTGGTTCACCCGGGTCCCGGATTGGTTCGGTTGGTTGGTTTAGTTAACGGATCGGATGCGAACGGGAGCCAGGATGTGCGTACATCTTCATCAACGCCAAAGACACCGCTAAAGGCGCTGGCCGTTGGCAGGGAAAAGAAAATCGATTCTTGTTCCACAAACCAGCACCACTTCTACGATGGAAATCCTTTGCCTAGTCGGAAAAGCGTCCCTTTTCCTTTTTCCGTCGTTCGTTGAACTAAGAACATTTGCTGCCACCGATTCCACCGATTAATCCTTGGCAGAAGTGCGTCCTTTTGGGATGGGGAACGTCGAGCGGATGCTCTAGGATAACGCATTTTCCTGAGGGCAACGAGAAGAAAAGAAGTTCTCCTCCCACCGAAACGATCAGTTAACTCTTGAGGGGCAAAAGTTTGCGAAAGTGTACAGGGTTTTTAATTTGTTCAGTATTTTGTATTATGTTTGCTGACCAAGACGAAAACATCTACTACATATTTTAGCTTTTTTTTATGTATGGATTTCTATGTACACCTAAAACTCGACCAATATAGAACCGTCGCTTCTGAAACTTTTCACACATTAAGTTTAAGTACTGCAGATGTTGTTGAAGGTTTGTTTGATCACTATTTTTTGATAAAATCATCTAAATTTTACAATTTAAACTCAGTTTTACTAACCCAAACAAAACAAGCATGTAAACAAATGTCAAGGTGTATCTACCATAGTTACACTAAGGTTTATACATCGCGGGGAAATTGATGAAATATCAAAAATTTTAAATATGTCGTTATTGTAACTATTAAATTCAAACATATCTTTCAAGTATTAGTTAAAACCATAATTCTTTTCTCAATTCCTTCTTCACCGCGCAACGCCGGGGCGTCAAGCTAGTTAATAATATTGTTGAAATCAGCAAACCAAAGAGAAATTTCCAAAATATTCACTTCACAATGTTTGAAAGAGCAACACATTTTTTTACGTTTCTAATATTTACCATCGAATTGAAAAGTCAATTAAGTTCTTACAGTTTTGTTTAAACAAAGACGATTACGAAAAATGCTGATTCCATTTCAACGTGTTTGGAATTTTTACACAACAATGTCACGAGAGAATCATTTTTGAATATTCAACAAGATAAGACAATGTGACAAACCCAAAAGAAAATTACATAACTCTCTTATTGTTTTTCATATATTTTTTCTTAAAGGATATTGTTTTATACACAACAGTAGTGAAAAATGTGGCTAACATGGCCTGGGTGAAGGTAAAGAGTGCACCACGTGAATAATTATATTACTAGTGTATGTATAAAGATTTGTTTTTTTTTTATTTCTTTATAATTACATAGTCATAGTTACATTATCGAAACATAGTTGCCTACCGTTCCGACAAATTAAATTTAATTATTTGTAACGTCAAAAAATGAATTTTTCATCGTATATTTTCATTTTTCTGAGCTATGAATGCA
Organism: Anopheles ziemanni; assembly: GCF_943734765.1. NCBI lineage: Eukaryota > Metazoa > Arthropoda > Insecta > Diptera > Culicidae > Anopheles > Anopheles ziemanni. The sequence continues at coordinate 84,609,668 of NC_080705.1, forward strand.
AAAGTCCGTCTCGCATCTGTTTATTTAACGAAGTGAAATTGCCAACGGTAAGTATCATTCTATTAAAAACACGTAATCTTGTGAAATTTAAAGGTTCAAGAAGTTGTTGGAAAAGGTGAATAAATGGCGTCATTGGAAAAACCGGTAAAAAAAAAGAGCAGTAAGGTGCGAAGGAACTGCTCGCGGACTGGCCGGGTTCGTGCTGAAGGATGCATTGAATCATTATCCTTTGAATGTTGTCCCTTCCACCCTGCGAAATCATTCCACCCGAAGTGTATGTGCGCTTGCAAGTGCTAGTGTATGGAAAACGCACTTTTAACGCGTAGTAGGAATGAGCAAAAGCAAAATAGGAAAAACACTCCATCCCGGATCCTATCCGCCGGGATAATCAACGACGGAAGAATGATTCATCCTCCCTGATTACTCACACTCCTTCGGGTGGTCGCAGTAGGCAGTGGTCGCCCCGTGGTCCTATGCAAACACCAACACACATCAACCGAGCGCAGGCAAAGGAGTGTGAGTATGTTTTGATCCTGCCGAGTGCAGCAGATGAAGCGATGGAAATGGGGAAAAACATGGCATGCTGCCCTGCCAGATACCAGCAACGCACCTCATTGCCAAGGAACGGTGGTGTGGATGAGTGCGAATGTGTTTGTGCTTCTACGAGTTGGAAACCACATCGTTCACCCTTGTGTCAGCTGCTCGAGCTTCGTTTTCAAACACCCGACGCCGAAGATCCTACGCCGGATGGAAAACGCGTTCGGAAAAATTCAACACAGCCATACACACTGATACACCACCAGGACGTGGACTTCGGGTGTGTAGTTGTGAACCAATCGTCCCGCAAGTAGCGAACTAAGGAAAACAAGTTTCCCGTTGCCCTGGCAACGGACCAAAAACGGGAAATGGTGCTCGTTTGGCACGCGTTTTTCACCGGTTTTTGTTATTCTTCCGTCCTTCTTTTCCGGCACCCCGTCGCTCCCCTGCCGCCCCCTGTCCCGCACATACAAACGCACCGAGCGCAACAAAATGAAATCCTCACGGGATTTTCCCTTTCCGCCGTGCCGTGCTTGGGAAGCGAACTTGTAGCGAACTGGCGTTCGGAAAAACTCAACATCGTGCGGGCATTTGGGGTTCGCCTGTTCGGTTTTCCCGAACGCCGCGTAGCCGAGCGCTGTTTGCGGCGTTTGCAGGAGCGCATTTCTACGGACCACATGTTTCACATTTTCACAACGACGCGGTTTTTCCACTGCAATGTGGTTTACCGTTTACTCTGGTGTCCGTTTTCTTTTTTTTTAAATTTTGTTTTCGTTTTATGGTAAACCGAAGGAAAGTTGAACCTCAACTGCGAGTGTTTTAACTAGCGTAAAACTAATTTGTGACGGTAATTAATCTTTTACCGGTTCCGTTTTAGAGTAATTGAATATATATTTAAGGTACTATTTTATCACACATTTAAAGACATGTTTTAAACTTATCTTACTCGTTTCAACAGCAAAATACTCAACCATTTTAAACATAGTTACCTCCTTTGAGGTGACATTTCTAATTCTAAGCAACAGTCGACGCCAAACGTCAGCCCATTTCCAGCTTCAGACAACCCGATGATCGAACACGATTTGCCGTACTCGCTGAGTATGGAGGTAATAAAAGTTTTACGATAGTACTATAGGTACTTGCGATACCGACGCGTTCAGTACTGTTGTAAAAATAAGAACGCAGTCAACGAGCGCAAATAAATCAAACGCCGAAACCGAGGCAAAACTATTCGCTAGAAAGATTTAATTCGCCAATGAAAATAAAATACGGATCACGCTTCGAAATGCTTGTAGGACTTTTTATTGCGCCTTTGGTATGAAATGGTTAGTCTGATAATGTGGAAGCGACCGGGATGGAGGCTGCGTATTTTATGGGATTAAAAAATTGTAATCATGCAATCAACCGACCAATCGAAAACGGGATGAGCGCGTTTGTCGGAAAAGGAGGTCGAAAAAAAACAGTAATTTGCTGGTTCAGAATATTTTGTCCATTCTTCCTGAAGCAGCAATTTCAACTGCATTATGATGGTGATATTAAACACAACAGCACATACACACACACACACACGAGCACGAGCATCATGAGGCACACTAAAATAATCAAATAAATCATAAAAAAGATCCACGGCCGTTACTGGAAGGATGAAATGAGGCGCAAACAAACTTGAAATGGCCGGAAAACGCAGCATCGCATGCGTTGGTGCGCTGGTTCGATGGGGAAAACTTCACGCACCGGTTGGCCATTTGGGAAACTCGGTTGCTGTTAGTTCGCGCTCCATGGTATCCTTCCACTTCCGGGATTGTCAATTGCGATGCGTTCTGCACAAAGTTTGCACCACTCGTTCGTAAAATGGTGGTACAGTTTGTGGGATTTTTTAAGCTGTCCCGGTTGGGCAGGGTTTTATTTATTTTCTACTCGCTCAGCTGACGCTGCACTAAAAGCTGATTACGGTATCCAAACAACAATCATCAGCATCAACATAATCTTCGTTCGGCTGGTTAGCAACTGCCCCAGGCAGTGGGCAGAAAAGGCAACGGGAAGGGGGAAAAATATTGCAGTTGAAACAGGAAAACGGGTCGTAAAGTGTATGTGCCCGATTTAAGTCAACCGAAACCAACGTCCTGCCCACCGCCACCATGAGAGGGCGATTCATTGTCCGGTGGGTTGAGGATGAATGGTGCTGGCGACGAACATAAACCACGTGACACAGTTCGGTAGCAAAACCGTTTTTTTTGGTTTTTCCCCAATTTTTGGCGGAAAGCATGAATCATACTTACGATAACAGGCGTAGCATGAAACGAGACGCGGGTTCTGTTTTTTGTATCGCTCTCCCGTTGAAGTGTCCCCAAGCAGGACTTCGGAAAAGCGGGTACCGGGTAAAAGATATTTGCAGGAAATGAAAATGTAGTTTCAAAAAATAAAAAATAACACACCGAACAAACTGCCCCTACAAACACGCACCCCAAACCCGCGAAGAAAGAAAGGAAAGTGTGCCGCTCATCAGGCCACAAACCAACTGGCAACTGATTAACGTGTTTTAATTTCCTTCAAACATCATTTTCGCGCGGTTCCTCACCTTCACTTCCGTTTCCGACAAAGGATCTGGGTTTTTTTTTTCTTTCTTGGCTGATGGTCTTCTCTCCCTAAGAGAACTAAACGGCCAACCCCGGGCCATGTCGGCGTGTAATTTCTGGCGGTTCGAAAGTTATGGTGCAATAATTTCATTTCGATTAGAAAATACGCTCAAGCTGCAAGGTTTTGCTTACTTTATGGTACCGTGGTGGGGGGGATTTTTCAGAATGTTTTTTTCCTTGCCTTTTCACTTGCGTTCATTTTCACCGCAAACCGTGCAACCGGAAGACAGTGAAGTCACATCTCTATCGCGACATCGGTGCGCTTCACTTTGCTACAGTGAGTGCAGAGCTACTATGTGTAGAAAATGCTATTTCACTATTATTTAACAAATTTATCAGATCTTTTAATAATTTACCTTTAAAAAAACTGTACGGATCTTTAGTTCGCTCAATTTAATTTATTTTTTAGTCAATATCCCCAGGGTTTAAATTACATATATCATTTGAAGCCTGTATAAGAATCAATTTAAAACCATGAGAGTCACACATGTATGTTAATATCAAGAAATACGTTTATATTTTTCAATCGTACGCACTAAGGGTCGTTAGTTTTTATAAATAACAGGGAGTTTTGGTAGCCAGTTGGAAGGGTTAAATTATTGAAGGTGTTATTGAAGGTTGTGCATTTTATTCATAACAAAGTAAAGCTACGATTTGCTTTGACGACGACTTTTATCGTTTTTATTTTTTATCTTGTTTTTTAAAATTAAAATTTTCTTCGTATCATTTTCTGTTAAATTATAATGGAGTATTGATTGCTTTTTTGTATTATAATTGGTTTAACCGTAGTTTTTTTAAGAGCGCCAAATTCCTTTAGTTTATCTCAAACATCCGGTCAAAGGTCCGGGATATGGCATTTACAGTTTAAGTCCTTTTAAAACTTTGTTGGTTGTTAGTTTGTATATTAGAAAATCCTATGTTTATGAAAATGTACAAAAGTACAAATATAGTCAAACACAACACAATATTGAAGAGATTCACCACTGGTACCACCTTTACTTTCTTTCTAGTGTCTTTACTATTATAGTTTCAGGCTCCACTGTATCTCACCGTTTCACATCCACATTGGCCTCCAGTCCCCAGGCTCAACCCGGAAGGAAGTGTGGAAGTTTAAAACGTCATCTACCACCATCCTCGCATAAACGTTGCCCCGTTTCTTCTTGCCACTCTACCTTTCTTTCCTGCCACAAGTTTGGGACTCCAATAAAGTTTATGAAATTACGGGAATTTCTCGCCGCAGCTCGCGTAAATGACGATGGCACGGTCTGGCAGCGAGTATCGAGGACATCAACACCCTCCCGTGCCAGGTTTGGCCAAAAACTCGTGCGCTCCGAATACGAGAGCTGCGGGCAATCAACCTTGAAGCGCGTGTCTCGCTGGGAGCGGGGTAAGGATCGTCCTGGTGGCACTTGATCTGCTCATTTTCACTCCACCACTTTTCCGCTCCGTCGGAGCTAGTTCACCCCGAGTGTGTCGCCTGCGATGAAAATGGCACGCCACCTTCGAAGGATAGGCCTGCGTTCAATTCCTTCCGGCTTCGGATTTTTTTCTTTCTTTTCCCTTCGCCAACTTCACTGGATGCTGCAAGCACCAGACTCGATGGAATGGTAAAATTTTTACCAACCAAATGGAAACGGAAGAATGCTGCACAGAACCTGCCGTAGCTCGGAAGTCCGGCAACTGTAATCTGGAACCTTTCATCTTCCGTCGTTCGGTGCGGAAGTTAGGTGATACATTGGCACGATAGGAAGGCGGGCCGTAGCCAACTCGCGTACCGATGGTTGCGATGATAAAAATAAATAACTCAATAAATTTTTGAGATAATTTTCTCATTTAAACAATTTAATAAATAACAGTAAATACGAAAACAAGTGCAACGGCGGAAGGTCTGGTATTCAAACCATTGCCACGGTGGAAAGGGAAAGCGCTAAAAGTGCCAACAAACGGTACGCTTGACTTAGAAAGGTGTTTTTCCTTACGGGTTAACACCCTTTCCATAGGGCTACGGAAGTGCCAACAAGCCGTCCGGGGGTGTTGAATGAAAAAGGTGTCTTAATGACACTGCAAAGACGTTTCGAATCTTAGGGTAAGATAAGGCGAATGGGACGGTAATCGTTTGCCCAGGAAACCGAGTGGGCGGGGATGAAAATTATCCTAACCTTTTACGGTTAGCAGTACATGTTCGCAAGTCGATTGATTTTCTAGTGATGGGGAAAGTGATTTTTTAAGCACCCAACTGTACTTGAATTTGAAGAACAATAAGTATTATTTTCGAATGATACTGGGGTAAGCAGACATTAAAAAGAATGTTTTTAATTTGATTAGTTTTGAAGGGTCGAGCGACATGTTTGCTACATAAATTAACGACCTTTTCGGGTAAATTAGTGCGATGGAAAATGGATAAGCCTCAAGCTATCTTTACATGTAACAAATTTGAATTTCCTTGAACATTTTTTATGGTCAAAGAAACATCATTTATTGAAGAATCCTCAAAAACAAATTCGTGCCAAAGTAGAATGTTTTGCTGTTAAATATATTTAAACATTATTGTTGGTTTTCTGTTTTGACATAACTCCATTTAGTTTGACCTTTTTCATTTACTAAAGAAAAATATAAACTTATCCCCAATCTATACCTCTACATTTTTAAAATTGGCGTTCAGGGAAGCACTCAAAAGCGAACTTTATCAAATTGGAAATTTTCAAAGGGACCATAGTTTTCATGGATAGATTTACCCCATTTCCCAGGAGTAACCATTTACAGGGCGGGTGCATTAATCTTATCGAAGCGTTCCATTCGCCAGACGGGCGAAATGGGGGGTGGAAGAAAAAATTGAAGAATATAATCATGCCAATCGAACCGACCGAGACCAGAGCTATAAACTCTACGCTCGAACACAGATTCTCATTCCCGGTTGGCATCGGAATCGGCGGATTCCGACTTTTCCCACCGGAAAGGCCGGGAGACGCAGTCGCGTGCCATATAATCGTCGAACCGTTTGGAAAAGGGAGAGGAAAAAGAAGGAACGAAAAAGAGGGACTGAAACGAATACATTAACATAAAACTCTAATTAAATTCGAAGACCCATTTTTCATTCGCGTCCAACCCGATTCGGGGACGCCGGTTCCTTTACCGGACACGCCGAAGGATTTAATCGTCCTCTGTCGGTGCGGTATGAGAGAGTCGAAGCCTGGTGCCACGTGCCCCGAGATGCGTTTTACGGCTGACCGACAGGAGCAGAGGCTTTCAGTAATCCCTGCGGTGCACATATTTGGGAAAAAACACACACACGCGAGAATTAATTCTCCCATAAGGACACATAGGCTGGATCGCCAGAGGAATAGACTTTGAGAGCCAGACAGTGCGGGTTAAGATTTGTTTTTGTCCCGCTTCCAGGACGATACCCAAAGGACCCGAAAAGTCCAACTGCTCGAAAACCAGCTGGACCAGCGGGCACCAGCATAGAATCCCAAGATGCATCGAAGCTGCGAAGGAAAATTTCAGAGGCAGCGAGTTCAGAAAGACGCACAGTGCGTCGAAGGAGCGATGCAAGTGAATGAAGAGAAAAACAATCAGAACATGTGACAAATGTGCTCGAGCCCAAATGCTGCGTCCCATGTAGCGGACGGGCGAATGAAGAAAACCATGCACGCCGAACAGAGGAATTGCACCGAAACCAACTACGCTCGAAATTGAGGTGGTTGAGAAAAGTTTGATGACCTGCAGAACCTGGGTCTGCTTGAAACCGATGCACCGGGCCCTTTTCGTCTACCCGTGCGGAAGCGACGCAGAAGAAGGTGGCGCAAGGTGGTGGAAACTCGGTACGGCCAACTGGTGTCCTTTTTCATGCGGGCAACGCCAGCCGACTCGAGCTGTGTAGGTGACGAAGCAGCTTTTTATCCTCCACCTTCGAACGAAGAACGAATGAACCAAACCAACCACGGACAGCGGACGGACGGAGCGAACGGTTGGCGCGGATTTCTTGCCCCTCCCCTCCCCCTGCTCCTGTCCAGACACATTCTGCCCGAGCGCTCGTTGAACATCTGATGCCTGTCGGCGGGGCACATCGTCTCGATCGACGTACGATCGTGTCGGGGAACTTCTTCGCCGTCTTGCACTATTTTTGTCGGAGGTGAATTGTAAGGACCTTCCTGCTGTTGCCTTGCCAGTGTGGAGGAACATTGAGTTTAAACCCTCGCGGTAGACGCGGCCGAGTGCTGCACAAATACAGCGGCCCTCGGAAAAGAGGTTACTCAACTCGTCTGAACGTAAGTCTTTTTCTTGTGTTCAAGATCGTTGCTACGGTTCGTCAACCAGCATTTCTTGAAATTTCATGGAGGCTTCAGTAAGACTAGAGGAAATATTTGGGTTATTTTTGAAATAAAAAAAAACAAACTTCATTTTTCTAATTCGTTATAAATTTTTTTTATTTACTATTCACGAAAAATCCGTGCTTGGCAAACAAATTCAATCAAGGTAGATAATAAATCAATGATGTTAGATCAAAGATCTTTTCAGCTAATTTTAACGTTTAACATTTTCTAGAAGCACATTTTTTTCAAAGACATCGTGCTCTGAGTGTTCGATGCTGTGCGTTGTTTTTCATTTACATTTACATCACACAATATGTCAACCAATTTTCGTCTTTGATTACTTACAAACAGGTTTATAATAAATTTTAAACTCTTATCGATATGAACCCAGTTCAAATTTTGTATTAAGAATTATTGGATAAAAGTATCCGTTGGTTTGATTTGTTTTTGAGTTAATGTTTTAATTGATTTCGTTTCTTTTGCTAAAGAAGTAAATTTGAACGTAAAATATAACTTTTATTTACTCTTATTTGGCTCTGGTTTTCGAATGATATTAACTCAGTTTAAATTTAGTACTGAGTTAATTGGATAAATGAATGTGACATTATGCATGTGTTATTATGATTTCAGGTTAATGTTTTGATCGTTCGTTACTTTATTCGATCAGCATATTATTCACAAGCTGTAAATTTGAATATCGATCATAACTTTTATATCTTGCGTTGCGTACCATAACCTTGGTATATTATTTTTCTCTTATTTTGCACTAGTTTTCTGCACATTTTTCTCATTCAACGAACCGAAACGTTAAAGTATTTCAAACAAATCCGATTCAACATGGACAAACGTTAACTTGTCACAATTTATTTGGTAAGTAGAATATGAACTGATTCAAATCCAAATTAATAAAAGCTAGCTGAAAGAAACCTTGTTAAACTGCGTCGGTTAGTGCATAATATTGCTTTACTCATACTGCTTGGACGATGTGTGCATGCTTTGGGGGCTTCAAACGGTTTGGAATTGCACGGCAAAACTGCACCTGGTGCATAATGCAGAAAACATAAGGACCCCTCTGAACAAACCGCAACCGAAAAAAGAAAAGCGAAAACGAAAATGAAAAAGAATGGATCGCTTGAGGAGTTAAAAATTAGACCTCTCATGGTAAAAACAAAACACCCTGAACCAATAAGAACAGGCGGAAGTGGATATTTGGTGCCGAGAATGACCGCAAGGAAAGGATTGCACGTTACATTAAAAGGTCCTCGGCAAACGGTGCAAACTGCACTTGCCGGTGCAACTAACGGTAGTTACATTATCCTCTCCCCTTTTTTCAATCCCGTCCGTCTCGACCTATAATGGGTGAGTGTCCTTCGGGGAGGCAAGAGAGGGATCACTGCACGGCACTAGAACGGTATTTGAAGACCTTAATTCTCCTCGAGAGACGTTAGGATTTGCGCTTGCCCGTTGCGTGCGTCCGTCTTAAGGCATCGTTTAAATGTCGTGACCACAAGGGTTCTGCAGGTTTTCTTTTCCCTCCCGGTCGGGCCAGGTGACGGCCGCACGACAAGTGGCGATAATGTTGCCGACGCGTAATGTGCACCGTGTTTTACCTATTATGTTTTTTTTTCGTATCTGCACGCTGGGCTGCAAGACAGCGGCCCCCTGCACGACTTTGACCTTGAACGTCATTTTTGCGTCCCTCGGTACCGTTTGCCGCTACCAGGATCAGGGTCACCGGAAGCATCCGGGGTACGATCCCTTACTTCTAGGAAGTTCAAAGGCGCGCTTTCCCCCAAATATGCGCCCTTCTCGAATGGCGGCTCGCCGGAGTGAACAACAAGTGAAAATTGGAATCCTCGTGCCACCCTGCGCTCGCTAAGTGCCGGTCCCCTCCAGGACGGGATTTTCCCCTTTTTTCCGTTTCGATCCGTTTTTACGCGCTTGCACTCGTTCTAATGTTTGCTACTTTCCTGTTAAATACCCTCGTGCAACTTGTGAACTTGACTTACCGCGAGGTACGTGCGTGTGTGTGTTTGTTAACATAAATACGATTGTACACATGTTTTTTTTTTATGAAAGTCACCCATGCTGCAATCACGCGTGTCTCCTGGATTTTCCCACCACCGGCCCAACTCCCTTTTGCGGAAATGTATGCAAGGATATGGAAGACGTTGTCCTCGTTTTCGTCTTTCCTTCCCTTTTTCTTCTCCATCGCAACTTATTTCCTTCCGCTGTCGAACAGGAATAAATGACTAATCGAGGACATTCCCCTCAGGGGCAGTTCAAGTGTTTTCCGGCCGACCCTCCTCTGAAGGTTCCCGCTGTTCGCGGGGAGAGTGAATCAGGTGCTTGTGGTTGTGGACAAATTGTAACAAACCACCGTAATGACCCTTTTCTTCAGCTGCTCAAGAGGTTGTGTGGTCAGCTCAGATGGGTCCTTTGTTTCTTTGCACGATTGCAATTGCGGTGGACGTATTTTTATCGTGGTCGTCGATGAAAGTTGATGAAAATTTATGACCAGCACCGAATGGCGGTTCGTTTTTTGTGTGTTCCTCAAACCAGGTAATTACACATTTGTTTCAGCAAGAAGTGCGGTTGTTGAAAATGTAAGTGGTTAATGTAGAAGTCTTGCGGTTGAACGGATTGTGAACAAAAATACATTACTTCCCGTAGGTGTTTACTTGTGTGTTTCTTGGAATTTATTCCGTTTTTCAATTTATTCCAATTCATTTTTAAGTTATTTATTAAATGTAATCAACCGTGTTTTATTTTAATTAATTGTACACGGTAAAAAAGAAAAGGAGTTTCCACTGTAGGAACTGGTAAGGCTTTCCACCACAAAACATCCCATTCGGTCCCATATTGAGTGTGATAAAAATGTGATTTTTATTGATACTACCCCGAGTGAATATTGTCTTTTCAAACGGTGCGCCACGCTGTAGGCAAGTGGCACTTCGGAAGGGGAGCAAACGGGGTAGGAAAAATAATTCCCTAAAAGGTGGAAAAATATATTGCCCATACGTGCCCATGCACTGCCGTTTCCCCGGCCCGACAGCCGTCATCACGTCAGGATGGCTCGACGTCCGACTGCGTTCGACAGATTTCACACATAACTTTGGAGCAATTTAAATAAGCACCGGTGGATGAAGGTGTCATCGCCAGCACACCGTCGCGTTCGCTGTCGTTATTAGACGTTCGCGTCCTCTTATGCTGAGGCAGCAGCAGGACGCGTCCATTCGTTGCTGGAGGTGTCAGAAATAAAAATTCTTCCGATTAAATTGAACAAAATTAAGGAAACTTCAAACTTTTCACCGCTTCGCAACCGGTGCCGGCAAGAATGGGAAACGATAGTCTTCGAAGCGGGAAAGATCGTCCAGGGGATGCGAATCCGGAGCAGAAGACAAAGCAAAGCAGAAGCTCGACCCGTTTCGGAGCGTGTGAGTTACGGTCGCAACAAACGGCGGGGCGGAAAATGCTTCTTCGGCGCGGGTTCTTCGAGTTTCGACGGAGCCGACTCCAAGTGTCAGGATTTCCACCCTCCCCCCCCCCCCCTCCACCCACGCATTGTCCTTATTTTCCTACCTTTAACTCCCACCTCCCCTTTCGTAACGGACGTGACAAAGTGAGAAGCGAACCCGGTGTCGGTTCGGGGTTTTTTTCCGGGCCCAGGGAAAACGCTAGGAAAAGCCAAGCTCCGAGCGGCACAGGGAAAACAAATTCAAAGTTTTCTGCCAGCATTGCTGGGTTGTCGATTTTTGTTTTTCGTCCCCTTCTTCCAATCCGTCTCTTTCTCCTGCGCTCGAAATTCCGCCTCTTCAGCACTTTCATCACACACCTCGCACCACTATCATTACTTTCCCAAACTCCACACCCGAAAGGCACACTGTGTTTCGTCCTTCGAATTGTTTGGGATTTTTTTCTCTCACTCTCTCTCGCCTTACCTCTAAACCAGTTCCACACTTGCCTGGAGGAAAAACGCGCTGCCAAACTTCTCGTTCTTCTGGTGTCAATGGGCAAGCGACACAATAAGCGCGCATCTCTTCATCTCTCGACGGTGCGCATAAAAAAGCGAAATTTATTGGAAATAAAGGCAATGTAGCCGTTGTCTTTTCCTCGGGCACGGGGGCTTCACTTCGTTTCACGCAACACCGGTGCGCTACCGGGAAGGCGATGGGCGAGATTTCGATTTTTTATTTCCCGTCCTTGTGGCGCTTTCCTTACTTTCACACTCGCAATATTGTTTGCGCAGGAGAAAAAGTAAAGTTAATCCTTGGTGACAGAAATTAGTTTGGTGCTTAGGCAATCAGAGGTTACGTGACGCAATCAGTGTTTGATTGAAAATAGTAGCACATTCTAAACAGAACAGTAAATTTGTTTAAAGAAAATATATCCTTCTGGTACTTTTCAGTTATGTGTGATGGAAATGGGACATACTGGAATTAAATCGGATTAGTTGGAAAGGTAGCATAATTAACAAAAGATGTAGTTTTTGTTGATGAAAACCAGACATAAAATATGACAACTAATGTATAAAACGAACTCGTGCAACTTTTATCACTTTTCTCGTTGAATAAACTAAACAAAAACCTTCCGTGGTGGTAGAGAAAATTTGCATTCAATCATCTACCAGTTCATCCGAGTGGCAATGGAAAGCGAATGAGAAAAACTCAATCTCGAGAACCCACAGTTCGTGAACGGGAGGTAAACGATGAGCGACCAATAAACTTTTATCATCTTTTATCATATCCATCTTTTTTTTCCTGTAATTCTCTCCCCGATAGCAGGCACACTTTTTTTCGAGTATTCTTTTTTCATGTGCAATTTTTTTTGCCATTGATCATTCTTCACGTCGGACACCCGCGAGAGGTGAGCCCGTGGTTACCGTGGAAATTCTCCGCTCGAACGGACATTGCTGAACGCGGGAGGGAAAAGCAATTCCGAGCAGTGTATGCGCATAACTTTGACCGGTGATTGTGCAGTCGAGAGATTACTGCTGACCGCTGGAAGATTGCAGACGGCTGCAAAAATCTAACCCAACAAAGTGGAAAACAGCGGGTTTTCGCCGGACAAAATGATCGCTTCCACGGTATGTTGTAAGGTTTTACAAATAAAAAAAAGCCAAGCACAAAAAGAAAGAAGAGCATTAAATGCAAAAAATAACATGTGCAAATCTAGGTGCTCCGGAGGTGGTCAACCAGCTAGAAAGAATGTTGCAGCATGCAGAACATAAAAAAATGCACATTCTCAGGCCCGGCGGATTGGTGGGCTTTAGCCAGAAGCAGCTAGAAACCGACTGATGCACAACGTTCTTGTGGCGTGGTCAACGGAAGAATCGCCTCGGGGAAGCCCGACGTTGGCTCCTTCAACCGTGACCGGAACAGGGAAGGAGTTTTTATGCTGTTGCGTGGCACTTCTATTCAGATAAATTCCTTCCACACCGGCCACATCGGCTCGGGGCGTTGGAGAAATATGGTGGCTAGTGGACGAACGTGTTTGCCTAGGCGCACAGAAGGAAACGATGGTGGTCTATAATTGATCGTTTTCGCGTTCTCGCATAGCATTTCCAAGCTTCGTTCTGCCCTCGTTCCTCCGATCGTAGCTGGTGATTAGTAGTGGCGGTTTTGAGTTCGACATGTTAAAAGGACGATCCTGGGACCAGCTGGCCGTTATCAGGATCGTCCATGTTCGTTGAAATGAGAAGTTGGAAAGAAAATGCAAATGATCGATTGATTGATCTGTTAATAAACCTGGATAGTGGATTGCACAAAGCAAGTAGCGAAAGAACTATGGTTTGATACCATTTATAAATAAATTCGCTCAAAGATTGTCAGTTATCAGCTTCTAATTAATCATTTTTAGCCTAATCGACATAAAAGACCATTTCTTGTTATAACAGTTTTTGAATTTTATTTTGTTGTTGTCTTTAAATTCTGTTCAAGTCAATTAACTAGTTACAAAACCTTCAACAGCGCTTTCATCTTGGTCATAGATATCAAGAATAGATTTGTGTATTGTGTATATAAATGTCCATTCTTAAAAGAAACCAAATGTTTAGTGCATAGCAGAATCTCTTACCTTTAAGTTTTTACATTATTTTTGTTTTCCTATTTGTTTTAATTGTTTAAAAGTTTGATTGTGGAATGTATGGTATATTTTTGAAGTTTTTATGTTTTCCCATCTGTTTTTATCTTTCATCCATATAAATTGTTTTTACTATCTTCTAAAGTAAAAACTGGCATGAGGTAATAAAATGTTAACTTCATGGTACTGAAAGCTTTACCTTACATTTGGCACACATATTTCGTATGACACGGTTCCAAGTCATACTTTTTGAAATGTATGCTTGCTTTATTCGAGCAATCATCATCAGTGCTTCGCGAATGGTAGCATCATAATTCACCAGAATAAATTTTGAAAACCGGCCCTGGCTTTTTGCTATTCATTTTACCTTTCGCGGTAGATTGTATCTTTCGCTGCATGTAGCTTTTGTGTTTTAGTTTGGAAAAATTTCTATTTGTTTCCTCCCCGATCTGCCGGCACTCTTCCTGCCTCGATGCCAAAATCCAACCCACAATCCAGTGCGTCCTGTCATTATTATATTGTGTAGGTTTTTCACTACCAACTGCCGTGTTTTGCTGCTTTGGTTGGGATTTGGTGACTGGTTTTGTGTTTTCATTTTCATCTCTTTTATTTTCCCGTTTGTGTTCCCTCGGCCAACATTCAGGATGCAGAATGAACTGCAGCACCAACACACGCGTGCCACGTGCAACGGTGCGTTTAATTTGCTCACCGTGAATACATTTACACGAATGCGTATATCGCTCCGGCCAGGGAAAATGTTTCCGAAATATTCAATTCGAACCCGTCCCTCCTGAAGGGGTTTCCCGTGAACCGTACCTTTGTGCTTGCTGTGTCTGTGTGTAAGTGTGGTTGGAACTGTTTGTGTGAATGTCCACTTGCGATTCGAGTGCGATTTCACATCATGCACCGCTCTTTTCCGCTTTCCGTTCCCGGCTAGCGAGCGGCAGGACATTTCAGGCCCATTGCGGATCCCTGCTAGAGTCCTTTTCGTCCATATATTTTGATGATAGGCTTTCTGATGTGTGAGTGGTACATAGGCGAGCTCGTTCGAGTATTAATGCATGCCGTGATTGTTGCATCCTGTTTCATCTTTTCAGTGCTTTGGCTGGATGCATTTTCCCGATTCCATTTTTGAAACTTTTTCAAGCCTCTTCACACACAAGAACACCAGCACGGATAGAACGGTGTGTATGTGCGTTGTATGTATGGCGTTGCAAAATTAATAAAAATTAAGGATAAAAAAGGCCAACACCGAATGGAGTAATTTAGATCGCCACCGATGCACCACTTTTATCGCACTACGAAATTGGCACCACCAACAGCACATGGTTCTGCAGTGTGTGGAGCAGAATCGCACACTTCATTCGCATTTGCATTCACATTCGGGTACGAATGGAAATGCGCAGAGTGCGCCGCTACCACTTCCCGAGCTTATCGGTGCAATATAATCAGCTCATTAAAAGTGTCCTTTCGAATACGACGGCATACGGGAAAATTCGCCCAGGGAAAGCAAAAGATAAAGCGGAACAGGAGAAACGATATGGAGTCGGGATAAAAATGGTCAGGCTCCCTTCTGGATGCAAAACCAAAAGAGGAAACATTTTAGCAACCAACCATCCCGAACCACGAACGTTATCCTGACACACAATCACTGGCCACGGTGAAAAGAGCCACGTTTCGGCCGGGATGTATGTTGCAATACTATGCTGTTTGTTCGGTTTCCACTCCTTTTTTTTCAATACCCGACGAACAAAGTTGCGCGACGGCGAGTTTAGGAGCAACAATTTCCATACAAAACGCCCGGGCGATGAAAGTGCTACCCCAGTGCTCCTCTCCGCGAGTCTATACTTGCAAGCGGTAGCACAACATCGCGAACAAAACACCGCGACGAAGCGATGCATCAGGAGGAATTTCCTCATCCCACCCCTGATGGACCCATACATGCAGATAGAACTGCAACACGGAAAGGTTCGGACCAAGGCGCATTAAACAGGGTAGGTTTGGTAAATGTCGTTAAACTTTTCAAACCATAAAAACCCTGAAGTTGAATCGGAAAATTGATTCATATCAAAACTTAACCATGACTACGATGAAGGCACTTAAAAAATGAGTTATATTAAATACCAATGAAATCAGTTTTCGTAACTGCCAGTATTTTCTATGCATTGCTGCGTTAAACGCATTAAGGGACTTTCTCTCGCGCTTCTCAGGCGAAATTAAACTTCGCAGGAAGTTCTTGAACTTCTTGCTTCAGCGTATATACTCGATCAATAGGTTGAAAATTAGCACTGCACTTGTTTTATCTTGAGCAGTTGCGAGAGTCAGAACGATCTCTCGCACAGCCACCTATCGTTAACGTAACGCTATGATGTTCTTTGTGTCCGGCTGGTCAAAATTATTGTTTATTGATTACTGCGAATGCGAAAAACCCAAAACAATCGCTATACATTTCTCATAGCATGATTCATTATGATTCATAATGTAAAGAAACAAAATATTATGTCAAAAACATGGGTCTTCTATCGAGCTATTTTTTTCAGTCGTAGAAGTGTAGTGGAGACTTAAAAGACACTTTTTTAAGTGACTGAAAGCAAGATAAGTGAACCAGATCCAAATATTGCGCAAAATAAAATCAATGTGTTCAGTTTGATATCAATGATCACTTCAAACACTGCTCATAATTACCAAGCAATGAAGAAATAATAAAATATTATTTTGACAATTAATTATGAATTTGAACCAAATGTCAACAAGCCAAAGTAAACCAACCTACCGCTCTATGAGCCTTGGGCAGTTTTGCCTGCTGTCAGCAGAGTTGTTTTGATTTTGCCACCGCTTGCAGAGTGAAATTGCTGTTCACCAAAAATGTGAAGAAAATAGTAATAGAGCGGCAGTTTTCGTTAATATTCGGTAAGTAAACGTTTTTGAGATAAATGATAATCAGAAAGAATCCAAAACTGTGCTAATTTTTATGCATATTCTCTTCCAAAGTTCAACGCAAGCAGCAGCGGCACCAGAAGCCCAACCGCGGTGTCTTCACGCGGTGGAATGCAAGTTCCGTGCGGAGATGGCTGATTTTTGCAGTAAAGGCGGCTCCTGGCGAATAAGTGGTTTGTAACGTGTTGTATAAATATATTTGAATAAAAAATGTTCTTTTAATATAAAATTACGACTCAGGAATTTTCCTTTGTACATGATGACAATATATTGAAAACATCGCCTCTATTAAAACACCGCGCATTGTATAAAAAACATCGCGTCACGCCGTTTTTGTCACGCGACCTACATATTTCGCGGGTTCCATCAGTACTCTGATGATACCATGAAAAACGCTCTTTTGATAGTGCAACATGCGTATTTTTGTTACTCGGGTAGTGCAACTAGGACCAAACGTGGAGAATGGGGCTCTACCTTGGGGTGTCAGTTTTATCCTTCTCAAGCCGTAGGATAGTTGTGCGGCAAACTTAAAAGGGGGCCAACGTATTTGTTGTAACACGTCCTCAAAGGGAGCGTGGAAAAAAGGGTGTCCCAGGCGAGGGTGGGGGGGAGGGGGGGGGGGGGAATGTAAAAAGAGTGCCGCAGCAGAAATCAACCAGCGTGCTACAAATTATGGCCATCCTACAACTGTTGCCCGAAAAAGGAGAACTAAGCCCATCGTCCAGTTTTTGCTCCACGGCGAGTCCTTTCGCGATCAGAGTTCAGTGGCTTTTTCCGTGAGTTGGGGCGTTTGTGTGTGTGTGTGTGTGTGTGCCAGACGTAGTAACGAGCCAGGACGAAAACAGGGAAACAAAAACTTCTGACCGACTGACTGACCGTTGTTAAATTTCCCCCGGCTGTGTTATTTGCATTGAAAGTATTTAAAACTATTTTGTATGTTTCGTTTCGTGTTATTTTGTTTTACGAGTTCTTTTCTATGCTTTGTTTTGTTTCGCTGGTCCCCATAGATTTTTTCCCCTTTTTTTGTTTGTTTTTCAATGCACGGCATCTTTTTCAGATACTCATTTATGTCTTTCCCCATGTCGTAGATGGAGATCGCCTTTGTATCGTTGCCATTTTGATACGGCAAACCTTGCCTTTGTTCCTTTGTTCCTGTTTTATTTTCCACTCGTGTTTGTGTGCTTCTTATTCGTGAATAATTTTCACTATCTCCCGCTCCATAACTTTCCTTTCGGGATTGTTTCGTTTTTTTTGGTCGTTCGTTTTTATTTTCATCGTTCCAGAATGGCCCTACCGGCAGGTCCTGGCCGTGTCGTTTTGGTTTTGGCGCAATAGATAGATAATGAGTGCAGCATAAGGCAGCAAACCACCGCTGGAGGATATAGAGTATAAATGGACGAAATTGAGAGGAGGGTAGTTTTGTACGATTACGGTATAAAATACTATAAAATGCCTTCGAGGTGATCAGTAAAAGGTATGTTTTTATTTTTCGATTAGATTGCATAAGGTAGAGTAGAAAAGATATAAAATATCATTATGTTTTCAAGGATGGGAAATACGGTCCATCTCTGAGGTAACCTTTTCTGCAACAACTTGTTTCCCGGCTTTTCTTCTGTTAAAGTAGTACAAACTGGCCATCGAGCAGTTCAGCAAGGTAGAATTAAAAAACAACAACTAAATATATAAAAAATGCTCCTTCACGCAAAATATTTAATGTAAGTAAGTAATTACACGTCCCGCGCTACCGGTCGTCCGGTCCGATGCTGGGAGAGGGTGACCCGGGCGACATGGACACCATCCACCATTACCCTGGCAGACCGTTCCGCTTCGGCAGGCCCCCGGCAGGACACGACGCACGGACCCCGAGCACTACGGGCGGTGCAAATTGGCAATTTAATGGAGTTGCAAATAGGGAAGGACCAGTAAAGTGAAGAAAAAAGGCGCGGAGTCAACCTGAAAAGGAAAAAAACACACCGATCGTTGTTCCTCAACTGGCCAACGACAATGGATAAGCGAATGGGTGGCCAACATGTTCCATTTGTGTGTTTATGCAGATGCAAAAGGAAATGGGCAGCAAGAAACAAAAGAAGTTAAAAACACAGTGCGGTCGCTTCTAGACAATGAGAAAAACATAAAAGTGCATTGTAGTAAACTGGCAGTACTGGATAAATGTCAGCATGAACATCTGAAAAATGAACTGTTTGCAATTCTAGTTTAACAGTAAAAAAACTGGAACAGAGGTAAACACTATGATTATAAGTTTTGTTGAAATTGATAAAAATGTCTAATTTCACAGCAGAAAGAAAACAGAGTAAGGAAAAATGAAGCAACAATGCCAATAAAACCTCTTCAATCCATGGCATGAAAACAGGTCTGTAGAAAAAGCCCTTCATTCAAAAATAGCATTCAGAACAAGATTGAATAAAGAACTAAGGCTGATTGAAACATTAATATCGAGCATTTTCACAAAAAACCCATCAGGTACCTTCCGCCCTGAATGGACGCAGCCAGGAGAATATCGAATTTGCAAGAACATTCCCCCTCCGTTTGGGTTCCGTCTGGCCATCAGGGAATATTTTCCAATGTTTTCCGTACACACTACGGAACGTCTTGTGATTGTGCAGTGTGGCGCAGTGTACGCCTTGTTGTTGGTGGGGCGATGAGATTTGACAGGTACGGTAAGGCCCTGGCACCGTTCGATCCATCATTTTGGACAGAAATTGAACGAACCAGAGGGTTGTCCACACACATCTTCATTGTGCAATTCATCATCTGATTGCACTTTCTCTGCAGATTGGAAATATGTAGGGAAAGGGGGCGCTTGGGTCGCAGTTTTGTTATGCGTACGAATTCAATTGCAATGTTGCTATTTTCCTGTTGAATGACGATATTCAGGTTTGTAGTTTTATGTTCTCAATGGAAATGCTGTCTTAAGTATTGTTTATATTGATCTTTCGTACTTATTCGTCGTACTTACTTGTTATCTTTCGTACGTATTATTTTGTTTGTTTTCAAAGCCAACGTGTATTTATGGTAGAGCTTTTCAATATGCTTCGATTATATTTCTTCTGGTACAACATTTCATGCATCAATATTTATTTATTCAAACCAAGACCATCCGTGGAATGTCCTGGAACATTATTGTTTTTTGAATTCTCAATTTGCATAATATAAATACACACTTATCCTTAATACCTTCTATACAAATAAAACAATATCCACTACACACCGTTTTTAAAAATCAGTTGGATAGTTTTTCCAAAAACCTTTAGCTTATTTTTAATTAAATGAAAACTAGCAATAGTAGCTGTAATACTAGTTTAACTTGCTTATTAATTGTTATTTTTTTTTATTATAATTACACAAGGGAAAAATCAGCTCGTTAGTAGCTGAAAAAAGAATCTTGTTCGTGTTAGAGTGTTAATATGACTTGGTTCAGTATTCTTGAGTAAAGATTTAACATCCTTTGAAGGATGACATGAAGAAACAAATATGAAACATTTCGTTTTGTTTCTGAATGAATCCATACATAGAGAATATTAATGTAGTATCTTATAAATAAATCTCAATCAAAACACTGCGAAGACACCTTACTAGTTGACAGAAAAAAAGAAATGGCAATATTTTCAGAAAACTCTCTCGAATAGACTTGTGTGTGGAAAAAACGGCACACGCAGTGGACACATTCGATTCGATCAATACCATCTCTCCTGCTGCATGTATCCCAATGTCCCTTACGTTGCTCTCCAGCACGGAGCAGTCCCTGGATTTCACCCAAACACATTCATCTACGGGCTGGAAATTTAATTTCATGTGTCCAGGGGGTGTACGGTTTGGCGTTAAAGCATCCCTTTGGTGATTCACCTAATGCGTTCGTCCTTGATGATGATTTTTCCAACCAAACGCGTCCAACCTTTGAACGCGTCCTCCGTGCACTTTTCTCCGGACTTAATGCATTCCACCCACCGCACCGGCGCGATTGCTCGGCGTTGGAGTTGGTGTAACTTGTTTGAAAGCCGCCCAGCACGCATTATATTAGTCGAGTGCAATTCAGGGTCGGGAAAAGTGAATCCTCGCTTCCGACTGGCCGAAGGGGACCATTTTTGGCCTGATTAAACGGAACCAGAGCGCGATTCGATTCCTCGATTTCAGCAGGACGAATCCAGGGTAGGGCAGCCAGCACTAGCATCAACACGATCGCTACCAACAACACCACCACCATCACCACCTCGGTGTTTCGATGCTTCACCACATGCTCAACATGACCGGGCCCGGCTGGCGGCGTCGTGTATGCATTAACGCAGGACTAATGTTGATTGGCGTTTTTACGTGCCAGCTGCTCGTGTTTCAGGGTTCCCTTTTCGTCCTTTTTTCATTGCCCTGTCGCCCTGCCCTCCCTCGGAAACCCCTACCCAAATGAAGCGGGTTTTATTTGCCGTACTCTCTTCCACTTCTCTGCTTCTCCTCTTTATTTCACTTTTGTGTCATTTCGCTTGCTTCTCTTGCACTCCTTTAGCGCTAGTTTTCCTTTTAGTTCCTCGATCCGAATGTTTTATTTCCCGTTTCGGTGTTTGTGTTCGCATCCGACACACCTATACCATATCGATGCCGCTGATGTGCACGAAAGGATATTCTCCCAGCGTTGCGAGATGTCGCCTGGAAAGAAAATTATTTGTGCAAGTTTTCCCGGATGCTCGATTTGAGTATGAACAAGTTCTTTCTAGAGCACAAGAAAGTATATTACTTTTGTTGTATTCACACTGTCTTTTGCTTCTCATTCGGTTCCTACAATGTATGATCTCAATAGTTCAATTTACGCGACCTTCGCTGATTATGCTCGCTACGGTGTTGGCTAATGAATAAATGGATAAACGCGTTTAAAATGCTAAACCAACTATAGCCAGAAGCCGCCTTATGGCGTATCGTTCATTTATTTTATGAGAAAATTGAAACTCGTTAGTCATCAGGCGTGGTGGCAGTTGGTATCTCTTTTTTGATTGCCTTAAAATTTCTTTGAAGGTATTAACATGGTTTTTTAAGTTCTACTATAGCCTATGGATTGAGGAACGTTTCATTCACGAATATTCTCTTAAAAAATGCTGCAATGCTCATTAGTAGTTCTTATTAAATACTATTCTAAAATCATGGTAGCACTATTGGGAAAACTCCCATAAAATAATAAAGCATGGTTCAAGGCTTAAATTGGTATTTTCGGAGGAAACAAGAACACAGTTTGAAACTCTTTGTTCTAACTGATTGTTCCGAAATTTCAAAAAGGAAAAATGCCTTTTTTGAGAGGTGCTTGAAAAGTCTCTTCTGCCGTAAGGATACTTAACTTTTCAAGTAACCTGATAGGGGCCATATATCATAACCAGAGAGTAAAGTATGCAAAAATAAAACCAAATTGGCTACCTTTTCTGCTTCCGGTGCATTTTCGCTGCAGCGACAAACAAATCTCCTTCGTTCGTCAGCGCCCGATGGTGCCAGCATCCGTGAAAGATGTCCCCGTGGCTCAACCATGTAAAAGAAAGGAACAGATTAAAAAACCTGAAATGGTGGGAAAACAAAAACATAAAGCGAAGGAAAATACTTCATTTCCGGAAACCCCACTCCGGTGCCGGGTACGAGTGGGTCCTCCAACGGTCGTTAGTTTCAGAAGTCAACGCCGAAATCCTGGCGGCAGCGTTGGATTTGTGGTATGCCGGGTGGAAAACCTCGGCCTGCGAACGAATAGACGCATCATGCCCGGGGTGACAGGCGGATGATCTTGAGCAGTTTGCGTTGTCATATTCCTCCGATCAGGAACGATGATTTTCCTTGGGGCCCGAAAAGTGGAACCCGAAGGAACCGGGATTCAAATTAAAAGTGTCGGAAGAAACAAAAAACACCAGATGAAGACGCAGTAGATGTGTGCGTGCTGAAGCCGGCTTGTGGTGGAGAACACAGAAAAGGACATGAGGATACGAAGCGGAGGATAACGCGCGGACAGAAAATGCAACGCAAACGCTGGTCGTTACGCACACAGGCATACCAAAAGGGGAACGCGCGCGCTTCGCTTCGATGCCCTTTTGCTTCGGGATCTTTCCTGGGATAACAAAAGCGTCACTTCGTGCCCGGTGTTGGTGTGCGTGAAGTCGACGTTTTTCCCGCTTTCTGTTCCGTTCGTGTGGTTACGGATTGCGCACACTTTATTGATGTTTTGGTAATTTTTAAATGTTCGAATAACAAGTAAAAATGTTTAACATTATTTACGGAGGTATATCGTGTGTTATCTTATCTAAATGATATTTAAACGATATTGATATTTTTTTTAAAATATTTTTTTCCCGACCCTTTAAAAATTATTTTAAAAAAACCCGTTATTCACGAATGCTTGTCGAATAGTAAATAATATGCAAGGTTTGAAGTGTTGTCGCTTGTTAAACTTTATACGAAATGTTTGTGACGCTCTTGAGTTTCATAGTTAATTTCTTTCTTTTAAGAAGAGATTCGATAATTTTCTTAACAAGTAACAACAAAGGAAATTCTTTTTATTGGTGTGAGATTAAAATGAACACACTTCCGGATAAATGCAAGGAAGAAACAAGGAATCCATTTTCGACTTTAAACGAACTCCGAAAGTTTTGCTGCTAAACACGCACCCGATACTTCGGGTTTCGTTCTGGGTGCGTGTGCGTGTGGACCGGTGTGCGCATCCCTTCAGTGCAGCCGGAACAACCGACGACGACGACGACGACGACGACGACGGCAAATGCGGGCTCAACCGCGTGCCATGCAATGTTTATCGCGTTCAGTTTTTGTGTATCTCTTCGTCGGATGAGAGGGTATTTCGCTCCGGTGTGTGCTTCAGCTCCGTGAAAAGGTGAGCCGTCGATAACAGTGCGCGTCCCTTTGCAACCGAATGTTAGCATTTTGAGGTTTCTGGCCGATAGTCCCGTCCGGTTTCAGTAGGCTACGCCATTGTGTGGTGCATTTTTTTAAAACCTATTCCGTGTTGGGAATTAGCGTTTTGTAATTTTTAACTTCTTAAAATAGAAGAATGGTGTAAATTGAGTGTAATGGTTGATGTAATAGAAGTTCCGAAAGGAGGAATAAAATGAAGCAAAACACTTTGCAGGCGCGGTGTACAGAAGTGGTGTTGCAAAATAGCTGATCAACAATGTTCAGTCAGTGTCAGCTGTGTGTTTCGTTGTGTTGAATTATATTTCTGACCGGAACAAATATACAATTGTGATACTGTAAGTTTCAAGCTCGGGACTATCCTGCGCTCTTAAGACAAGGTGATAATCGAAAAGAAGAGTCCTGAGGTGTGATTTTGCACAATTCATGGTGCGTGTTGAGAAGATCCAAAAAGCATAAAACCATCCACTGCGCGTGTAGCTTTCCAACAGTTGGTTGAAGGAAACACATGTCTGGCAACAAGGTGTTCAAAAAAACCAAATGTTTCCATAAAAGGGCCTAGAAATGCAATAGCGGTTCATATCAGATAAATTATGTTTGCTCAGGTGTGAGCCAATAGAACGTTTTATGGTCGTATCGTGTCTTCATTGGATGAAATTTAAAGTACCTTCACAACGAAAACTACGTTAAACCGTCATTCATTGTGAAGTTAGTTTTGATCGTCGACAGAGAACGACAATTCAAGTGATCATTGATAAAAAAGTAGTCAGTTCTCGTGTCATTACTCAATCCCTTGTTCCCTTTCGGGCGTACGAAAAATGCACACATTTCGTCGTGTCAGAACACTCCCGGGATAGATACGAATTAAATCAAATCAATTGTGCCTAATCAAGCAAAATGGAATTGAAAAAACAAATAGATGCCAACACCAATGTGTTGCCAGCATGCGGACAAGCAGAGGATATGGAAGGAAAAATCAAAGAACGAAAACGAAATGAACCACGAACGCGCATTATGACGTGTGATATGTGCGCGGGTGTGTGTGTGTGTGTGTGTGTATGTTGCGATGTAGTTTAACAACGATAACAGAAAAGTGTGATAACAAACCGCGGTTTGGTTTGCGCCGGGCTAGGCGTTCGTTTTCCTCGCGCGGCGTCCATTCTATTTGCATACACGTACGCCGTGTTGTGCGCACAGGAACACGCACATCTTCCCGGGCCGCGGAGAACCCGTTCCGGTTTCGCCGTTGGCGCGCAAATGGTGGCAAGGGAAAATGGGCGAGCTGTTGCGTACTGCGTGTGTTTATTTGACGCGTTGCCTGCCGGTTCCTGATTGTCACTTGTTATTGCTATTATATTGCCTGGGTTTTGCCGTTTATCGTTGCCGTATTACTTTTTGTCAGCCCAAAGTAGGCCTGTGTGCGCTGGCAAAACGAAACAGAGAATGTAAAGAAAGGAAATGTTGTAAAACGGCAGGCTCGAACACAGCCAGCTGATAGAGTTGTTCGCCGTGAGGCTCTAGTGTGTCGCTGGAAAACGCTTGTGAAAATTTATTGTGCTCCCGCACGCACGCGGGCTTCTTAGCAGTGTTTTTGTGCTATAATGGGCGACTGAAAATGTGAAGAAGGAAAACAAACCAACGTTATCCTTTTTCCAATTAAATTAAGTTTCACTGCCTGCTGTGTGAAAACGATTGACGAAACCGACAACCGGAACAATTGATGATCGAAAAGCGGAAAACGAAGATACCGCTCAAGGACAAGGAATAAGTATTCTCCTCATGATGCTAATACTCCTTCTTGTCATATCTAGTTTATAATGCACTTTGTTTGTTTCAATTTTCCTTCCCAATTGACGTATTAATCTTTGATCTGCTCACTGCTGTTCCAACGTTGGAAAACCCTACCCCGAACAATGATCCTTTAAATTATGACACCTTTATCGAAAAACAACCTTTTTTTGTGGTGCTCTTCTCATTCCCGGCTCCCGAACCGCTATCGTCACGTTATTTTGATTATTTTGATTTTTCAATTACGATTATGATGAAATGGTTGGCCGATAAGCCCCCTTGACGGTGTGTGCATGCGAGTGACGATAACCGCTGGTCGACTAAAATATAGCGACCCAGCGTCCGATAACGGAAACACCACGAGGCTCACGAAAGGTGATGATGATGTTGATGATGATGGTGGTTGATGGTTGCGATGACGATTACGCAGGAAGTGATAAATTCATCGTTTGACATCATGATGGAACAAACCTGGTGGTGTTTGTGGTGGGAAAAATGGCCGACACACTTTCGGGAGGTAGTTGCAGTTTGGATTAGGTATAATTTTATCTCTTCCAAACTTTGTCCATCAAGGAATGCTCGTTAGAAAAGTGCACCTTCCGGGTGAACCATCTTGCGCAGAACAAAACAAAAAAGGTTTAGATGCTTTCCGATCCAGATCGACGTAAAATTGACAGCCCGGAAAGTGTCCCGAAAATCGGTTCGTTCCCGCAAAAAAAAAAAGAATGGATCCGAAAACCATCCCAACAATACGAAAATGCATCCTTCACGGGTCTCGTCGGTCTCGTCTTACGTTACGATGCAACCCAATACCTTAAGCCACCACCGTCCTATTTCCCACAGCACCGTGCATCCATTATTCCTGCCCTGGGGTTTCCAGAGCGCTTCCCGTTTACCATTTTCGGGTACCGCAACCTCGACGGAATCCTGTTCCCGATCAACCGATCCGATCCAACAACACCTGGACTGGATTGTCTCTCATCGAATGCACCAGAAGAAGAGGAAGAAGAGGAGGAGAAATGAACGAAGGCTAATGTCTAGTCCCGGGGCCGAAATGCGGCTGCACCGAAAGGACTTCCTTTTTCGGCCGATGCTCACCTGGTGTGTGGGTTTTGTTGAACTTTTCCTCTACATGTCACAATTTCCGCGCTTCTTCACCAAGTTTTTAGTAAGAGCGTGAGAAGGTGTGAGAAGGCCCTTTGGGGAAGTGAATGAACTTTACCAACCATCAAATGCTTCGTCTGCCGGTTTGATCGAGTCCGTTTCTCTGTTTTCTATTATTCCCTCGGGAAAGCCGACTCACTATCTCGTCTCAATATTCGTTGGGGATCTGATGGATCGTGGTTGATCAATGTTTTATCTTGTTTACTCGAACGTTGGAAGCCCTTTTCAGACTTTGGGATTTGTGTTTACGCACCTGGTCGTTGTGTGTGCACGTTTGTCAATAGTGTTAGTCATCGTTTTATCAATCTCTTCTTGTTGATGACCGTGATACTAGCATTTCGCAATCAGTATTATACTTTGTTTTATTGACTTGAAAAATTGTTACATAAAAATTGTGAAAAACCTACTTTCAATTACACTTTGTGCGATCTGTTCAGCGGAGGGAGGAAAATGCAGTATAAATGGAGTGCCCTTCTGGCGGCAGAAGTGGATTTTCAACCTCTTCGTAGTTCATTCCACCCGGCCAGTGCAAAAATGCAAAGCCCCCCTCATTCTGGAAGGTTCAAGGACCTCTTCATCGGATATTGTGTATTTCGTGAAAAATGGGCGCCTCCCTTACGCGATGCAACATGCAACAATCGTTCACCAGCGAGCATTTTAACACACAACACACACACATACTAACGTTCGCTGTCAACTTTCCACCAGCTCCATGAAAAGTGACAGTGAATCGGCGTGAAAGGGGATTTTTCCGTAAACCCTTTTCTCGTCCTCACCTTCCTTGTCCCGCCTGAGAGAGTAAGGTTTATCTCCCGAATGGCACGTTTTTCCTCAAGCGGAAGGAATTTCAACTGCCGTGTTGTGGATGGGGGCGGTTTTGGGGTTGGAAAATGGTTGGAGCCACTTGTTTTTGGGACGCTTCAGAAGTTCGTTTTGTAGAACACCCCCCCGAAGTTGAACGACGTTGAGTTCCGAGTTCTTTTTTTCCTCCCTCAATTAGGTGGGGAGGTTTTCCGTGCACTTATCTCTCTCCCCTCGCCATGAGTGCATTCGTGTGTTTCGAGAACAGAATCCCCGAAAGGATCTGCTGCTATCTGATGCTGCAGTGCGTTGCCCTTTGCATGCAAAATGGGGGGAGATTTTTTTCCCTGCGCCGGAAGAAGTTTTACGTTTGGCGTTGCATAATGAACGACACAGTTTAGGGAGTCCTGTTCGTACTCCAGGTCAGAAAAACTGGGTATCAGCACGTGACAACGTTTCCTTTTCTTTTCCTTTATCGAAAATGCTCACGAAAGTTGTATCATATGTTTTTAATGTCACATTTGGATCCTCCTCGGTCCCTGCCCTTCCATTCGGACAGATTAATTAACGGAATTATTTTTGACAAAGTATATCCACTCAATATCCTGCCAGTGCCATCTGTCACATTTTGTGATGCTGTCGAGGTGTCAGGCTAGCGAACGAAACTAAACTTCATTACTAAGTTTCTATTTCTACCGGTGATATGGTTTTTTACTCCTTATGTTGACAAAATGGTTGCGAAAAGAAAACAGGAAGAAATCCCTAAATCTTTCTTCTGCCTCTCCGTGCCTCATTTTATATACGTTCGACGTTTGAAGACGTGCTACGTGCTTCATTTTTGGCGATGTTCCTCATTCAATTCCGCCTCCTTCACACCGGTACGCCGTAGACAACGTGGTGTAATATAAATCAAATCTCGGTGCGGAAAACTTTTCTTCGCGCCGGATTCCGGATTGGTCCACGCGGGTACGGCTGGATTTGGCTGGATATCTAGGATTCGTGGGTGGCCTTAAATTCACATGGCGTCTTTGAACCTGATACGCGGGTGGTGAGTATGGGTGTGTGCATGTGCGAATCAAACAAAACGGATGAAACAAAACCGGAAGTCTCCGCAAAGCAGGGAGGAGAAAAGCAGCGTCCCGAATGGAAGAGAATGGCATAAACTAAGGGTAAAAAATGCTCAGCTTCCTCCGTGCATTGCCCGCGGACGCGGACACGTCTGCGACTATGAAACTCTCGCTTCCGACGTTTTTTGATATCTTCTGTTCGATTTGCCAACTTTTGGCAGCAGCAAAAAGAAGAAAAGTTTTTAAACACAGTAGCACATCTTCACAAGGCGCGCTGGGAAGACGTTCCATAACGGGGACTGGGAGGGGTTGGAGTACAGAAATGGGAAAGATTGGAATAGAACAAACGGACTTCTATCCTGGACTGTTTTTACGGCCCCGGACATGGCTGAGAGAGTGTGGGAGGAAGGGGGGGGGACACGTTACCAGCTACACCCGATGCGCCATCGCCGTCCGCCTGCTCCGGAAAAGCATCCGAACGAACAGCTAGAACCACTGGGAAAGCGGTGAAACAAATCGGAGAAGAAAAAAGTAAAGCACGGAAATCGGAAAGCAACTTTTGAAATAAATTTTAAACTTACCCTGCCATAAACACCCTTCAAGTTGAGCTTCTTCTTTTTTTGTCGTTGAGTCTTGACGGGAGAGCAGATCCAACGTCCATCCGGTGTGCGGTATTTTTTTTGTTCTGTTTTGGTGGATTGAAGTTTGCGCTCGTGGAAAGCGTGAGCAGGATTTTCTTTGACCAGTTGAGTTATTAGTATTGGCACGATGTGGAGCTGCTCGTATTGTGATCGCTTGTTCTTCTCTTTCCATTCCTTTTTTATTCCGTGGTTGAAGTAACACCGAGAAATAGTTTTCACGGTATTGTTGCTTAAACATAAAGAACTAAAAAACCATCCACGATCTTGTTTGCCTTTGTTTCCGTCTTTGTAAACTGTTCCATTTGCTCGGTTAGTTCTTGAGCTTTTTGCCCTGTCGGTGTAGAAAAAAAGCAACCAACCTTGCCATACCGTGCATCCCGCCCGGGAGTGCATTTTGTTTCAATTGATGTCCTTTTGTGGCTCACTGGAAACGTTCAGTTTTTCCCGATGTTTTTTTTTTTGCTGCACTAGGAAGTGGGACTGGAAACTGTTTCCGGAAATTGTAAAACAAAACATCTGTGCTGGTTTAAGGGAAATAAAGGAAGTAAAAGAGCAAAGATGTATACATACGAATTGAAATTTAGACCGGTACAAATTTCCACTTTATGGGTTGCGCTTTTAAAATTGGGTTTCTATTTTAACGTACCCTTTTCGAAAAGTAATTTGGTTTTCTTTTAAATCATTGTAAAACTGGTTTTATTCGGCCAGACCTTCATTACCTTCAAATCTGACTTTTGTAAAATAGAGTAAAACCTTGCCATGTTATGGAATAAAATCGAAATGACTGATATTTTCGGCTTTGTTTTCCATTTTATCGGGATATTAAATGGCAAATCAAATTAGATAATTGTTTCCCTTTATAAATTATACAACTTCTCGCTTAGTCGAGAGTCTAACAACTATCCTCATCGGTTCTTTCTTTGAAGTGCAGCAACGTGTCTATTGCTACATGGATGCCTCATGCATTTCGGCGGAAACATAATTTTGAGCGTTTGTTTATGGCTTTATTTATGCTTCAAATTTCCTTTCCGCGCGTTTGCAGATAAGAGGGTTTGGTGAATTTTTGGGCAATGAGAACGTCGCGTAACCGTCCTCCGACCCACTAAGGCACATGTGATGCCCCAGGTTGACAGCGTGTGATCGTTTTATGTGCTCAAACAGACTTGTCACCCGATCGTTTGAAGTTTTGTTATTCGCCTTGTTTTCCTTTCCGGGCCAGCGCGCGACGACGATGTCTTCAGGTGACTCAACAAGATGTTCCACTTCTGACAAGCGCACCTCGGATAAGCGGGTACGAGTGAGAGATGTACCGTAAAGAGTGTGAATGTGACTTATAACTTACTTCCCGGGGAGATGGTACACTTCGAGGTGCGTTTTGACATCTCGCTCTCTTATCGAGCGTTTGCGGCCGGGAACCTGATTTGGCACCTGATAACAACACACCAAACAACGACTTGCACACACGCTGGCACACTGACAAAAGGTTTTTGGAGGTCTATTTCGTCCGGTGACGGAGCAGTTCGTGTAACGTGCAGTTGGTCGCATAAATGAATCACGAAGATCTAGCTGTGACCTATAAGGAAGCAGGAGCGGGTAAGGTGGGCAAAGAAACCGAATTACTCTTGTATCAGAGATTGATGATTTACGCAAAACCTGCACCGCACCAACGGTGTGCTTGTGAGCCAACCCAAAACAAACAGACTTGAGCGCTGATAAGTGCTTATCTGGAATGCGCGCGTTGAATACGAAATTGTGCAGATGAGAGATATCACTAGAATTGGAGAGATAGTGATGGGTGGGAGAAGAAGAGCGATGGGCGGTTCGGTAAAGCTAATTGGTAATACGTAGCTTCGTCACACGGGTTATACCTTTAATTTGGCGGTCATATCTCTCGGCCTTATGACAGCCTTGGTTGCCAATTCGAGCAGTTAAAAGACTTCCGTTTTTTCGAGCAGTGAGACCAACGAAAACCAAAACACAACCATAAGGCTTCGTTGGTTCGACTCGCATGCGGTTCAAATTACGCCGGCATGAGGACGAAAACAAAATGAAAGTCACGCGAACACTCACATCCACACACACACATCCCGACGTGTGGGATGGTGGTTTTTCCGAACCGGATCGTCGTGTGCTGCGTAATCTAGTACACACGCACGTTTCTTGCCTTCGGTCGCAAGGCACGCGATTTTAGGGGAAAAATCCGTACTCCGAAACCCGTCGTCCCTGGGGGGGAGGCACTCTTAACACACACGAACGTAAGAACCCGCGGTACGGTTCGGTTGGAAGTCGGAAAACCCACGGCCTTCGTACCGAAGAGTTTTCGTTCGTGCGCACGTTTCGTTCGCCTTTTCCCCCCGGCGCGAAACGTCGTTTTTGTCGTTGGTGGATGCACGCTGTGCGATGATTGCGTCGTTGTCTGTTTTCCACGGCGTTTTCCCTTTTTGGGAACACAAACACAAGGCGAAGGAAATGAATCGCAGTAACGGGAATGGTCGATTTTGGCAGCCGAGGAGGGGAGGGGGGGGGGGGGGAGTTGGTAGGAGTGCTAGAAAAGTGTATGGAAATTCGATTGCGTTTCGATCGTCTGCTGGTGTTGGAACTACGCGTTGGGTTTTATTTCTCCTTTCCTTTGTGGTATTGCACGTGCGTTTCGGAGGAGGAAAAGTCCTCGTCCCGTTTGGCGGGAAATTGGGAAAACAACCTTAAAAAACGTTCCACTCACCGCCCCCTCGGTGGTTCGTTTCGGGCTTGTTGCGCTGCACTTGGGAGGGGGCAAAAGTTCAAGTTCAGCGATATTTCGTTCGTTGGTAGGGCAAACGTTCCGAAATCGAGGGGACACACTGTACTTTCGCTCTCGTTGACATTCGCCGAGGTTTAGCTCCAACCGTTGAAGACAAAAACGGTAGCAAATGTTTTCGAAACAAAGAAAATCGAAAAAGAAACTGACGTAACGCTATCGAATGACCGGATGACGATGGCGCCGAAACAACTTGACTGAAAACGGATGAGTGTTTCGGTTTAGTTTGCTCGTGTGTTATTCTACTCGTCACAGCAAAACCGGATGAATCCATCGGCAGGAACGATAGCATTCGTTTTACCCTTTAGGATAAACTTGTAATTTTGCTAGAATTCATATCTGAACAGGATGTTTAGAAAGAATGTTATGTTTCTAGCCTCTTCGGTAGGCACGTAGCAAGTGTAAAGTTCCGTTCAAGAACTTCCTTTTGCTTTGGCCTTGCAAAGTTGAACATGAACACTTTTTTTGACATCCTCCATCCACGGAAGTTATATCTTATTCCGAAAAAGAACACGATCGCGATCGATGTTGGTTGACTTTTGATAACCGAGAAGTTCCTGGTTTGTATCCGAAATTGAAACTGTGGCATTTTGTTTAAATGTGTTTACCAATCTATGGAAAGTTATCCGAGTTCACCCGCTCAAATTAAATTATACTATCAATGCTTGTTCGTTTCTTGTGCTGACATCCAAAGGCTCTAACGATGCAATTCTTGCTCCTGCATTTTTATATTGCATTGTTTTCCGTTTCCATGCTGGAAGCTTGGAAGCGGAAAAGTCGTGAGGGAAGTGAGGCAGGTGGGGGAACCGAATTCACGAGAGATTAATTTACGGTCGTTTTCGCAGTCAATTATACAATCTTCACCCACTTTTTGATCCGCGGGGCCAATTACTAATTCTCCCGGAAACGTCATCAAAAAGGCCTGACAAGCCAATAAGGGGGAAGGGAAAAATGAACGACTGTGCCATGGAAAACATGGCGAACCCGAAACGGAAATTTTCATTCCCGCGCTTCTCTCGCGTTCGTGCGGTTAATAGGGCGTGTTGGATGAGGAGGAAAAACGAGCCGGCAAAAACAGGAAAGGAAAAAAATGGGAACACTCGTGGATGAAATTCTACCAGGACCTTCAACGACTCTGCCTTTCCCCTCCCCCCCCCCCCTCCCCCCCCCCCCCGGGGGTCGGAGGTTTTATCGTTTGTTTATGGAAAGTTTCGGGTTCCCCAGTTTCTTCCCGACCCGTTTTTATCGCCTCTGATCGATGTCATAATGGCGAAAGATAGACGTCTCGCGATTGTGGCCCGAGTTTTCCTCAATACACACACACACGCGCGCTGTCGTCGATGCTATTGTTTTATGGGGCGCTTGGCGCGATCGGTAACGCACACAGAAACGCTCGCAAAACAGCGGCAGGCATTTTCCGTGTCCCTGTTTTCATGATAACGGCACGTAAATTATATGCTCACGTTATTGATATGAGCGCCATAAACATTCAATGGCGAAGTCGGCACCGATTCCGGACGGAAGCGAAGCGGGGCAACCGAAACAAGGGCACACGAACGAGAACCGGAAGTGGCTGGTTCCCGCAGGAACCACGAACCGGGCCCGGTCGGCGGCGGGGCAGAAATGGAAATAAATACATTACCACACACCGAGGTTTTCCTTTTCTCGCACACACCCCCCCCACCACACATCGTTGGTCGTGCGACGATCCTTGGACGGCGTGGAACCGAAAAGTGCTGCCATTTTGTGGATTGACCATTCGGGAATGAACGGTCAAACAGAGAGAGAAAAAAAAATGGAAGTAAAATCACAAAACACACAAACCTCGTCGACCATGAGGAGCTGCACGAATAAAATATCAATTAATCTAAATGGTTGTATTTCGACGATTTATATCCGGCCCAAGTACTTGTAGTAGCCTTGCCGGGATTATTCGGGAGTAACCGGCCGGGGATGGATTGCCTGGACACTCTCTCCCCACCGCAGGCCCCGGGGTGCGTGTGTGTGTGGGTGTAATGGGATGGGTGGCTAAACATTATTGCCCTCCCGGCCCGGTGATTGTTAGCGTTTTTCTGCGGTGTTTGCTTTATGCTTGTTGGTACGTTTCTTTGGTTTCTCGCGGCCTTGTTTGTTGGCGATCGCCGCCCGGAAATGTACGAGACGACCGACGACCGGTTCCGCGACTTCCGTGCGGCCCGAACTAGGAAGCGGTAGGACCCCGGTTGGTGCGGTGTTGTGGTGATAGTATGTGCAATATATTACGTTGTTTTGCTGATTTTCGAACACGAGATATGGCTTCCTAATGGCGGAAAACCGTGACGCGTAAGGATAAAGAATGTAACCGCTTGGTGCTTGAGCTTTAGCGTTGCGGGCTTGGGAAATATATTATATTTGCCGGAAGAAACCGATTAGATTTGGGAGCGTGTTTTAGAACGGTGGCTTCGGAAAAGGAAACTAGGGCGGATATCGGGATATTTCAGGTTTTTTAGTCTTTTCCATTTGCTTAGACACTTGGTGGTAAAATTTATTTAATTTTATTTCAAAACAAAACCACGTTGCATCTGCGTTATGCTCTGTTCGAACCAGCGTACAGAAATGTTGACCTATTTTGGCTGGATGGATAATTATACCATACACTAATTATTTCAAGGTAATTTATTAATGACAATAATGCCATTTTAGCACCCGTATTTATTGAAGATCGATGCAAAAAAACGTGTATAATTAAAACTACTTTTTTCTCGCAACACGGTGTGTGTGTGTCCTTGAATGGCCTCCTGCTGCTCGGTTCGGACATCTGCCATTTGTTTATGGCCGTTTATTACTTGCCTTTTCGACCTTCGTGGATATAAATAGTTTACTGGTGGCTACATGCTTATTTTTACATCCTAGAAATGGTCAGAAATAAGATAAGAGACATGATGTAAAATAATGATGGCACAACAAATGTAGGTAAATGAAGATTCTTTGTTCCTAGTCCCAGTCGAAGGCTTGTTAAAATAATACAAATGATGGGTCTAAGGAAGCAAAAAGTTAAGGACAATAGAAAAAACGTTGAATTATGCAACATACGGTACTCCAGAGAAACGAAACTCAAAGATGGAAGGAAAACGGTGCAAACTGTTACGAAACAATGGAAAAATAAAACACATGAAGCAATGCTTTGCAAATAAAATAGCACAGCCCGTAAAAGGCACGATGTATTTTTTTTCTCATTGCCTCATCGGAAACGCGATTCGGACAAAAATTATTCAGCTATAGTAGCGCTAGTTCTGCTTTCCCGGTGGAAAATCCTTCGGCTTTCCCGGCAAGCGCCCTCCTGGCCGCGGCGAGAAGTGAAGAGCGAAAAGTTTTATAATTTATTTCAAAACTTTGCACGAGCTTTTTATTTCGCAACGGTTTGCTTTTGTGTTGCGGGACTTTTTGTTTTGACTTTTCGCTTTCTGCTTAGTTCTTTTCCCGCGGCGGGTGTGTTTTCCCGTCAGTGCCGTTCCCCCCAAACGGGCAAGTGTTTCTTTTTTTTGGGAAAAAAGGATCTAGTCGCATGTTCAAGTAAAGTAAAGTAAAAGTCAAGTAAAGTATTGAAAACAGTTTTCTGTTGTGCTCTACTTTTACCTCGGTTTTCGTCTGTAATTTCGCTCAGAATGACATCCCGTTGACTAGCTTTAGTTTTTAACAATGTAACAACACTTTAGAACAAAAACTGAGTGATGCTTTGAAGCAGTAAAATACTTGAGGCTGTTTCGGTCGTTGGAAACAACGTTCGAGAATCCGCTTTCTAATACGTTATCGAAAAGAATCCTGTCTGCGGCAATAGTAGCCCGGAACAACTTCCTCAAGACCCGTAGGTTGACTGAGTGATAATAAAAGTAGAATGTATTGAAAATTTACATTCACCGCTTCGTGTCACCCCCATCGTCTACGCATAAAACCAGTCTTCTCCTCCCCACCGCTGAAGGATGGAAGAAAATTCTGATTTTCGCAACCGTTTGCATTTTTTTTCTTCCGAGTGTAAAAGTATATAAAAAAAACCATCATCCTCTAGCGTCGGTAAAGGCAACCGCAAAATAACCACGAAGCCCGGAAAAAGGGAAAAGTATCCCGAATTCAGATTCCCGGAGACACATCGCAACGCCTTCCGTCGTGGAGGTTATTTTGATTTCACACGAGTGTGTCGATTTTGAGATCCGTCCTCTGGCAAAGGTAGGGGGGATGGCGGTACCCGTGGAAAAGCGATTTTCATCTTATCACTTTTGGCAGAGTGTCCTCTCACAGGGGTCCTCCCGTGGTCTGGTGGCGCCCCTAGAACGCTAGTGCCGTGAACGTTTTATATCCATCACCGGGCAAACGGCAGCAGAGGTTGTAAACTGATGATGATTGTGCACACACGGCGAGCCCACACTGCTCCACACTGTTCCCCGGGAAGAAGGATGCTGCTCGAATGTTGGAAAGCCGCTCCTATATCACTCGATGCCTTCGCCACGTCTCTCGCTACGTGGTTTGACTGCAAAACTCGCCCCGCCGGGAGCCCGATTTTCCGAGGTCAGGATCCGCGGGAACCATTTTCGGCACATTTTCATTTTCGCCTGTCATCTCGTTGCGTTGCAGGAAGATGTATGTGGGTGTGTGTGTGTGTTCTTGTTTCTTTTCCTTTTCCTGTATTTTTTCCCCCATTTCTTCCGAAATAGACTCTTACCGTCCGTCTTTTTCCAAATCTGCCCTTCCTTCTGGGATGGATTTTTTTAATATTCATGGCTGAATTCACCTGAATTTGATGATGTATTGAAGCGGCGGCTTTGGATGTGCGAAGAAATTGGACGCGCGAAGCTGTATGTTTTTTTTCGCCCACTTTCCACACGGG
The DNA here is from genome assembly GCF_943734765.1 of Anopheles ziemanni. NCBI lineage: Eukaryota > Metazoa > Arthropoda > Insecta > Diptera > Culicidae > Anopheles > Anopheles ziemanni. The sequence continues at coordinate 84,646,191 of NC_080705.1, forward strand.
ATGCCCCCGTTCGGCGGGAAAGTTCATCTGTGCAAGGTGGAAAACCAAATCAAACACTAGTGCCCCCTCCGAACGGTGGGTAGGCAAGCAAATTGGAGTTGGTAGGAAGGACGGTGGTGTGTACCGCCACCGTCTAGGTTGGATTCTTGGATTCCTTCCTTGGTCGGCAGGCGCAATATTTGCGTTCCATGACTAGGATTATCAAAATCGGGACGACGTTGGTGGCCACAGAGCAAACAGCGCGCCCAGTTTTTCCTCTGCCCCCTTTTCCCCGCAGTGGCAAAAAGGGGGGCTGTTTGTTTTCACCGAAGGAAAGAAATGACAGTGTCACCTTAAATTGCAAAACGTCGAACGCGGCCCGGACCCCGGTCTGAGGTTGAGTGGAATTCTAAATTTGCCCGGTGTTCCACCGGTGAGAAGTGGTTTTATTTATTCTTCCTCCGTGCGGCGCACATTCATCTATTTCTTTTCGCTATGTCGGACAGTTTTGTATGTACTCACATGAATTCTAACTCTGGCGGATTGTTTAATGTTTAAAAGAAACATTTTCATCACATTTTGTTAATGTATCCACAAGTTTTTTTTGGATTTGTGTTTAAAAATGGAACACTTTACTAACCCATACCAACACTATTTTACGTTCCGCACTGGGACAATTTAACGCAGACGATATAAAAAAACAAAATCATTCCATCCGTCTCAAGAAAGATTGACTCGCGGCAAAGACTTCACTCCCGAGAGGCAAAGCACGGAATCGTACGATGACTAGACAACCATCATCGAACGACGAAGACGAGACGCGAGAGTGCTCGGAGAAAACGGAGACCTTCTTCCAAGGCCAAACGTGACGAAGATGAGTAATGGGTATGCAGAGACCAGCCAGGAGGAATGGGAAAATAAATTGTAAATTGAAAATGTTACTCATGCGAAATATTATTTTTGAAATTCAATTTTTTTCTCCCCCTGCAAAGCGTGCAGTGTTTCGGGTTGTTTGAGAGAGCTCGTTTTTTGTCGCTTTGTCGCGCATCTCTTCATCAATCTGATTTGGAGGAAAAGGTCAATCATCGGTACGGTTTCCGGTAGGACATCTCTCCGGGGAAGATGCTTTTCCCCCGTCAGCGCCTTGCTTTTAGATATGCGTGAGTAATTTAGATTTCACTGTAGTCCGTTATGTGGAAACTATTTAAATCCGAGCTCAAATCCGCGCGTGTTTAAACACAATGTGAAACTGTTTAGTTGGGGAACATTGCTGGAGGAAAACTAATCAATTAATGTGAACTAAAACAGAGACGCTTGGGGAATAAATCATGCACACCCCTGGCTTAGAAGGGACCAAATGTTTGCACTGATGAATATGTAATGTCCGACAGCGGGAAAAACCCCTGGCGAAAGTGATATCCAAACGGCGTGTAGCTAATTCACATTTGCCATGTAAGCAATTTTTGTGCGCATTTCTCCCTGCCTTTGTTTAGTTTTGTACAATAAAATAGCAAAGCTTGTGGGGAAAAGTTTATTGCAGTGGTATTTTAATTAAAATAATGTTCCGTACACATCATTCGTTGGATTGTGCAAACCTGCAGCGATAGAACACACCCGATTGTTTTGTTGTTTTTCAAAAATTTCGTCGGAGAAAACTAATCAGGCTCTCGCCCTAGTTGTATATCCCGAATTTCAATCGAACCAACCCTCGCCAGTAGTGCGTTCGAAGGAAACTCTCAATCTCCTGCCTTTCCCGCCCGAGCATTTTTTGGCACGTTTACGTCGCGGAAATTTCGTTTTCCGGACGCGACCGTTCGGGGCTGGCGCAATCTGGATTGGAGTCCGGGCATAATAATTCGCAAAAGTAATTCGCATAAAATTATCCAACGCATTTTCTTTGCGAGGTGGTGGCGAACCACCTTCTCGTATGGTACGATGCCGAATGGGATGTGTCTGCGTGTGGGTACGGCAGGTATCGTAAATTTTCGTCCTCAAGACCGGGCGCTCGTTCGGGGTTCCTACACACTGTGTCAATAACACACTACATGGTGGCGGGACCCGGGGGTTGGGTGTGGGTTCGCCCGTCGCAGTTACTCATCTATGAATTAAAATTAAAATATTCAAAAGATTTCACCACGTTGCAGTTTGTGTCCCGGTGAGAAGACAATCCAGAGCAGTAATGATAGTAATGTTCTAATGAGAAAAATCCGCTTTCCCTCCGCTGTGCGGTGAAATGTTGGGCCATATTTTGTGCAAATAAATTAAACAAAGTGCATAATAAATGTCAAGAGAGTGTTGCTGGAGAATAGTTATTGCTTATCGTTGGAGTAAACCGAAAAGCCACCTTACACGATCGTTTAGTAACGTTTGTCCCTTTCTTCCTCCATGCTTCTATTTTCATTTCAGATGCAGAGAACTTCCGAGTTCGGAACGTGAAACCAAAGCCAAGCTCAACAACACACAAACCCAAGCGCCGAGGGTGGCCCTCGCTCGAGTGCGCTGACAAGTCTATTCAATGAAACTGCAACGGTTTCGACACTTCAGTCTAATCTACTTTTAAAAGTGTTTGCTTTGCTAACTAATTTAATTCGCTATTTATGTATTTATCATCGTCGTCGCTAACTTATTTATTTATTTAAATTATTCAACTCGTTTGCTGTCAACTATCAAAGAAGTTCTAAGCTAGCGTTATCTTCACTAAGGAAAGCACCCCCCGCCCACAAAATACGCACGTATACAAAAGAAAATCCTTCAGCATCGTAATCCAGTCAGGTCCGAGGACCACGCATTCGCTAAGTAACTTATTCCGTTTGGGTGGAAGCAGCAAAGCCAGGCGCCACCACAACGTTCGTTCGTCTATCGTTTTGCGGCGGTATTTTACACCGGAAGGAAACGCGACAGTACAAATTTAAAAAATACAAAAATAAAAAAAAAAATAGCGAAACAAGAGTAAAAAGCGTGCTCGCGGAAACGGCACGCGTGTTATAAAAGTCAACCAAAAAGCTTAAACCAACAGACCAGCAGCGTTAAGTGTTAATTCAAAGAAAAATCAACAAAAGCAAAACAATCCTCGTGGAAACCTAAATTCGACAATAACGTGCCACCGGAAACATCAAGTCCATCAAGTCCAGCGGCCAGCGGCACCATTGGAGAGGAAGAAACAATCAGTCCCGCAGCATCTTCATCTAACCTAACGTAAAACACAAAAAAAAAAACACAAAACAAATCAAAGTACAAAGCATAATACAGAGGAAATCATATAAGCAAAAGAGTATTTAATATCAACTTTAAAACAAAATAACCAAAACGCGCAAAACCACAAGTACCAAAAGCAATCAGTAGAGGGTGTAAACAATTATTACCAACTGAAAAATCAAGGTGTTCAAACAAGTAGAAGCGATCGAAAAACATATAAACAAAAAACTAGTAAAATCGTGAGGGAGAAAGAAAAACAAACGAATCATTAAATTATTACTATCAACTACACAAGTGTGTCCGTGTCGAGTGAAAGTGAGAAAAAGTTCGGTGTTTGCGAGTGGACGTACTAGTTATTTTTCTTTCTTACCAAAACTCTCTCCTCAAAAACGTAAAACCTCGTGACCTGTGCTACTTCCGGAGGCATCTTTATCCGTTTGAAGCGTTAAGGCTATACATTTTTAAGCAATCAGAGAAACATACACAGAAAAGTATTTTTGATACGTGCAAAGAGGTTTTTTCCTAGCGTGTAAGCGAGAGTCACATTTTACCAAACCAAAAATAAGCAAAAAAAGAAAGACAAACGGTCCGTATAAATAGTTAAAAAACAAACAGAGATAAAATTTAAACCACCCCAAAGTGTTTCGACAAAAGTGCACATTGAAACTGGAAAACATCTACCTCTGGTGAAGTAGAAGCGAAGTTTATTTCGAGAGAGGAAAGGGGAAAAGGAATTGCGTTTGCGTGAAAACGGACAAGGAAGTGTGGAAGACGGATTACGTTTTACGTCGCGAGTGTTTCGGTTATTCTAGTCGCGCGTCGCGAGTTCTTTCGGTTCGCCGGTTGCGTTACGGACAACGATTGTGCGTGTGCGTGGGTGATTTTGTGGTGAAAAAGGACACCTTGCAGAGTGGTTCAGGTTTTTTGTTCTCGTGGCACAACACTAGCCCTGGAGCGATGTTGCCACGCGGTCGCAGTTTGCGAGTCGGAGCATGACCTCGATGATGAGCGCTAGCACCGCGGACGACACGACCCAGCAGAGTATACCCTCGTTCACGTCGTTCTCCGCCGAGCTGGAGCCCTCGTGGGACTACTACGAGCAGCAGCAGCAGCAGCAGCAGCGTTCTTCGACGGAGCGTTCGAGCAGTGCGCCGCACGCAATCACCGATGTAAATTCGCCGCAGCCAACCGCAAACGGCAGCTACACGCGTCCTTGGGAGATGGACACCAAGGATAATCGGATGGCGCCCCCGAGCGGGCCGCCCGGAACGCCGGGCCCGCCCGTCCCGGCCACGCCCGGCGCATACCCGGACCACTACCCGAAGCTGCCATCGTTCCAGAGCCAGTTTCACAGCTTCACCGACACGACACTGGTGGCGGGCGAACCGAGCCTGCCCCAGGTGACGGCCGTGCCGGTCCCCATTTCGCCAAGTTCGGCTTCCCCGGTCGGCACCGGCGGTTCGCTGACGCAGCTCACGCAGCTTACACCGACCCCGCTGCCGCCGCTGCAGGGCGGCTTCCACACGCTGTCGGCCGTCAACAGTCGCCCGTACCCGATCGTGCCCGGGGCGATCCCGGTGCGCGAACTTGCCGGCATCAACCAGCACCAGTATATCGACGAGCGGCACATCCAGCTGTACCAGCCGATGACGACCTTCCAGGGTCAGACACTGCCCACGCTGACCGTCATCAAGAAGGAGCTCGACTACGAGATGCCGACGCTCAACAACGGGGCGACGCTGCACCACGCCAACTTCCAGAACCCGCTGCTAGACAACGGGCTGTTTGCCGCCCAGAACGGCACGGTGCATCACATTCAGCACCAGCAGGCCCAGCTGCAGCACCACCACCATCTGCAGCAGCAGGCCCAACAACAGCAGCAGCAGCAACAGCAGCAGCAGCACCATGTCCAGCAGCAAACGACAACACTCGTCTCCATCTCGACCCCGATCGGCGGTCAGCAGCAGCAACAGCAGCAAACACATCCCCAGCAACAGTTGCACCACCATCAGCACAACCTGATCACACCCTCCGACCACCACAACAACAACAACAATAACAACAACAACAATGGCAAGCTGAGCTCTTCGTTGGGCGGTGGGGGCGCGCACGAGCCGGGCACGCCGGCCCAGATCACGCGCATCGACAACCGGAAGAAGGAGCGCCGGAAAATGCGGGCGCCCTCGCTCGAGTCCAGCGCCGAGTCGGAGGGCAGTGCAATGGAAATCGGCGACAGTGGCAATCCGGGCCAGGTGGCGGCCATCTCCAGCACCGCCAACTTCAAGAGCCCGATGCACAGCACGATGAGCATGGACACGGACGACGGTGGCATCGTCGGGGAGAAATCGGTAACGTACCACCACCACTCGTAACACATGTTGTTGATGTCACTGCTCAACAACGTCACCGTGTCGGCATCGTTGACTCATGGTCCGCTTTTTTTTTCTTGCCCTTCCCCTCCGTTCACTTTCAGACCAAAAAGAAGCGCAAACGTTGCGGCGAGTGCATCGGATGCTCGCGCAAGGATAACTGCGGTGACTGTGCGCCGTGCCGCAACGACAAGAGCCACCAGATCTGCAAAACCAGACGCTGCGAGAAGCTGACCGAGAAGAAGGTAAGCTTGGTTAGTTATCTCGAATGTCGGACCAGATAAACGTGACGGTTTCTTTTTTTTTTTTCTTCGGAGGAATTAGTTGCATGAGATGAGGCGTTTTTATTGGTGATGAAAATGCTTGCGGAATCCCCCAACCCCCTTACTAGTCCTGCTCGAAGAAGACTTGGTACAAATGCTTCAAAACTGCTTCCAGAAAATGGTTACATCCAATTCCAAAATCAAACATAACCAACTCGGGTCGCAATATTTTCGGCACAAATAAGGAAAAGGTTAAAAACCCTTTTTCCTTCTGGCGGCCCTTCGGGGGTGTTGCTCCCCCGGCAGATGGACACGCCGGACTGCTTTTTTCCCGCACCCCCCTTCGTTGCCTTCCTGCCCGTCTGTTCTTGTGGGCGGCGATCGTAAATCATACATTAACACATTTAATGAAGCGATAAAATCTGCCGGCAGAGCATTTTTTTTTGGCAAAACCCCTCCGAACAGCGGCGATGAGCGCGCCAGATGAAGATGTCGTCCGTTGCGGTGGTGGTGGCGGTTGGTTGCCTTTGTTTTGTGGTTTCCTTTTTCGCGCACCATTCGAGCACAGTTGTGCGCGCCATCCCAACCAGCTGGCAAAAACGCGAATGGCAATGGGCAGCACGACCCAAGAAAAGGGAATAACGACCCTTGACGTCGACGACGGGTCGATGTCATTGCACTTTGTGTGCAGTGGAGTACCCGAGCGTTTGTCACATGATGATGATGATGATGATGACGATGGGACACATGCATATCAGATAATATCAGCATGATGAAGCTTATTTCGCCCGATGGAAAACATTTTCGTGAATTCCTTTTAATGTGCTGAAGTTAGTAAAATTGTAATATCGTTGATCGTTGGAAAGGCAACTGTATGTACAAACGGATCATTTCGGAATTGACTTCGAATTAAACACCCTTCGACACTTATTCCCAGTGTAGTATTCAAGAAAATCGTTACACGATTCCCCACCAAAGTTATTATGGACATTTCCAGTTGCACATGTCGGTGATTGCTCGGCGAAACTTTTTTCACAAGCTGCGGGTGTTGGCGCATTCTGTGCCGTAGATAAGAAAGCCCCAAGCAGACGATCGAAAGGTGTTTTGATCAAGTAGCCAGTGGCAGTCCTCCCCCCCCCATTCGATCTTTCACTCCGTATACAGCATATGTTTTACGTACGCCTAACGACTCCGCTTGGTCGATAAAACCGTTGGCAATCATAAAGACGGGGCGAGCAAGGACACCTTGGTGTTGAGGGGCATATGGATGTAAACGGAACGGGGGTACTATGTATGCAAACGCAGGACTCCACAGTTGGATCCCGATCGAGACAAACACCGGGTGCGAAAGCGCGTCCCATGAGCAAACAGGGCCGCTATCAGAGGTGCCTGCAGATGTTGTTCGGTGATAACCGTTTATTGATTTTCCGGCTCACGATCGATAGCGGTGTATGTGTCTGTGTGTTTTATCGGTTGCCCCCCCCTCCGTTTGCTTGGCTATGTGCTGCTGGTCGCTTTGTTTGCTCTCAATACATTGCGCGGGCGTGTTTGGAGCCACATGCCGGCGTACTGTGACGACAGCTGACTGACTGAAGGACTGACTTTTAATATTCCTACGGGGGCGGTTGATATTTTTTACCTCCCAAACATGTCCATGGGAATGATTTCAAACGGGCTGCAATAGTCAGTTTGCTTTTAATCCCGCTTCGAAACGTCGACAAGCTGGCATTGCAGATGGCAGAATATTCCTTCCGCCACAAACGCCGCAATGGGAAACAGATTTAATTTCCCATTCAAATCAGTCCCGAAAAGCAGGACAATAAAACGCCGAGGAAGGAAAAGTGCGCACGATGGCGACAACGCATCCCAGCCGGCTCTCCGGAAGCAGCGTCATAAACCCGAACCATTACGACGAACGGCTGGCCTCGCTTTGATGTCGGTTGGGCACTCGGAGTTGCTCCGTTCTCATGCCGTCTTGTTTCCCATGAACAGCTTCCCAGCGAGAGTCCTTCGAATGGGCGCTTATTTGAAACAGAAACAATTTTAACTAAAACGCTCGCTCGCGTTCACGGCTCCGTCTGTTGCTTCTGGTAGGTTTTTTGAAGGTTGGTTTTCTAATTAAACTCCCGATGCATTACGATGTTGGTTCCGCACCGTGTGGGATCATTCGTTCCAGCTCGAGCTGCTTTAATATTTTCTCAATTAGTAACATCTGTGCGTGAGTTGTTGTTTGTTTAGAAGATAAACCCTCGCCGTTCAGAAGAAGAAAGTGTAATTCTTTACGCTCACCTAACATTCGTTTTATGTTTTAGGGTGATACATTTTGAATTTTCCCGATGCGAAGCAATGCACCAGCTGATCTGGATGTACGCGCCGATATTAACGTTAACGCAGGCAATCGTGTCAGCTGGCAAGATGACCCATATCTTAAATGCTTCGTTAACCGGCGTCTGGCCAACACGGCTAACCCATTCAGCTGGAATCAGATAAACACGTGCTCTCTGTCTCTGTACGTCCAGCACGACGCCTCGTGCGTGTGTGTCCCGTTGCTGTCCCGTGTCCAGCTGTCCTGCCGGGAAGAAGCAAAACAGATCATCTGATGTTGATGAAGGTGGTGATGGAAGGAGTTAAACTCAAAGGAAAAAAAGTTGTCTACCTTGCTCTCGGGCGCTTTTTTCGGTAGCGTTGCACACAATTGCGCAAAACTGGCACCGCCGCAGGTGTGTGTCTGTGTGTGTGTGCGTGTATGTGGCATTTTGGGGTCAACCTGTCAGCTGTGCGTTTTGACAGCTTCATTGCTTCCGCCCGGCGAAGGTAAAGAAGTCCTTCAAGTAGTTAATTGCGCAAAAGAAAATACTCGACAACTTCAACATTGTTTATGTTGTGCCGATTGCGATCGGGTTTCTGCAGCGAATACTCTCTTTCTCTCTCCCTCCCTGTGAGTATGATTGGATGATTTTTCTTTTTAACTCCGTCCGGTTCTTTGCAAGGTTTAATTTTAGCACACGGAAAGGATGCCCCCTCAGGTTTGCTGGATATTGAGTAACACTTCCGAACGGTATCAAGTGACGGGAAAGGATGTGGATTCGTTCGTGCGATGTGATCGAGACACAGTGGGTTGTGTAATTCCATGAGCAAGGAAAGAGGCATGAAGCCGATGGACACGTTGACGATTCCTCGTCAAGTTTGAAAAATACATTAATACATAACATTAACGTTTGGAAATTAATAACGATACTCGAAGGCGAAGAAGCACTCTCGATGGAGGATAAATTAACCCACGGAGGCAACGTGTGGTCCCAGCTTTATCATCAGAGGGGGCCATTGGTTTGGAGTCATTCTTCAACTGTCCAGGACCCCGCTCCCCACTTTCATCGTTCGCGGTTAATTAGTTTCTGAAATCTTATCCTTTCTTTTCCGTGCGTTTCGTCGCCGTCTCCGATACCGATCGAGGAAATTATAAGCGCACGAACACATGAACACCCCACAGCGGGAGGGAAGTTCGTTCAGGCTTCTGTTCTGTCGGCGCATTGCGGTTCCTTGTTTCGTGTGAGCGTCTCGAAGAAAACCGGGAGCATGTGCGGCTTTATACCTTTGCTCGCTAATTTACCGACGGTGGAAACCGATAACGTCGTTGGAGGAAGGAGAGTGATTAAATGAAACAATAATAGCAATACGGAAGGGGCCAACCGCCAGGTTTTTTTTTCGCCTGCCGCGCCTCGAACCGGGGCTCGTCGACGATGACGTGTCGTCGGGTCGAGGAAAAAAAAGGACCTCAAGGAAACGAAAAATGATGCAAATTAATTTCGAGGAACCAGTTCAGGAGCGAGGATTTTTTTGTCTTCCCTCTTGCTTGTCGATTCTGCCAACCAACGTGCGCTTACCATGACGAATGGCAATGAGCAGCGCCCGCTTGATGGCGCAAGGGACTCGGAAGTGGTTTCCTAACTCTGGCTTCGGCACACACACACACACACACACGCACACAACAGCGAGCGATGTGGAAGGGAAGGAATTGGATCATAAATTAACATAATAACTGTTCCTTCCTTTTTCCTTCGTGGTGGTGCGTCCGCTCGGGTGGGGTTTCCTTCATTCCTTCTCGGGTACGGGAACGATATGGCGTTACGTTTTCCGAACGCACACGCGGTGGGAAAGCATCTATACACGGTGCTGCAGCATGGCTTACACGCTTCGTTCGTGCAGCAAAGCAAGTCCCAACGGGTTTTTTCTCTTCCTTGGGCCCGCCGCCTTTAAACTCGAATTATGCTCGCTACCGCACCACATAACATCCAGGGCCGACCATATGTCACACGGGTCTGTCGTCCAGGATCGGTCCAACGCATACTAACCAACGTGTCCGGCTCGGTTTATGTTGCGCCTGGTAGGCAAAAGTGTGATATCTTTTTGGATTTCATACTTTAATGCACGTTTGTTAACTGCACTAGGCCGGTACGGATGAAAATTGTTTTACTTTTTACTTTTTTTCCTCTTCCACGTGTTTTGAGGAAGCGCAGAGAAATTGAGCATAACTGTCATGTCGTCTGTCGGCTGCTGCCGTCGGCTGCCCCGCTGACGATCTGGAAATGATGGTGATTGGCAATGATTACATGTTGGAGGTTATAAATAAAAGACAATTGTACCCGGCGACTGTACGCCTCCCCTCCTCCCGGGCCTACGTTAGTTTGTACGTGCCTTTTTTTGTTGTCTCCATCTCTCGCCCCCCGCCAATGTAGGCTACTCCCCCTCGCTCGTTCTGGGGATCGTCCTCTGCAGCGCTATCTCTCCTTGCTACTCGTAGGTTGCACTTATGCCAAACGAGCGCAATTTACAAATCTAGCCTGATTAAAGTGTTGTGTCGTGTTTCGTTTTAAATCCAATTGCTGCACCGGCGGTCGGTCAGCTTGGCGTTTGGTTCCGAATGCATTTGTTGTGCTGGCTGTGTTGTCGCGTTGGATCTGTAGACTATTAGATCAGGTTTGTTCTTGTGCATGTAACACAACATGCAACATTATGACTTGTCGAAGAAAATTCTTTTTCAAATGAACAGAAGACGTTTCTGCTCGCATTTATGTACAGGAGATAATTTTACAGAATCTCAAGCGAAGACCACGGCAAATCTTTTAACTTTGTTTTGTATTGTAACTAATAACAAATCGGTTTCGGTTTTTTCTTCTAATGTTCTTAATTTTTACACACTCTTCAAGTAATGAGCATTAAGAACAATTCCTTGCGAAGGATTGCAATTTGGTTTTGCAACTGGCAATTCGCCATCTGTCGCCGCAAAGCAAGAAATAATGGCGGCAGCAATGTTAGATCGTGAAGCGATCGCGCGATCATCACAATAATTGTATTTTTATTGCCAAAACGCAACCATGTGGTGTGGTATCGAGCATATGCCCGAATGGCGGAGGGCCAATAAAATGGGAAATTTGCATCTGGAATTGAACTCAAACCGACATATTAAAAAATGCATTCTGTAAAGAGAGAACAGCGAAAGGCATGAATGCATTTCACTGGATGTTAATATGTTTTGACGGTTACATATGTTTTATTTTACCTTCTTCATTCCTTTTTTCGTTCATTTAGTTACAATATTTTTGAGTCGATCATATAAAAGTAGAAAGATGTTTGGAAAACCTCTTCTCTTTTCGGTTTTAATTCACGTTTTTCAGTGGAAAATATACGATGTTATTTATTAGACATCTTTGGACCTGAAAAATTCCTGATCCTTATTCACAATTGCTTCATCAATTTGTAGACATTTCGTTTTTCAAAGATTAATTTTATCATGGAATCCGAGGGAAACCCATTGAAAAAGAAGGATTTTCTCACAGCAATGAATCAAATGCATTGCTTTCCACTGCAATGAATTGGCGAATGACAATAACAGTACACGACGATGCTTCCGTCCGACCTTAGCCATCCTTTATTCGCCAGGAAATGAAAGATCGTTACATTGGGCTTTATTTTCCAAACCCATACACACACACACACATACACACACCAGCTCACAATCTCCAATCTGCCACACAATCTGATCGACGCATCGTTCGAATTCTCTCGTTTTCCGTTCCTTTTGCATCGCTTTTCCACCGGCGCTTTCCTTCCTTCCTCGCTACGTCCCCCCCATCCGTTTGATGGTTGGCTTGAATTGTGTTCAATTTATATTGTCGCAGGACGAAACTCTCGTTCCGACGTCGCACTTCCGACTTCCCCGGCTTGCCCTTCCCGGGCGTTACCTGGCAAATATTGAGTTTCGTGTTGGTTTTCTTCTTCGTCCGAACCCTGTTTCGTTTCAGTTTTCCCTGCTTTTTTTTTTCAGCTCATTCCTCCATTCCTTCCCCCTGTTGATCGGTCCCAACCAATTTCCTCTCTCACTCTTCACCCCCCGGGTGTGGTGCAGTTCAGTTTCCCTTTTATGTTTGCGTGCGTCCTTTTCCCGTCGACGTTTTACGTTTTCTTCGCTTCCCTTTTCTTCTCCACCGGGTTTCCACCAACCTTCCTCCCGGTTCTCCCGTGGTTGTTAGTTTTCGTTGCACATCTGTCGGTTTTGGAAACCCGGATCGGATCGGATCGGGTCGAGTGATTCGTCCGTTGCCCGCGCGCACAGCATTTCATGGGTTTTCATTTCCCTTCCTCCGCTTCATTCTTCTCTAGCCCACCGTGCAGCCATGTGCTCGAGGCCATGTTGTTGTGTTGGTCCTTCTTGCCGTTATCCTTGCCCGTACTGGCAGGGAACAGTCATCTCGCTTCTTCTTTTTACCGTCCTTCAATCGCTCCGATGCGGCGTATCCTTTATCGCACGGCCGTTCACTTCCTGCTGCTATTATTTTTATTACAATTTCCATTATTTCCACACATTATTCTCGCTTGCTTTTCGCTCTTTCTCTTCCTTTCGTTGGTTGCTTATCCCATTTGCACCACATGGTGTTGCAGTTAGAGGTTCTGTTGATGTGTTGTGTATGATGGTTTCGCTTCTCCATGGCGAAAGCTGACGTATTTTCTTATGGATGTATGCATGTTCAATTAAAATCTTCTGTTAGTTCATCGTATCCTGATCCATGCATCCCTTTTTTCGTCTTGGTACGACAAAGCATCGCAATGCAAATGCATTCTGCTTGCAGTACAATGCACTCTTGATTTAACGTCACATTTTACGTCCATCAATGACCCAAAAAAATCTAAAACGAAGTGGACGCATGTATTTAACAAATAAAAAAAACTTCTTGAACCGTTTGTTTAAATTTCCGTCGGCTGGTTTTAGGATGTACAGCTTCATTCGCTTTGAACCAATATGAACCGACAGTTATCTTCTGGTTCCGTTGGATTGGTTGTGTTTTCCTTTTTTTTATGCACTATCGAAGATCCTACGAGGATGACGTGTGAGGAGTTTAATGACACCGGCTGTTCAATGGCATGGGAAAGTAAACATTTCAAATGGGAAGGTTTCACATCCTCCATCGCCAGCTTCAACGCACTTTCGTGTCGATATTTTTTTCTCCAGATTTTCGGTTTAAATTTTTACACATGGGACGCATAAGATGTACCGGATGTTTCTAGGATGCGTGTATGATCGTTTAGAGATAGATAAAAAAAACAGGGAAGAAAATGAAATCCAATGGAAAAGTGTAGATGAAACCGCTCCAAAGCATGTGCGCTGATCGTGCAAGTGAAGTGCAACAAAGTGAAAACGAAAAAGAAAATATTAAAATAAGCAAGTGAAACGGCAAACTAACACTAGATACGTAAGGCAACGAACGTGTGTGAACACTAACCTACCGCAACACTAAACCACGACTACCAGCTACTAAAAAACAGTGTGCAACTAATACGTTAACAACTAATCGGAAACTAACTTGCAAACTAAACCCGGAACCACTAAACCATAGCTGTTAAGGGAAGCAAACATTAACCCTACTGGCAAAACTACTGACCACATCTAACTCACGAAACTAATGTGTGATTAACTGTATTAACTCAATTAACAGACTAACGCTCGCGTGTGCGTGTTTGCAGTGTATTCTGTGAAGCAAAAGGAATGACGAAAGTGAGCCATATTATAAGTAAGAAAACATCTTATTGCGTCCTATGAGCATATGAGAAAAAATGGTTGTAGAGATAGGAAATTCATATCGTGTATGCAATCCTAATTAGCGTTATTTTTCTCGCTTGCATTTCCGATGGAAAAATGGGAACGTTTCGAAGCGTTTCCGGATGCGACGGAGCTTAGAATTTGATATCGGTATCGAATTATTCTGTCATCCCGGGTTTTACCGGGATTCCGTGTCCTGTTCACTGCGGGTATACCTCCCCGTACCCTTTGCCAACCCCACCCCGTGGATAAACATAAATAACGGCCACGGGGGTGCGGTAAAAATCGGTCTTCCATTTTGCCGTCAGAGTTTGCGCTAATCGTTGAAAATGGCAAATTTGCTTCCATTAATAAATTTATGCACATTTTCTATTCGTTGCGAGGAGGGGTGGGGAGACGGGGACGGACATCGTGTAGGCGTTGGGTATGATGTGTGTTTTAATGTTTTGCCTCCCGGTTTCGATCGGGGAGGGAGGTGAAAATGCGATGCCGCGAAAAGCATTAGCGAACCGTGTTCATATAATTACCCATTTCGAATGCTGCATCGCCCGATGATGATGGTGATGAGGACGCCGATGAGGTTGCTGTTGGTTTGCGCACGCCAAAAGGGGTGGCCTTTGGGGAGTGAGGCGCCGGTGGAAATTCGGGCGTATTGGGGGTTTTTATTTGATGCACGCGTAAATGCATTCAACGAGTGGAAATCGAGCGGAAACCGGTGGCAAGTAGTTTGCATTAATTGTGATGACCATGCGGTGGTGAGACAAAGGAGAATGAGGGCGTGTGTGCGTGTATGTGTGGGAGGAAAATGAATCGATAAATTTGGTCACAGAGACCTCGAGCCGCGAGTTGCGTCGAGTTCTGTATCCTTCCTCGCGATTTGCGTTTTCCCGGGTTTTCCGGTTCGATGCGCTCCATGTGCATAATCGCGCATCAACGGGTGCGTTCGGAGTTTTCCTCGTGTTTGGAGGTGGAGGGTGAGGATGCTGCAGTTGTGTGTGCAACGACCCGTCACCCGATGCAGCCGATGTTTGATGATCGCGAAATCATTTTCCGGTGGGCACTCGAAAATCCTCGGCCCGGATTTTCCGCTTTTCACCCGTTTCTACCGCCCCTTCTTGACTGGTTTGGGCAGTTCACTCGTACCCCGGCGCGGCGGATGATGCACCTGGATTTCGGGAATCGAGTTTGGGTCGGGGTTTTTTTTTTCTCTGCTACCATTTATTTCCCGATGCGCCGCAAAATTCTGCATTCATTTCCGTCGCATCTCTGCATCCACCCTCTGCCTCGTGCCTCGATTATTCCGTTCTGCGCCAGCCATCGGCACGTGAAAGCCGTTCGGTGGGAAACGCACACGCGTCGATGGTGCGGTGAAACATTTAATTCTATCGAGTTTCATTATTTCATAATAAAATACAAGTTTTCCGGAACGAAGCCGCCGTTTGTTTTCGCTACGCCCACATAGGAACGCGCACGCATTTTCCGATGGTTCAGGTTTCCTCATTCGCGCTCCCTCTGCTGCCCCGTGGAACAGTTTTCCTCCCATATTTCATCGCGGGTTTTGTTTGTTTAACCAAAAAGGTTACTCGAAAACTTTGTGCAAATATAAAAAAGATATAAAAAAGATGGCGAACAAGCTGGAATTGACCATTTTTCGCCGACATGAATGTATCGTTGGTGCTTTGTTTTTTAACATCCGTTTTTGAAGTGTTGTTTCTTTTTGGGTGAGAGAAATAGCGTAGAAATGCAATTGGAAAATATTGGGAAATTCTGAATGCCACGTTGCACACACAACTGAATCGATGGCGACGGTCGGCTGAAAGCGGATTTAATTATTTGCCTAGTGTAGACCTTTCGTTCTGTGCGAGCTGGGAAATGTGTGTTATTTTCAGCACGAGTTTTTCGAACACCAAATGTGTTGAAGTGTTGTTCGTTGAAATGTTTGTTACTCTGAAATTTGGGATTTTTTTTATAAACTGTCATTCAACATAGTAAAGCTTCAGAAGCATGTTTTTGCTGTATTCTGGATGGTATTCTCTCAAATGACTTGAAATTCAGGAAAGCACAAAGCTTTACGTAATTTTGGATTCCTCTCCAATGCATTTGAATGCCATCATATTTATTCTTGGTGCAGGTATTTTTTAGGGGTTGGAAAATATTGTTTTCGTTCGTCGTTCAGTGCACCCTAAAATTGCGGGGGAAATAATACACAAAACCAGCCCCTTTGCATTACGTTACAAACAATTGGAAAACATTCCCCTCCACGTTCATGATGCGCCGGACGGACGAGAAAGCCTTCAACAACCTGTGCACGAATCCTTGAAGAATTCAAATTTAGGTCAACCACCGCGCGGGCCAAACCGATCTTCCCTCCATTCGGGAAATGTTTGATGCACGTTAGAATGTTCTGAGAAAAAAAACCAACCACTGCCGAAAAGGGGACGACGTTTGCTTTTTGTGTGCACCGGGGAAATCTTACGTTTGCTAATTGGCAGGGAAAGATTTTTCCACGGCAAGCAGGACTCCCTTACGTGAGGGATATTAAAACGGCGTATCGCTTTTAATTTATCTGCGGGGCTGATTCTTCGGGCGAAAAGGACGCTTTTCTTGCCTCATCCATGGTGCAGGATGCAACGCGGCACTATTTTATCGTGTGTAGAACTGAAAAGGTTTCCTGAAAAGAAGGTGCATAAGAAAAACTGGGGTAGTTGGTCCGGGTAAGTGTGTTTGTGTGGCACTGGAAAATGCCATCTTATCGGTGCATCCGTAAGCAAATATTTGTCCACCTTCTCGTTGCGTCGTACGCACTTGCTACGGATTCGTGTTCGGAACGGGTTTTTCCTTTTGAACCGAGGGGAAACTGAAACATACGAGGTAGAAAATATTGCTCCTTTCTTTCGGAACATTCTTAAGCTTGGGTTGAGTATAGAGCAAATTGTTATCTTTTATTCTATCACGGCCGCCGGGAAACGAATTTATCCAACTACCGATGAGTATCGCAACCTAGATAGAGCATTTGCCGTACTTTATCTTCGATGGAATATTGTCATTTGTTTGAGATAAATATGCCCCACTGAAGAATCTTTTACACAAACCTTTTGAAGCAAACAATATTTATTTCCTTGTCGCTTACGCAGGGAATAGGGCTCAACCACGATTCGATTACGATATCGATGGGAACATAAACACATGTGGTATGTTCCTAATTGCATTTTCAGCATAATTTTCTTGGGGGGTTTGGAAATTCAACTCATGTTCGTTTGTGTCCCAACAGATGGAAGGTTATTTACTATTTCTGTTAACGCACGAATTCGTAAAACAAACGCACCGAATCGGATGAATTTCGCTCCGATAGTTTATTGATGGCATTATCCGATGCTCATTTGGAAAGTATTTTTCCATCTATCAAGTTTGATAGAGCCTGCCGCGGACATAGAAGGGGAGGGAAAGTGCATCGCATCGAGAAATCGACGGGTCGAGGATTAGAGTTCCAAATAATGGAGTTTGGTTGGTAATATGAGCAGTATTTGATCGTTAATCATCAGAGATTTAAGATCGACCGTAATGTAAGATTTCAGCAGGGATTAATTCAACAGATGCTACCAATTTATAGCTGGCGATGATGAATTGCAATCGCGAATGCAATTCTGCGAAAAAGATTGTTTTTTCTATCGAATATTTCTGTCCCAAACTGCTGGTGTATTGAATACTTCGATATATTTTTAGCCAACGACGTATGATGCTTTTTGATTTGTCGTCATCCTACTCCTGCTAGGCGGCCCGTTGTCTTTGTTTCTTATCCCTTAAAACTTTAGCAAGCAAAAGCATTTCCAATTTCGCACGCGAAATAAACAATCCCACACACACACCGTCTTGTTGTGCGACGCCCAACGCACCGACCGGTACCACCGATTGTGTCATATTTTTCGCCGGTTTATCTACCACGCCGCCCCGCGCGCGTGTGGGTGTGTGTCGTCTTCTACGAGGGAAGCCCCAGCGCCACAACAAATGAGAAGCAACTTTTCTCGTTTCACGCTCACGTGAGCAAAGTCATTACGGGGGTCGAAATTTATGACACCTTTCGCTTTCCCGCCGCTTTCCACGGGAGGTGCAGCAGCGTGCCTCTGTCTCGCTAGGATAGCGCGCGCGCGTCGATCGAAGGAAAACCAAAACGGAACAGGTTGTCTCAGCTGCGTACGGGTAAGGCGGCGTTGTGGTCCGCGTGCCACCAAATCCTGGCCAATAATACCTTGGCAGACCCTGGCCGAGAGACCCCTCACACAAACAAGATGCAAAAGACAGTGGAAAAAAATATATACACAAAACGCTAAAGTACACTAGAAGAAGTCGTGAAAAAATCTAACTAATGCAATACCTCCCGGAAACGGCGCTCGCACGGCGTGAATTGAATCCGGTGGTCTAAATAATAATAAAAAAAATGTTGAAAATGAAAAAAACAAGCACCCGGAAGGATCTGTTTCTTTTTGTGGAAGTGGAAAACATCGGGGTGGAGAGTAAAAAATATAAATTGAAAGAATAAAAAAGGTTCCAAAACCCAATAACGTGCGTGTGCGTGCGGGTGCTTTCGCAGAAGGAATGGGCGTAGAATAGGCGGAGGGTTGGGGTACAAAATTACGATC
This sequence comes from Anopheles ziemanni, assembly GCF_943734765.1. Taxonomy (NCBI): domain Eukaryota; kingdom Metazoa; phylum Arthropoda; class Insecta; order Diptera; family Culicidae; genus Anopheles; species Anopheles ziemanni. The sequence goes on from NC_080705.1 coordinate 84,664,729, forward strand.
GAGACCGACTGTAATTTAATCTAACCTTTAGAATATTTAATTACGAATTTATTCGCAGTTTTATAATTAGATTTCTTCCAGTCACCTATGGCTGGCGATCTTTTTTTTCCACTTCTCTCTTTCTCTTTCTTTACAAAATTGGGAAAAACAGACATAGAGACCGTGCGAAAAGCGGAAGCATTTGGATGATTGTAACACATTTTAAGTGGAAAATGGAAATTTTCCAGCGTGGTTCCATAAAATATGCAATCGAATGAAACGCATCTGCCCATATTGCAACGTGTCTTATGTTGTCCCGTTTTTGGGGAGCGACTTTTCTTTAATTTCTTTGCAAAGTGTTTCCGTCGTTGGTTTTTGGGACTATTCTTGGTTTTATTGCCATCATCTTGGAAAATAGTAGAGCTTTTGGCCGACAATTCATTCAAGATGACAGTTTTACTTTTTTGCTGATGATTCATTTTTCTTTCGGTGGTAAACCGGTATCCGGATCCTTTCTTTTTGTTTTTCCTCCATTGCGATCACTCTTTTCTAGGTTTTCTTTTCTCTTCTGCCACCTTTGGTGTATGTGTGTATGTCTCGCTGAAATACTGTAAGGAGTTTCCTTGACTCTTGCGACTAACTTTTCAACGCGCACGAACACGGGGACATTCTTTACAGTAAAGATGCTGGATTTCGGGTTTGTTTTTCTTGCATGCGTGAGCTATTCTTTGCAAACTTTTTCCCGACGCGCCCGGATTCCATAGTGCCTACGGGCTGTCGCACCTTTCGGGTGTCCTTACGAAACAGATAAACTGGCCCGTGCATTCTTCTTCCCTTTTGTAACCCCGTTTCCCCTTCTGACTTCCGAGGGAAAGCCACGGCGTAGAGTAAAGGAAAAAAGCCCGGAGTTTCGGTAACTTTACGTCGTGCTGAATTGCCATAAAGACTCTTTTGATTTTTTACCAATTTTATTTGGCTTTTTCCTGTGTTCCTCTCAGTTTCAGCTTCGCCAGGTTTTTGGGATGCTTCGTACCGCTAAAATAACAAAAAAAGTACAAATACAAAACAACGACGGCTGTCTCTCATGGTTAGAAATGGAAAGTTTGAGGAAGGAGGTAGTCAAAAAAAAAGTCCCGTTCCAGAAATTTTCTGTTCTTTTCACCTCTCGGTAGCGGAAAAAACTTTTCTAAGCCAGTCGAATTTATGACGTTTGACTTTGGGCACCATTCGTTCCGCGTTCCCACCATCCGGAGCTCGTACGCTCACCGTTTTTGAGCAGAAGATTTTAAGTCCTTTGTCTCCGGGACTTCCGGTTCGGGTAGGCAGGGATAACAAAAAAAGTTTGAATGTCAACTGTAGGGCATCCGGTTGGTAGAGAAGCAAAGGAAATAAAATATTTGGAAGAAAACTAAAGATTATACTTACGCTTTCTTTCGCATTTTATATTCAAGCATTTACATTCATATCGTATACAAAAGTTACATGTTATGAATGAAATATTTTTATTTTTTTTTAATTCTTTCTTGCAATTTAAAACCACATTTCAAAATTCCTTCTCTAACCGGCATCGATTCGGCAAAACAAGTGTCAATTCTTCGCCTTCATAAAGACACTTCCCTCCGCACAACATAACTAACCATCGACAACATGAAACACGAAGGGTGTCTCGAGCACAAACAAAACCAACCGGTTGGCTTACCATTGCCGTTGGCCTAATTTTCGGCTCTCGTGCCGAACGCCTCCACGTCGAGTACAGTGTTGTGTTGCTTTAAATTTTAATCGCGTGCCCTAAAAACTTGCTTTCACCCCTTCTGGTTTGGTCGAGGATTTTCCACGCGCCAACGGTGGCAGTGGTGGTTTGGATGCTCTACGTTTTCCTTGCCAAAGGAAAAGCACGATAGAAGTTCCAGTAGTTGGTCGGTGGTGGTGGTTTTTGGATGCTTTCACTTTCTCTGGAGCGGAATCGATGGAAAGCGGTCGTTGGACTGTTTTGTTGACGATTTTATTTCTGTTCACTTTCGAGAACTTTATAAATGGTGCATTTGTGGTTATTTTTACTTGTATTATAGTTTCTCTTATTGTTAATAACTATCTTAACGACCTCACCATTTTTCGCAAGGTTTGAAAAACATTAACCCAAACAGGATGGAGGCGCCTGGTCACTCTTAAAAATAAATAGAAAATTATCATAAATCACCCAATAATCTATCTTATCGGTTTGCGTAAAGCCAATGCGATTATACCACAGGAAAAACAGCTAACATGCAACGATTATATTCTCCGATACAATCCGATATCATCCCGCTTAGTATCTTGAAGCCCGTTGATGTCTTTCGAAGTGCAGCTTCGTGCCGGTTTTCACTTGACGCTATCGGTCCTTTTCATCGTTTTTCCAGCATCCAGCAAGCGCACGTGCCCGAGCCCGCCCCTAGCTCCGAGGCCCGATCGAGGAACCTCCCACTTTTCCTGCAAATCCTTGCGGGGTGGAAAATCTCCTAGGGGTTGCTAGCGACCGAAATGACCCCGATGCGGGCGCGTCCTGTAGAACGGTTTCCTTCCGTGTGCACTTGCACGCTCGTTGGGCATAAGAATAATGTCACACACCGGGAGAAGAGCAATGCACCCGATGTGTGTGTAAGTGTGTGTGTGCTTGGTGAAAAAGGCTCCACCCCTAAATGCAATGCAATAGTTGACCGACAGGGGGGCATAGACGCATAGTTGACGGGTGCGTAGGGAGAAATCGTTTGCGAAAGAAAATGTGCGTAAGAAAATAACACAAAAAAAAACAAGCAAGCGAGGTCGTTCGCCAAGTGGTATTGCATATATTTTTCCTTCGTCTTCTTCTCCAATACGCACGCACTGCTCCTTTGAATCACATTTCTCCTGTGTGTAACCGGCTCGCACGCTAATGAGACACGCTTAACCAAGCGGAAGGTAATCGCATTGTACGCAACTTTTCGCTCCCTATCGCATCGCATCTATTGAATCACACACACGTACGCACACATACACATTTGTCGACGATGATGGAACGATGTCGAGGACGAGAAAGCGTCGGTCGCCAAGGACGATCCATCCCCGTCGAGCCCGAAGCAAAGCACGAAAGCTGAGAAAGGCTCCTCCGGTGGTATACCAACGAAGGGAGCTAGTGCAAGGGGCAACACAGGGAGGGAGAGGGAGAGAGAAAGGGAGTGGGAGAGGAAAAAAAGAAATAAAAGGATCTGCCAACGACCTACCCCAACGTGTGGCTTACCGGGTGGGGTCAGGATATAGCCTTTTTTGCCTTTTTATCCGTCGTAGCCTACAACCTTTGCCGAAGGATATAAGCATATCCATCTCCCCCCGGGGGGTTGACGTGGGTTTTCCTTTCCCTTGGAGTGTATGGTTTTTTGTTCCTTTTCGTTCGTTTTTCCATCCCCCCCTACGTGTGGGAGGAACTGCAATCGGAGAAATTAAAACATCCTACGCGCGTTCGAAAGGGCTTTTCCTTTTCGACGGTGAAGAGAAAACTCTTGATCCGTGCGTACGGGTTGCGGTTGTTTTGTTTTATTTTGAGAAGAAACGATGCTAGGATGGTTTCCATGGGCGGGCGAACGGGTATCGAATGAATGAATGCGTGTGTGCATGAGTGGTTTTGCACCATTACTAAAGGAAAATAATATTGCTTGAGCAGGAAATCACGCGTCTTTGGAGCATTCCAGGTGTATTTTCAGTATCGTGGTAAAGTTAAGCTTGCCTAAAGTGGAAATTATTTTCATTTATGCTTTTATTTCACCAGCAAAGGGAATGTAAATGCTTTGAAAAACATTTTTATATATTTTGTTCAAAGTTTGACTGCTAGCTGTTTTGGTGCTTCGTTATGGGAATCGGAAAAGCGAGAGCGGAAAATCCTAGAAATGTGTACAACCATTTTCGCTTCGACTGCTCCACCTGACTTCGAGTTCAAAGAACTTTCTTGCTCTAATTAATCATAATTTTTTACCGCATTACCATTATCAACAACAACAACCACCTATTCCAACCCTCACCGTATAGAGGGAAGCTGATGCTTCAGGTCTGATCCCCTTTTGATGGTGGTGGGCGGTTTTGTGAAGGCTTCCGTGCAAGATTTCCGGTTCACCGAAAGCCACCCTTATGCTATGTTCCCAGCGGTAAAAGCCACACCGAGTGTACCCTCTTCGGTTCGGCATAAAACGTCCTACCGAACAGCTTCAGGGATTTTAATGTCGTCGTCCGCGTTTTGCCCCCTTCCCCCCCTTTTTTTTCTTGCACCGGGAAGGATGAACGAACGCAAATGGTTCGTGTAAGTGTCGTTGGGGGGGTCGTCGTGGATGATTTTTCCGAAGTAGAATAAAGTGCATCGGAGGGAGGGATGCACCTTGGAAGGAGGAAGTTCCGGAAGCAGGTATTGAGCAGCGGTTATCAGTATCCCTTTTTCCCCTTGCAGTATTGCTACCGCTTGTTGTAAATTAATGCGCTGCGTTAAGCCTTTTAATGCATCGTTAGCCATATGTGCGTGTGCGTTAGTGTGTCCCGTCCATTGACTGCCACTGGAAGGACTTTCCATCCAAGAATTCATTGATCTTCTTCAAGACTTGAACGAGGGAGTGGAAAACGCATTAAGGACTCAATCAGTGCGTTCGGATGCGTACGTCATTTTGCTTCGGCAAGTGTGTGTCTGTGTGTGTGCGTTTGTGCATGTACATCGGAAGGACTTAAGCGTATTATCGCGACCGTGGGGTCAAGAACCTCTTTTTCCCCTGCTAATGACAGGCAACGCAATGCAATTAACGGTCGCAAATGCAATTTGTGTTTGGCCCGCAGAGAGTGCGGAGATCGGTGGAAAAGTTCTTTGTCCCCTCTTAGTTCTTGTTAACCCTTAACGGCACAATCCGGTTGAAAGTTGAATAACTTTACCGGGTAAAAAACATACCGGAAGTATTTTCCATGCACATCCGATACCGTTTACAAATTCAAATTCGAATTATTTCTAAGTAAATGAGGAACAGTTGGAAGTGTTGTGAATTTTACTTCAATATCTTTCAAAACATTATGGAACACATGTTTGGAAACTCCTGCGGGTGATATTTGTTTATGAGAAGTGATCAGAAAATGCTGCTTATTTTTTAGAAACACTAATTTCCTTATTGTAATCTAATTACCATTTTCATCGTCTAAAGAATTATATTTATTCTCGAATGTCTTTTCTTTTTAAATTATACTACTCAAAATATTTACCTAATATTCAAACAAATTTAAAACAGTTAAAAACTGTGCTACGTCAATATTTTTCATAATGTTTTCACATCGAAGACCTGCATCAACTAATTATTTAAACATTTTACAAGCATATATGAGATTCTTTTGGGTTTTGAAATTTGAAAACGAACGTTAAAACGTTCACTGAAACGTAATTGCATTGAATGTAGCTTCCAGCAGCGTGTTCCGGCGTATCGCAATCTGGAACATGGCTATATTTATCACGCACCACATCCCAGGTTTGCTTCCAGGCCTTCACTTGGCCCCGGACTTGTCGTTCGTCGTCAGTCCACGCCATGTGTCACCGTATGAAAATCGTTTCTTCCTCGCTCGGCTTGCAACGCAGGAGCAAGGAGCCTATTTTTGGAACCATTTTTTTCCACCATTTGTTCCGTTTCCTTCAGCAGCTTCCCGCGGTTTCTCGAGCTGAAGGAAGAAGGAAACGGGATCGGAAAAACCTTCCACCGCCCCCAACAAAGAAAACCACACTTACACCGGGTGTTTCGTCTTTCCGGGTTGGTGTGGAAAAACTCGGCGACAATTGGTGTGTGCGTGTGTGTGTGTTTGTGTATGCATTACGCGTTTCGGTCGTCGTCCCCGGTGCATCGTTAGCCGCTGGGTTCTTCAAGTTGAATGTCAGCTATTTTTGGGAGGGCGACCCCCAGCAAAGCAATGAACCAATTCCGGAAAATGCTGGAGAAAAAGGTTGGAAGGCGGTGGTGGGTGGGTGGTCGGTGAGAAGGGGAGGATCCGTTCCGAAACGTGTGTTCGCGACGCGACGGGAAATACGATGCAGTCGGATAAGCATGGCACGCCGCGAACAACGGCGCACGCACGGCTGTCCGTATTAAATTGCATGCTGGTTTAATGAACTTTTTGTTGTACACCTACTTTCCCTTCTTCAACGATACCTCTGGGAGTGGAGCGACCGTGTGTGTGTGTGTGTGTGCATTCTTTTTGGGATAATTATAATAAGTACACGGGCGCTTGTTCGGTGGAGATTTCTTGGAAAAACGGGACCGAACGTTGTACGAAAAATGCAGCTGCTGAAAAAATGTACAGTTACGCCGTTTACCATCTAAATGCGCTCCCACGGCGTCCTCTGAAGAGGATTTCATTTCATTTCTCACAAACAAACCACTCCCGAACGGGTTCCCTTATCGTTGTGTTTTCTCAAACGATTATCCTTTCGAGAGTGGCTGATTTTGAAGGATTTATAATTGGTCCGAAATCTGCTTGCGGAATCGGTACGGTTCGACACCGTTTCGGGGGTAATTATAATGGACGATCGAAAATTAACACCCTTGACTTTCCCCCGACTCGATCCTGAACGCTGCTAGGCGATGTTTTGAAGTGTTTCAAAAACAATGCGTTCGTTACACACTTTTCCCTAAAAAGGTGAACTGAGGGGAGATTTATTCCTGGGCGAATAAAAAGCAACTGTGTGGGTATGTCAATGTGGGAAAAACAGTTGACTTCGAGCCGAAGGACATTCTTCCGGTGACGTTGGTTTTTTTTGTCTTTCTTTTTGGAAGTTCTCCGATGAGAGTGTCTAGCGAAGCGTCTTCCCCTTTCGGTAGGATTACGTTTTATTCGGTACCCAAACAACCAAAAAATCGACGCACACCGTCAACTCCATCCGTTTCAAGGACGTCTGGGAGAACGATATCGGTGCATAATTCTTCCCTTTTTCGACCAGGGAAAACCACCACCCCAACGGGAACACGAACACGGGAAATCATCCATTAAGCGGCCCATTTTCGAACACATTTCGGAATTGGCAAACAGGGAGGGTTTTTCGGGGCGGAAACCGTCGACATTTTGGCACTGAAGAGAAGGGCCGGGAGGGAAAAACGGACAGGTTGCTGTTTGAGGCAGTTTGTTGATAGAGCGGAGTCTTCTGCGTGCGGTGGAAAACCCCGAAAACACCCCTTTGGCGGAGGGGTCGATTGTGTCGGCGTCAAAACACCACAAACTCACGGCGTCGTCGATTTCCCTTCGGAAAAGTAAAATGCTTGTTTGTGTGTGAGAATACGTACGCTTGTGCGATTGATGGAGGACGGTTGCTTGCTAGTGTGTGCGTGTTTCTGGTGTATTTCCTTACCCCTGTTCTCACGGCAAAGGACGAATCCCTTCCACAACACACCATCACAAACCCATACCCGGCGTACGCTTTTCATCGCGTTTTCTGTGGAAAAACCCCCCAAGGATTAGGGAAATTAGGGGATACCTTCGGGTAGAATCTTACCTCACCACCACCACTGGATAGGAGGGTGGCGCGGTGGTCTACGTTTACCACCATTTGCCGATGATTTTTGGCTTTTTCCGGGTACCGGTAGCGAATGTCAAGGTTGTGTTGTTGTGCCGCTTCGCTTGCTTTTCTTTTGCCCAAGGAAGAACCGGCAAGACCTTGGTCACTATGGAAACCGTTCGGGAGGGGTGGAAGACAGACAAGAAAAAAATGAAGATCTTCACCGGCTAGACATCGTGTATGGAGTTTTTCTGTTTCGGTCTACGACGAAGATAGGAAAATGTTGGATGGACTGTCTTTTTATTGATTAGTACTTTTTCCCTTCTTGTTGAGTGTCTGTTTTTCGCAAGACGCTGATTTTTTCTTTTTTGTCATGCGTAAATGATAGACTTCTTTCTTATTTTTAAGAATAGTAAAGACAATTTCGTAAAATAAAGAATTTGCTACGCGAGTGAAAGATATAGTTATAACTTTCGCAACTAAATGTAATATCAAGCATTAAAAGATGGATTTAGGAATGATTCACATGCCACGTTACATTTGAAAAGAAGTCGTTCTAGAAACCCCCGCACCCGCTTCATCCCAAGTGTTGACAGATTGAAATCCTGCCACCAACATGGTGGAAACGGCATTTCCTGCACGCCGCTGTCTTTATGTCCTTTGGCTGATGCGGTTTCCTATGCCCAGGAACAACCAACCAGATGGATGGTTGAAGTTTATGCTGGTGTTGACATGCTACAGACCAAGCCGGTCCCCGAAGCAGCTAGATCGCATTGAAGTGTTTTTTTTCCTCTTCCTCTTTTTATGTGCGTATGTTTCAGTTCTCTTCCGTTTGCTCGCCCGCTTCGCACGGATCACATCTGCTCCTCCTAGAGGCAGCAGCGTGCTACGTACGATCATCCGTCACGAATGAAAACGAACCAGGAGAAAGCAACGGGAAAATGGGAGGAGGGAGAGCGCAGGATAGCGTCCTATTGTAGATGAGGTTTTATATTTTACTTTATTTGGTTGATCGTACTCACACTGTCACGAGCGAGTGCAGCTGTCGCGTTGAGCCAGTTGATGCATTTACAGCTTCCGTTATGTGTTGGTTGATCGTTTCAAACATTTAATCCAAAGGAAGTGGAATATGAAATTGATTAAATATTATCACTTAAACATCGTTATCAAAACGCATTCGCAGTTTTCGCTGTTTTCGTAACCAAAATATAACTTAAACTATAAACATCGCTTTTCAATAATTTCCAAACTAGAAAAATTTTACAGAAATAAAATTATCGTTTGTTGTAGGATATTACGATGTAGATGTCTGCGCTGCGGATTGTGCTATGATATCGTGGTTGTTTAAAACATCGATTAGTGTAACTGAGTGAGCTAGGTTCGTGTTAGATCAGCGGCAAATTCGTTTTAAAAACGAATTTGAAAATCAACTTAGTTTAGCCAGCGACCGCTAGAGGGCAACACACGGTTTTGACTGCTAGCGCACGCTAGCGCCCTCTAGTGAGGCAAGACTCTACTAGTAGTAGACCGAGGTGTCTACAACAAGATACACCGCCACTGTTTCTATAGCAAAGCTGTGCCAAGTGACTAAGGTAGTTGAGTAGAAGCTGTGCCGCGTCAAACCCGAATTTTTAAAATGTTCGCGTACAGAGAAACAGGAAACAGTTTTCTTTATTGATTCTAAAAATGTCTTATTTTGTTAATTTATAAGTTACAATTTGATGACATTTTTAACTGCGATATTTTACGCAAAGCGTTGGGTTTTAAGCAACTGTTTTCTTGTTAGGAACTCCATATTTTTCGATTAACAACAAAGCCCAAGTGTTGTGTTCTCCCTTGAACTTCGATGGTAACTAAAAGCTCTTTTTTTGTGTGTTTTCTTTTTTTCTCCTTTTCCTTGCTGGCTGTGTGGCTTCTCACCCGCGCAGATTCTCTACGGTCCGGATGGCCAGCTGCTCAAGCCGGAATCCCGCCGGGGTCGAGGAAAGGGCAGCAAATCGAAGGCAGCGGCAGCCGGAGCAGCCGCGGGCGCAACGAACGGAACGAATGGAAGCGCCAACGGAGCGGTAAGTGATGTTTTAGATGATAATTTTCGTTTTATTTTATTATTTATATAGCGGTAGACTGTTGTTTGCATATCAATTTGGCCTTTCGTCTACTTTCAAAAATCGTTCGGGAGTGAATACATCGTGAAGTAGTTTTGTACAATACTCAAACAGTGTGCTGTTTTAGTTTCAGATAATTTAAAATGTACATACAAGTTTAAGTTTAAGATATCCTAGACGATCCCGACTTCGATCTTCAAGCAAGTAACGGCGGATAGCTCCGATTCGGGCGAACATATTTTCCCCGGTTTTTCCATCGACCTGTGCCCTTTTTTTTCAACCGACCCCGGGTACGATACTTGTTCGGTTGATTGTGACCATGTTTTATGCAAAAGCTACATACTTATCTTGTGCTAGTTCCTGCTCTTCCCCTCCCTCATTCCAATGATTCCAAAGGGGAAAAGAAAAACTACATCACCAAACACACGACGTACACGCGGACGTTGGTGGGCGAATAGCAAAAACAGAAAATTGGCAAAGAAAACCTCCCTAACACGTTCCGTACACACACACATAAACACGGGAGGGAGATAAGTTAAATTTATTTTGCATATAAATTAATCGCATTGCCGGCCGATCCATCGCACATTGCGAATCCAATCATTCCGACCCGGAATACACCGCGTTGTTGTGTACCGCGAGGCCCCCGCGACCCAGAGAAAGGCGGCAGGCCCTTGTAGTGAGGTTTGGGGGGTGGATTGGGCAACAGTGAAAGTCTAGTTTATGTTTCGACTGCGTCCAATCGGGGATTAGCGAACTCAAGGATAAGGAGCTTTTAAGAGCGAATCAGTAAAGCGCAAACGGCATCGGTAGGGAATGTTAACGATCTCTTCGATAGGACATTTTATATCGACGCCAATTGCCCGTACATCGTAATGTCGATGGATTGAACGGAGAACGGGTGTCTGCTAGTAAAGATGAATTAAAAATACAAAATTATTTCGCATTTGAGGTGGATTTTATGATATCAAATTATCCATGCTGAATAAAGGGCGGATAACCGAGTATTAAGTAGGCATAGAAGATAGTTCGATTTGCAAAACAAGATTAATCAAAGTAGGCTTTCTCGTTTATTTATTTTTGACAGTGCTGTTTTCGTTTATCCTAGTAAATGTGGTTTGTTTTCTCGACTTTGTATATTTGTATTATTATAATTTGTTGGCGACAAGTTTCGTACAGTTTTGTTTCATTACGATTTGAAAGTTCTCTCATTACTATGGACATTTCTTTTTTGGAATTCCGAATTCAATGTTCACTAAATGAAAGTGTGATTTAGAATCATCGTATTTTTCAAGTTAAACTTATTCACCAATGTTTTCGGTTGTTTGGTTAACATTGGTTTTTTTTTCTTATTGTGCAATTATTCAATGTTTAGATTTAGTACAATGGTTTTATTCTGGCTTAGTAGAATTCACTTGTTAGCTGTGCTAGTATCGTTGCACAAGTAGAGTTTTGTCAAACACATCAAGAACATATTCATTGACATCATTTCATTACTTGCTCTTTTTTCTCTTTTTCTCTCTATCTTTCTCTCTGTTGTGTCCATGTTTCATCCATATCTATGACACACCCGAAAAAACGAACCCACGCCGATCCTTTGTAATGCTATCACATACATCCTGGACCGGTGGACATTCCCCATCGCTTTTCTCTCTCACAACAACCCATCATCCTTCCAATAGATCGTGTCGTACGACGCCAACGGACAGGCTGTCCGTGCCGACGGAAAGCGTGGTCGCGGACGCGGACGTGGTGGCGGGGTAAGGACAATCATCAGTACAATAATCACCCGTTGTAGATATTTGCCTTTACTTGCTGTAGTACGCTAGAGTGAATTAGTCTGCTGTGTTTCATTGCGAACGAAACATGCAAATAATGTATTTTACGTCGCCCAACGAGAAGGTCGGCGGCGGTTCGTTTCCTTTCCGATTCACGCAATCAAGTCTCCGGGGCCCTTCTTTCCGGGGTTGATTCCGCGTTCCAACCCATCGGTCATTTCCGGAGATGAACGGCGTGATTTAATGGCTTCGATTTCGGTTCTCTTCCTTGCGGTAAAAGTCCTTGGCCTTGACTGAGGACTCCGGATCTGCCTCAACATTGTCGTTTCGTCTGAGGAATGTCTTCCTCAAGGGCCCGGCACGGTGCCGATCATATGGCGGGGTTTTTTTCCCCCGGGCAGGGCATAGGACCTTCCTTCATCAACTTCTCCTCGATGGCGGAATTAGAAGAAACAACGGGAAAAAGGGAAAAATCCTCCCCAAAACGGCAATGAAAGCGAAAGTCCCGTCGCCTCGGGACCAGCCCCATAAAAACCTGCTACGTTTGCCGCGCCATTTCGCCGTAACTCGGAAATCAAAGTCGGAAAGTACGACAAAAACGCTCAACAGCTTTGGGCACCGGCAAAAACCGGATCCATCCACCCCCTCCCCATCTCCTCCACTTGTGGCTACCGGGAAAAGGGATTTCCCATCATCATCCCTCCTTGAGGAGGCTGCCTTTCGTCGTCGTCGTCATTTCGGGTCGTAAACGTAATCGTCATTGTCGTTGCCATTGGAGGCGGCAACATCATAGCGCTCGCGCTTCCAATTTCTCTCCAACTCCAAGGCGGATCCAGCTTTGCCTTCCATACGCCATGGCGTGTCGGAAAGTCGTCGTCCTTTTTGCCATGGGGCACTCACAAACCCTACCCACGAAGCCGCTTTCGCCGACGGTAACGACGTGCGTCGTGCCGACGACGGGACGTGAGTGGTGGACGCTACGCTTTTACTACGCTTACGTTTATGACATTCTTTCCGAACTGAACCGGCGGATTTCGGATTTCGGCGGAAGAACTCCCAGACAAAACATTCCCAATGCTCCTCCTCCTCGTCTCCTTTTTCCACGAAAGGGATCATTTTGGAGGGTCCCTTTTGCTGGTCCCCACCCCACTCGAGATCCTTTCCGATCTTTTGGTTTCGTTCGCTCTGCTCCGAATCAACCCCCGGTAGCATTTGGGGGGAAAACTCTCCAAAATATATCCCAATGTCGACAGGACGAACTTTGATGCCAGACGGAGAGCGTCGAGAATTGGAGATTCAGAAGGATACTACATCGTTCATCCGTTCCGCTGTCTCGCCCGGTAACGATTGGACGGAAGAAATCCTTCCAGCAGACGTACGTACGATTTGGTCTGTAGCAGAATGTAGAAAATCTCTCTATCCAAATGAAAAAAGACACATCCAAAGTTGGGTCTCAACTGGAGCAATCAACTGGCGCTAGACACAAGAATGTTTTGTTTTATTTCTACACCAATTTTGGTGTTTGAATTATCCCGCCGGGAATCTATGAGAAGCTTTTAAAAACTGTACTTCATAGCTTTTCTTTCATAAACTGTTGGCAAACGTCTGCGATATAGGGGAGGAGTCTGTCTCGTCTTCATTTCTGTCCGCTGTCTACGTCTTCGAGTAAATAGGTTTTTGATCGAAAAAAAAACAAATCAAAAATATCGTCTCACAAATGTCGATCCATTCGATCCAATTATGTATGCGAAGGTCGTAGAAAGCATAAACACATCGCCCCCCTGGGATCGTCTCACCGGGTTTTTTTTCCTTGCCAGAACCGAACCACAGACAGACAGACTCGCTGTCTGTCGTCCGTAGTTACGCCGAACAGCTGATCGGTCGATTGACCGTTCCATATGGACGAGTCCGAAACGGGTCCCGAGGTTTACCTTCTTCGTGGTATATTTTTTCCCCACTTTTACTTCCCTCGCCTTATTTTATACAACCATCTTTTTCGACCATCGGTCTAACGACGGGGCAATGAAGACGTGACACGGGTCACGGTCATTTGACGGTTTATGATTGTATGGGAAATAACCCTCCGTCGGTCGGTGGAAGGAGGTGTGCCGTGTGGAGTTCGATTACGTCTGGCGCGTTTGGAGTAAAAGGAAAGAAAAAAGGAAATCCTCAACTCAAAGATGGTGGCACAAACAACGAATATTAGAGGTCGTTCTCCCGTCGGCAGCGCGTCTTCAATGGCTTGCGGCATCTTTTCACCGGTTTATTTCATATTCTCTGCAGTCTCGCTGTTCGACTGCCAATATCTTGGTGAAGAAAAAAGGTCCTATGCATCGTGGTTTAAGGATTTTTTCCCTTTTTATTTAAATCTCATCTCGGGATGAAATCCCTTTTATGAGGCCTGAAGACCAAGATCCTAACGGATGGAAAAAGTTTCACTTGTTGCTTCCCGGGTCGAGCTAACGTTTGCTTTAGTTCTTCTGAAACGTTCGCCTCCGCAATGGGAGTAAGAATGGCCTCTGGCAACGACCAGTCGTATCCTGTCTTCCTCATCGTGTATCCGAGTCTCCTGTTACATTCCCTACAGAGAAGGTTCTAACGCTTCACACGGTCTGGGACGACGATTCGAAAACGATATGACAAACGCTCGCCACCGAACGGGAGAAGTTCTGCAGAGGCATGACGATTCCACCGGCTTGTCTCTGACTTTTCCGTGGAACAGTTTTTGCTTGCGTCCCATTTAAGAAAAAACCGTCCAAAGATCAGCTGGTTGTGGCTGATGCCTGACGTGCAGTGAGAATGAAAAAGTATCCTCTGCTTTCGGTCGTCGTCGTCGTCGTCGTCGGCGCGGCTCTACGTCCAGACTGGGGTGTGGAGTTTGGACATCCTCGGGCGAACGAAGGGCGGGCGCACCGATGATGCGGATGGTAATGCGAGAAAGCGTGGACTTTTACTACTCCATTGACTACGAATTTTTATGTCAAGCATTTCTTTTGCCGTCGGTGTAGACCCTCCTTTGCGGAGTCGACATCGACCTTCCAGCGTGCAACCGGGTGTTGGAATGTCGGCCAGAACTCGTCGCCGTGTACGAGGAACTTCCCAGGACTAGCTCTCTGTCTCTGTTGGAAAGAAAAAAGTACCGGGAAAACATCTACCGCTCGTCCGTTTGTGGAGTCGTTTTTTCCCAAACCATCCGCCGGGAGGATTGCTAGATGCCAATGTCAGGGCTATTCCCGTGCTCTAGTACTCCGCACTGGCTGTGGGGGAATCTCCGGCAAGTCTTCTGGATGCTGCATTCTATCACAACCACCTCGAGCTCGATCTTTTCAAGTTTATCCTCTTGTGGCATCGTCTAGGCCGTGTCTACACACGGTTGTATCCCGAACCGGGAGATATAGGGCATAATCTCTGTGTCATCTCCCAGCCTTTGCCCACCGTAGACCGTGTTCCCGTGGAGAATCCCGCGTCACATTCCGTTCACACTTCCGTTCGGTCTAATACAACTGTTTACGCCTAACCCAACGCCGTGTGTGATGGAGGTACGATGTCTAGAGCACCCGTTCTCCGGTAGCAAGTGGGATCGACGACGTCGACGACGGTTAGTCTTTTTCACTTTCCCTAGCTCTCTCGCCGCCGTTTTGCTTTTTTTCCCCCATCAAGGCACGTGCCGCCGCGGTCGCCATCGGCTACCAAGTATGAAGAAGACACACGGCGAACGGCCACTAGAGCCATCGTACGACGCGCCGTCGTGTTTCGCTGCTGGGTATCATTCGTCTCCGCATCATTCGATTGCCGTACAGACAGCAGGGCGGAACGGAACCTCGATTCCGGCAGACAGTATGGCGTTATCCAGCCTGCCGGGAGGGAATCACCCAGTCCTACACAACCGAGCGAGCACGAGATACTAATCGTGTTCTCACTTTTCGCTTTTACACGGTCGACACGGAATATCTTCTGGCCTTATACCCGGCAATGATGAAGACCCAAATAGAGCCGGAGTCTCCATAGAGACGTGTTCCCCCCTGCCCCAATGGTGCTGGTAGATTCCGTTGAATTCCACGCCTGATCCCCTATATCTTTATGGGTTGACCTTCCAAAGAGCGCTCGGGTTCTTATGCCTTTTTCCATAGGTTGGTTTTTATGAGGTGCGGGAAATACAGTTTATCTCCCCCGTACCCCTCATCGTCCCCAGCATTCGTGATTGATTCAGCATATGAAAACGATATCTTGGCCCTCCCCTGAATGGGTTCTCCACTGCGAGATTGATTCCCACAAGCCCCGCAAGAAGGAGCAAAGGAGAGAGAGAGAGAATTTGGGTGCACTCCTCGGGTTAAGATGCCTTCAGATATTCTGTGGAATCGTACGGTCTTCCCCATAACCAGGAAAAAAACATACCACTGAGAGGATACACACGCCACATCGAGGACGACCCCCGCATGCGGAACGAGCATCATAATAAAAGAGATATCAAGTATCGGCCCGGAATGGCCGCACGACGCAAACAGATTTTCGGTAGTTCGGAATCCTCTTCAGGAGTAGCAGGTCTATATATCTTTCTGGTATCGTTTTGAGCTTCTTTTCCCCCACCCCTCCTCCCGCGGTATTAAGTGCTGCTTGTCATCAGCTGTCCGTGCGGAGTTTGGTTTGAGGTTGCCGCAACGGAGGCGAAACAAGTGCCGGAACGGCGAGCGTCTACCGCTAGCGCCATCATCAACACCTTCTCTTATGTGAGGTGCCTTTGTACTTTTTTTTTCTGTGTTTTGTTGTTCCGCCTTGGGTTTGGCACGAGCCACCACACAACATCATCGTACGCATCGGGACGTTGTTGTTGAACGCAGTCGAATCACGCAGAGAAGCCAAGCGACCCCGTTTTTTTTCTGACGTGTTGTGCCTCAGAGCATACGGCCGCATGGTACACCACCTTTCTGACTCCCCACGAGCACGTTTTATGTCTTTCGGATGATGATGTTGATGATGTTGTTGGTGAGGCTTTCTCGGGCGGGAAACGGTAGGTTGATTGTTCCGATGAAATGTGGCCCCAGGAGATGCGGCGTTATTGGGATAGGCTTTAACGCCACACGCGTCCCAGAGGACGGTGGGGCGGAGGACACGCGCCAACCCCCCTTGAGGGGTTCAAGGTTTTTGGGGGGTTTGTTTGGGTATGGGGGTACGGGTTGTTCTTTTCTTTTCTGCGCTACTCCTTTTGCTCCCCTCCTTTTTTTTCCTCCGGTTTGTTGGTTTTCCGGACACTTGTAGAGAGCTTTCGCACCACTCACTTTCCATCGAATCCCGTGTGACTTCTGAAGAAGTCACGTCATTTGCCGACATTAGGCCGACTCTCCTTGCCGTTCGGGCAAAATGGTGGGTTTTGTTGTTTTCCCCTGCGCTGTGTGCTCTCACGTTTCGAAGGCCAGGACGGCTTGATCTTCCTGATCTTTTCAAGAGCCCTCCTACCCGTACGTCGGTCGGAGGGAACTACCTGTTGAAGCCGTTGGTTTTTTCCTCCCGCTTCATGGTGGCGGCATGTACAAACGGTCGTTTATCTCTTCAGATCGGAATCGTTCATGTCTCGAGAAAAGGGGATTTCGTTGTTTGATTAATAGTCAAATCGGTTGGAACGGGGTGAGTGTGAGCAAAAAGGGTGGAAAGGCTGGGAGGAGAAGGTCGAATGATGGGCAGCATCGATTAAAGGTGTTGTAGAACATGTCAAAAGAAATTCAGTTTGGCAGTTATGTATTTTTTCTTTAATGAGGTGGAAAAACTGGCACACGAAAGGAACAGGAGAATGAGGAAAGTCTTTAAAAATCTGTTATCTTTACAGATGCCTAACATACTTCTCATTTTAACTATTTTTATGTTACTCTTCCTACTTTTAAGAACTGTTTTTAATTATTTAAAACAAAGTTCTTGTAAATTCGCCCATCTTCTGATGAAGCAGTGGTCTTATCCATCGTTACTCAGTGACACACTGACCCGATCGTGGTCTTTAGCGATCCGGTTCAAACGACTCCTTCCTGCCCCGGATGACAACGTTATGCCGAACGCTTTAACTCCGTTCGGTTTGCAGATATTGGTGGTTTCGTTAAAAAAAAAAACAAGAAAACCTGGGAAAGTTTTCTCATCCTACATAATACACCGTCGAAATGTTTGCAACGTGCAGCAGCCCCTGCTGCACCGTTTTGTTGGTCCACGGGCGTATGTACGTCTTGCGATGCTCGTCTTTCTCCGTTTGTGCAGCATATTTCTCCTACTGTTCGAAGGGAAAAGTACCGTTCGTTCTAAATAACTCCCCCTCGTGTGTGTGTGTGTGTGCGCGTTAGAGAGAGGAAAACCTGTTCCGCGTTTGTGTGCCGAGGGTGGAAGGCACGAGCGAGGGTTGGTCCATGGAACAAGCTGAGACGACTCTCGATTATGATCGTGTTGCGCCATTGCGGGTCATAGGAGAAGGGTCCCACCGGTTGCTGCATTTTGCAAACGCGTTTCCTTTACGGGGCCGCACGAAGGTTGTAAGAAAAGTTTCCGTCTTCGTAAAGGAAGTAGATTGGCTTTTCGTTTCGGCAATAGAAAACAGCACAATTTAAAAGCGGAAACGGCGAACGAAGTATTCCCTTTTACATTTAACGTAACGTTATTTGTTTATTTATATTAACTTAAATTCTGATGGACAAAATGTATCTCATGTAAACGTTACTAATTTTGTCTCAACCATATTGAATTTGTTTAGTACAGGTCATCTTTGTAATAAACAAGTACCTGTTCAAACCAGAACTATATTTCAAATGGAATCCAATGTTACACTGTTTTGTTTCCTACAACTAATGTAAAGTAATGGACATATTTAAAGCAACGTTACATTTTGCTCTACAGCATCTACGCGACATTACTTTTGTCCCTACCCTCATGCAAAATCCATTCCGCTGTGCAGAAAGCGTCCTCCTCGGGCACATTATTTTCTCCACCAGCGCTCCAACCCGCTTCCTCTTTCCCGAACGACGACAAATCTTTCCCGTCTTCCAGCAGGAGCGGGACGGAAAACAAATAAATAAGAGAATGCATTTAAATTGTAAATTTCCCTCGTTTGATTATGCATTTTCGTTTGCGGTTGCGCGCTACGATACGTCGCTTTGGGGGTGGAGGATGACTGCTCATTTTTTTCCCTTTGCTGCTTTCGTTATCATGTTTAATTTTGGCAGACAAAACGTGAACGCAGCACGCGTTCGAATTCCCGGAATGTTGCTTCCGCTTAACCGCTTTTCTTAAAGATGATATTGTTTTTTGGTTTTTGAAACACTGTTTCGAAATTGTTAATCATAATATGTGATTTTGGTGGAAAGCTCCTCCTGCGCTCCACAAACAAAAAAGACATCCCGATCGAGAGTAAAAAGCGCACAAAACTGCATACCATTAGAACGGTGAAATATGGTTCGATTGTGAAGACCGCACGGATGCGTTCGTTTTTTTTCCTTTCCCGGAGTAACCTTCGCGTGTCGAAATGGGAGAGTTTTATGCAAAACGTTGTTTGTGGGATTTGTAAAAGTATTCTTTTTTATGTTCAGTTTTACCGTTGTTCAACAAAAATGCAGCAAAAGGCTCGTTAATAGCACAAAAAAAAAACACGACTCACGGAAAGCAAAATACACAATCGCTCATAAATATTCGAACAGTTTTTGCGTGTTTGTTGGTACGCGAGGATGTTTTCTTTTCCACGAGTTGCGCTCTCGGTGTCGTCGTATTTCTTGGGCGCTGGTATTTCTGGTTGTTTTTTTTCGTGTAACGTGGGTTTTGTTTTTCTTCCTTCCCGAGAAGAGCCCGCGCCAATCTCGCGCGGTGTGTCAATATTTCACAATGCAGCTTATTACCGGTACGTAGGGGAAAGTGGGGCAAAATGCACTAGTATTTTTTAGTTGAATTATGCCTACAAAAAGATTTAATAGGAAAACAGGATAAAGCTTTTTAATACAATATTGCAATCAAACAGACATTCGTCGAGTATCTAATTATGGTACTTAACGAATTTGTTATTCGAAGTTGGAAGGGTAGGCAGCCGAAATTAACGGCTGGCTCACGCTCACCACTGCGACCACCGTTTGAGGTTTAGCCGGGCATTCAATTAAATTGCTTAACCTAGTCTATCTTGAATTGGAAATGCGGGTACTCAAACAATATCGAGTCTCGATAAATAGTTCTAATTAAATAACTATCAACGGGGATCGTTCTGCAACGAATTTCAAGACCATTTTGCTCCACAATTTAAAGCTAGACGTGAAAAAAGGGCTCCCAGTCTGAGAATTTTAATTTTGTTTAGTATTATTTTTATTTTAAGTGCAGGATAGAATATCGATCCATGAAAGTTTAGGGTATTTTTCTTGAATGGATTACAATAAATTAACGTTTTTCGCTGAAGGATACATTTTGCTTCACGTTACCTTACGCCATGTAGGTTATGGTGTTTCGGGTGGGCATGCATGTGTCCCCCGAATGGTAATATTTTTTGTTTTTGTTGCCCTGCCCTCATCCCGCTTCCATCTGAAGCATATTCCACCTTTCTTCCTGGCTTCCACGCGGACTTTCGCAATATTTCACTCGCCTCCTGGTTCGCCGCCTTTGGCTTCGACCGGCAACATTAACTCATTGAATATTTATGGAAACATGCTGTTGTGTATAGTTGGACGGTCGCTTTCCATGCTTCTTTCCCTGTCTCTATTGCACATGGTTTTTTTCTCTTTCGGGTTTTGAACCGCGGTTGACCCTCGACATTGGAGTTTCGATTTTTCGTTCGAAACCGCACCGAAATGGTTACCATGAATGGACCATGTTCCACTTTTTTCCACATCGAAACGACCATTAATCCTTGCGGTCCACGCGGTTCCAAAGGATCCCAACGTCTGTGAAAAAAAAGCCTTGAAACGAAGAAATGTTTTACTTCTTCTCGAACCCGCCAAGTACGAATGCATTTTCTTGAACTGCCCGACAGCATAACGTCTTACCAACCTGCTCCCCCCACCCCCACCCCCCCCCCTTTTTTGCGGAGGTCACAAAGGCGACGCAAAGCTCATTCAGTTATCCTTGAACCGCTAAAGTCGCTGTGCCGGTTAGGTTAAGAATCAGCAAACGGGCCCGCGCTTTTGAAGGTGGGAAAATGAAGTGAAAAATAATCGTCCGACTGGTTTCGAGTTCTCCTGGGGCGCTCGCTCGCTTGGTTGAACCGTGGGAGTCTTGCACTTTATGCCTCGCATCAGAGAACCTGTCCCTCGAAGGGGTTTATACGCTGGTGTGTAAAAGACCGGGCGGAGGAAAAAAACCGGCAGCTAAAAAGCGACAATACAGATGGAAAGAATTATCTCTGTCCTGGTGCAGTATTATTATTTTTTTTTTAGTACCGCAAACTGTTCACAACTCACCCGCGCAGCACCGGTGGCGTCGTCCTCTTCATCCTATCTCGATTCTCGTGCCGGATGGGCAGGAAAAAAAACATAGTACCAACATCGAAAGCGAACGAACGAAAGGGAAATTTTCTCATTATTGCATGACCTACATTTATGTGTTATTCGGACGGCGGAGACTTTTGGTCTCGACCCGCGCGAGAGGGACCATGGGAAAAACCGGAGGACCCTCTGGATGTTTTTCGTTGCGTTATGCTTCCGTCTGGTTCTGCTTTCCGCAGCTGTTGATCTACATTCGCTCGCTGTATTTATGTTATGAATATTGAAATAAAAAAAAAAACTCTCTGACAAAGTGTTCTGCAATGGAAGCTGCATGCTGCAAGAGCAATGGGAACGTAACGAGGATGTGACTATAGGAAGAGGAAAACTGAACGCTTGATTTGCGAAGGAAAGGAAAACCAGTTCTTGGACCGCGCGCCGGTCCGGTCGGACTCTCAATGGCAAACGGGGAGGATGCAAAATTGGCCGAGAGCCGTGTGTTTTTGGTGTGGTTCGTACTAATGGTTGTACGATGACGATTGTCTGGCGACGAGCGGTTCTGAATGATTTTCGTTGCATCAGGCGACCACACCAATGCAGTGTTTTCTTCAGTGGAGAAAGTGGAAGCCAATTTTTTTATCCATAATAACTGAAAAGCAACAGGTTTTATCAGTTTTATGAGCATGAGCATACCTCAGAGTTGTGTTTAAAGTTTGTTTAGTTTTTCGATATATCTTCCAGGGGTTAATTTTTTAACGTCCTTTCAGAGCATTATCCAGTTTATACAAGCTTTCGTAAAGTCACTTAAAACGCATCACCAGCTGTAAAAGGGAGACTCTAGTCACTACTCACCTTAAATCGCTGCGAATAAAAATAGTTTGCAAACCAGGTCTCCGTTCCCGGCGGGTTCCAGGACCGGTTTTGGATTATTTCACTTTTTTATAATTCCACCACACCGAACCGCTTGGATACTCGGGAGGGAGGGAGGCGAGGAGAGGTAAGTCAACTTGGCGTGGGTGAATTGTTGTTCCGTGTTCCGAGATGCCAACTTCCTGGGGGAAACTTTCTCTTTTCATGTTGGTAAGCAGCTTTTTGTTTTGCGACCTCCTCTGCATTTATGGCGTCGTAACTACGCACCAAGATAAGTTGATTTTAAAATTTTGCAAGAGTCTGTATGAGGCGTGAAAAACTTAAATTTTCAAATAAAATACATAGTTACTTCAAGCATTAACAAAGTATATTTGATTAAATAAAATGCAAATTGGTGTCAGACATGACAGCGAATGAATAAAATATTGTTTAAATGCTTTATTTTGTAAAAAGTTATTTATATCGTTTTTCTGAAAAGATAAAATGTCTTCTTCTTGATTTAAATTAAGGATTTGATAAAAATATCGCGTTGACTATAACACCTTTATGTATCAAATTCCAATAGGAATGAATTCCACGTGCGAAGGACTTTTTTGTTGACACGCCAAATTAAAAATAACCAGCTATTTTCAATCATTCGTCTGAGCTAATAATGGTTTTTTGGTGGATTTTCGGTCGCCCTTGGAACAGCGCCGTAAGCCATTGCATCGAATCGGCGAGGCTGGGGCAAATGGGTGCCCGAAAGGAGGTGCCAGAAGTCTTCAGAAAGGCAGGTCTGCAATGGTCTCGTTTCTCCAGCATTAGTCTTCTTCCCTTTAGTTCTGCGCCCGGCTTAAGCTTTCCCGGCGGCGGACTGAAATGATGGGTTTACGTGTTTGGCAGTCGTAAACCCGGGTCCTTCACCGGGAGAACCAATGGAGGGGGGGGGGGGGGGGCATTCAGGGCTTTAGGGCGTCTTTTCGCCGCCGGCGTTCTCGCTCCCCACGTTTCCGGTCCTCCACCCTAATGCAGCCCACTTGGCTGGCGATGCAGCAGGCACTTAAACGTACACTGACTCCCGAGCAGCACTGGCTGCCGGCTGCCGAGGGGGTTTGTCCGACATCTGCCCCGCAAGGAGAGGTGGGACCCGCGTTGAGGGTTCTGTCTGAAGAATAAAATTTCGAGCCAAAATGCGAAGGACGGGTTGCGATTTCGGCTTTTGTGTCGAAACGCAGATCTAAACCTCGCTGCGCCGCGCGTTCGCTCAAGCCACCATTTTGTTGCACCCAACGGGTTCTTCGGTTTATTTCCCCGGCTGTCTCGAGGGGAAGGGAAAGGCACCACGGGTTTTATGCAGCGGGGTTGTGTTAATTAAATTACGTGCTATGTTTTTCACGTCTTTGCACTGTTCGCGCTGCTGTTTTTCCTACGGCCCCGAATCACTTTACGAGCAGCCTAGACGCGTCTGATGAGCTTTTCCAGCGATGGGGTGGGGGCAAAGTTGGCAATGATGTTCGGATAATGAAAAGTTATTTGCCGGCAAACGACTTTAAAGATGTACAACGAGCAATGTTTCCCATCGCTTATGGTGAAGTGGTAACCTTGTTAAAGTTGAAGCGTCGCGTTGCGTCTCAAGATGAGTGTTTTATGTTTGACGAAGGAAACGGTTTAAAGACGATCCACCGATGGTGAGATTTTCCTTAAATCCGTCCGGGGTTTGTTTTATACCTTTTCCAAACATCAAAGATAAAAAAAGTAATTTGCCCTTCACTGTTCGATTGCACTTTTGGAACGGTTTAAAGATTCATATTGAAATCAACCGATCCATAAATATTTGATCATCCTTCATGCTGCCTTATTGGTACGAGATTGAAAACACTCGTGGCTTTTTTCTTCGAGCTTTCCAGCAACAGCTGAGTCCAACTTTGCAGCCACGCAGAATTTCTCCACTTTTTTATTCCTCGTTAAATTGTTTCCATTCATGAATCAACGCTTTCTTCCATTAGAAAAAAATAAATCGGATGTAAAAAGGGAAAATACATACCCTGTAAATAAGGACACGTCAGCTGTGGAAAATGAAAATATTTTCAATAGTTTACTATATCCACGTAGAAGAGGAAATGGCTGCAAACTGCGGTCATTCGTTGAAGTTACGAATTAAAAACAAATATAAAAAGTTCCATTCCAAACCTGTTCGGTTGTGATGGTCAAGGTTAAATGCATGTGCTCTAATTTAAACATATAGTAAATATTTAACTCCATCCCACGGCACGCGGGCACAGGTAGAATTGGGACCTTTTTTCTCCCCATCTTTTAATGGAGCACACTAACGAGCTGCAGGTCAAAGGACGAACGCGCGTCCGTTTTGTACGCGATACCGTCGTGGTGTGTGATGCTACAGTTTCCATTCCATTTTGATGGAGAATGTAGATTTTCCTGTGTGTGGCTGGTCCTTTTTTTACGCCCGCTTCCCACCCCTCCTCCCGCACCCTCGGTTAGTTGGTCAACACAATTCATTGCGAGTTCGGTTTCGGAGGTTCGCACGTTCATTCACATTTTCCGGCGATCGGTCGGGCGCGTACTGCAGGCGATTGCACTTTCCCCTCCGGGGGGAAAGTGGGGTGCTGGGGGGAAAAGCACGGAATTTTTGGCCATGTCCCTACCCGTGTGTGCTCGTCCAGTATTTACCACCCGTTGTGTATCCTTCACCGGGGAAGAGGGGTTGTGTGTGCATATTCGACATTTAAATGTGGCCTGGAAAATGCACGAGAATCCACGGCTCATCCTGGCCCCAGCGGCGTATCAGCCCCGAAGAGGAAATGCAAACAGAAAACTGTCCGATTCGGGGTGGGACCGCCGCGTGCATCGCAGACCATCACATTTAATTCATTTTCATTCACAACTAACTAAAAACCCTGTTGCGCGTTTTCCACCGCCTTCGTTCGTGTGGCGCGTGTTTGTTGGATTTTTGTCATATAGTGGCGGATGAGTGGATGATTTTCCCACACGCGGGTGGGTGGTTGAGGAGCAGAAAACATACACACTCACACAGCAGCCCGTGTGTGATGCACCCAATGATCTGTTTCGGTGCATTTTCCCACCCCGCGTTAGCATTTCCACGGTTGTCAATCGCATCCGACCGTGCGGTGAAACAACACAGTGTTGCTTGTTCGGTTGGTTTTTGGAGGGCAAAATTGTGCATTCATTCACCCCATCCCTCCCCCTCTCATGCATCATGTGGTTAGTGAATTTTATCAATTGCAAACACATATGTTTCGGGTTGCGTCGAGTCGAGGGTGGTGGCCGGTGTATAGTTTCATTTATTTTCACAACCAAATCGACAAACCGATGAATGAATGGATACCGTTTTCGAGTGTGTTGTGTTTACGCCCGCCTGACTTTACCATTGCATCGAATGCACTTTGATGACACGTGTGTTTTCAGTTGCAGGTTCAACCGTATTGGGTTGTTTTTTACTTTTTTGATATTTATACAACCAGTTTCGAACCGTGTTTGTGGATTTTTATGCTTTTTTCTAGTTGACATTCATGTTGTCAGCTGTTTTCAAACCGTAGTTGAAATGTTTGTTCGGTTTTTTTGTTTGCAGAAGCTCTCGTCGTGCTCCTTTTTCCCATATTTCTCAAGTTGGATGAATTAGCAATTTAAACATTTTACTTACTCGAAATAAAAACGTACAAATCAATATGAGAGTAATAACAAAATCGGCCGATTCAATCTGATTGAATAGAACATACATAAAGACACGCTTCTTAAAGTTCATCCATCGGAAATTATCGACAGCTCGTGGCAGGATGTGGCGCTGTAAATATTTAACGGGCAGGTCATTGCCCCGGAATCTGTTATCCGCTTTCCCAACGGGCCGGCACAAGTTACTACAAACCAACAGAAACCCTCCTCGCCATCGCCACGAAACCGAAACACGACCGAGTTGAACGTGCGCGTTCCTTTTTTTCTTCTAGCAACGTAGAGAGAGTATACGAGGATACTTATTTTTATGAAAGCTATTTTTCGATCAACGTAAAAGGGAAAAGGTATCGGGGGAGTGGAAAACGCCAGCAACCGGGCAGGCCCTGCGGTCAGTCCCGTTTTCTTAAGTCTGTCTATCGCAATTCCTTCTGTACACGCAGAGGAGGGATGTGGGCTCCGCAAGTGGAAAAAGTTCATCGTTCGGATTCGGGTGGCGTCCCGTCGTGAAAGCGTGTCCTTGAACCCGACGAAAGTGGGAATCGGAATCGGAAGGGGGGAGCGCGGCAGAAGCAGGACATTAAAAATCCCTTCGCCAGACGACTGCTCGGAGAGTTACAACACATTGTTGGCCGGTGAGACACGGAAACCGGAAAGGTCATCAAATGAAGCGTAATGGTCGTCCCTTTTTTCTCCGGGAGTAAATAAAGAAAATAAAAATGTTGCAGAACGAACCGGTCCGATTTTCGCCGGTCGGAAATGTCGTCCTTTCTTCCGGGGCTTCGGGTTGGGTTTTTTTTTTTTGGCAGAGATCGTTGCGCTTCCGTTTGTCCGACCGAACGAAAGGAGTCGTTTCTTTGGTGTTTGGCTCTCGATGCTCCGCTCCGGTCCGGAATGTTGCCGAAGGTCTAGGTCTTTAGTCCCTTCGAAACTTTCCTTCTTACCGGAAGACCGGCGGAAGGATCAGCCTTTTTTCGCCGCTAATGTCAATGACATTGAAAACAAGCGAAGGGAAGGGCTTTTCCTTCAACCTTTTCTACGGCGACGTGCCGTGGAAAAGCGAGGAAAGCTGGAGAAAAAATGGGCAATAAAATTAAGGACACGAGTCGGCTTGGCACAAACCTGTTAATGGGAGCGACGAGAGTCCTTCGAGCCTCCTTCAATCAAATCCCGCGAGTAAAAGGTGTGTACTACAAAATTTCACTCCGAAGAAAACTCCCCCCCCCCCCCCCTTCCGATGGAAAATGAATGAAAATTTCCCCCATCCCTGGGAAGGGTCGTGTACGTCGCAGCGTAAAAAGTTTTGACTTACGCCGGGGCGTAAGGTGGTAACTTTTCTTTCGCCATTCGTCTCCGTACTTGGGTGCGCTTTGTTTGTCTGTTGTGTTGCGGGCGAATTTCGTTTTCTCCTTCTTATTTTGGTGCGAACCTATTTCGGAGCGATTTAGACGTTCGTACATCGCGCGCCGTCGTCCCATGGGGAAATTTTCGAAGCATTGGGGGAAAAAAACGGCCGAATGGCGAGAAGTGTTTCGGCATATCTCGGTTGGTAGCAACGTTAAGCCGCCCATTTCATGGCGCTGGAAATTCTTTTAAAGTGAGAAAGTTGAAGGTGAAGAAAAGGCTTTTAAAGCTCACTGATGGTTTTAATTCCACGGGATGTATTGCTGGAATAAGTAGCATATTTCACATTAAAGCTTATAAGAAAATTAAATCATATATGAACCATAGCTGATTGACCATGTTTCTTTTATTTTCGTTATCAAACAACCATCGTTCTAATGTTATTTTTTCTTTTAACTTTCGTTTTAGGTAAGTGGAAAATACACGGTTGCAATTCTCCATTGCGAAATAGACCTTTTCCGGATTGTGTAAGTTTTTAAACCCCCATCGTTCACACTGATGTCACATTCTTCATCTGCGGTGGTGCGTTTTTTGGGCAGCAGCAGCTTGTATTGCGTTTTCCAAAATGAAAATGAGGTGGGGCGGGCTAGGGAGGGGGGAAACCTGCCTTGTGCCGGGCCACATCTCGCGGCATGGACGTGGGAAGGCTGTTTTTTATGCTCCCGGTTTTCGCCAACCGCTGGCGAGCCAATTAATTCCTGCCAGGCGCGCCGAAGCCTCCGCCCCCTCCCACCCACTGACACCGACCAACACCAACAAACCCACACGGGCACGCATGGTGGTGTGGTACCTTTGGGTTGCGGTAGCATTAGAAGCTGGTACACACACACACACAAGGACACGGACACACAGATTCATCCTTACACATGCTTTGAAATCTCCTCACCAGCCTGCGTTCTTTCTTCCCTTCGCTTTGTGGATGCTCTGCCGGCGATCCTGGCAGCGGGGGAAAATTCAGCAAAAAAAGAAAAACAATACCCGGGAACGTACGAAGTTTTGTGGAAATCCGTAAAATATCCAACCAGGAGTGTGCGTGTGTTTGGGCGTGTGTGCACGGGTAGAAGGGCTGTTTGGCGCATAACGAAGGGTGTAGAGGAACGGCACCACGGAAAATCGATTTTCGTCAGGGTTTTGATGAGATTTTCCACGTCAACTTCAGTGCCCAGCAGCTTCCCTTGGCCCCAACCGACCCTACACTGCGTTTTGCGAGTCCGCAGAAATGTGTTTTGTGAGCACGTGTGTGCGTGTGTGCGGTGTGTCCTGAATCGAAACTGCTTCTTTTCTTTTCCGTACACCACTTTGCGCGTGGCGACAAGGAGCTCGAGAGGAAGAAAATGGTCGTCAAAGCTGCGTTTTCCACCTTTTTCCCAAACGGTGGAAATACACACACACACAGACCACTGGTTCACCTGGAGGTGGTTTTCCGCCGTGCACAAAGTGCGAAATAATGTTTGGTCAACTGTTGGGAACAAAAAAAAAAACCCATGGAAATCATGTATCCCGGCGGGCGGAGGCAGAATATTTAGTAGGAAAATATGCAAACCACGAGGTTGCAGTGGCCGAAATTGTGCCTCAAGATGGCCGGCCATCACCAGGGTGGGGTTTTCCCGGCCACGTCCGGGTGAGGTGTTTCACCTTGGCCCAAGGATGTCGAGGACTCGGGTGTTCGTGTCTTCCCAAGCTCTAACGCACGTGGACGGGGAAAACACTCCCCCCGGAAAGGAAGGAACAAAACGAAGAGGGAAACATCGTTTGCTAAAATGCGAAAATTATTCAATATAAATAACTTACATTAGTGATGGCACATGCTGGTGCCGCTGGCCAGGAAAACGTGTGCTTGTGGTAGAGGAGGGGGAGGTTGGTTGGATGGGTAAATTAGGTCTTCTTCTTATTTTCGACGTGAGAAATTTCCGCTGTGTTTTGTAGCGGTGAGAAGAAAAATCATTTCAATCCCTTTTTATATTTACTTTTAGTTTTATAAATGATGAAAAATATTGTTTCATGGTAAACCAGCCGAAACCATTCCATATGGAAGCAAAATTACCTCAACAAACCTACATCGATTTTCCCCTCGAAGGAATAAGATTTTCACGCGAGCGCGAAAGATAATTTATCCTATCGCTCGCAGGAAAACACAGCCAGGGTTTCGTTGGAAAATGCACCACAACGAGCAGTTGCCATCGACCCTAGTCGGTGCCCTTTCCCCCTGGGAAAAACACTTGCATCTCGGCACAAACACACACACACACACACCATAAACTTTTCCGGGTGGGAGAAATCTCGCCCCTTTTGCTGAGATGCTGCTGCGAAATGCGGAAAACCCGGCGGACCGACCTGTGCTTTGGCGCTGCAAAATATTGATTGCCTTTTTGTTGGTCGAAGGGAGGGGAGGGGGGGGAGGGAGGTAAGCGGGTGTCGCCGTGGTGGTGGTGGTTATGTCCAAGGCAGCCGCCTATCGACGACGCTATTGGACGCCGAGGACGAGATTGACAGTCGCCGCCGTCGCTGCTGCATCTATACATAGAAATATTGGTGCGCAACGTCGTATCCTTCCTTCGATGCTCGGGAAAAGGCTGGGATGCCACGTGGATGTGTTCGTTTCCGGCTCGCGTTTCGCCAAAAATGCAAGGGAACGGCTGTTTTGGGCCACGATCCGGTAGGATTTTCCTTTCCGGCTCACGGTTTTTTTTCTCTGGTGGAAATTGATTCTCCCCGTAGCTGAGAATTGATTTTACACAAACTCCAAGAAAAGTGCTTTGAAACGTACGATTTAAGGGCACATTAAGTGATGCTTTTTTGGTATAATTTAAGAGAAACAAGTTTTCCACACTCGGCGCCTTTTCATCGGGAAACACCACCCCTCTGCCGTCCCCCGAAATTGTTCGGTTGGTGGACTCTGTGGGAATTAAAATAAATAAATTTTCTTATATCGATTTTCTGCGCAATAGTATTTCGCGCGCACTCTCGGTGCTCGCGTGTTTCTTCGCGGAAAAGTCTCCCTCCACCGTAGCGGAATTGTTCCCTACTACTCCCCTGCACCTTATGTGCCACTGCTTTATTGAGCAGCGATTTTCCATCACTCCCAGCGCACTCCAATAAGCTCCCCGCGGTCTCCTCATCCTTGAACCTGGAGGTTCAATTTTTCCCCCCACCCCCTCCATGTGTATGGGGTGGAAAACTCCCGCTCTCTCTCTCTGCCCGCCCTCACACTTTTTCCTTGCCGCCCGAGAAGAGCATTTTCTTGTGTCCGCGGTGGCATGATATACGGGAAAACATCGCTTTTCCCTCACACAAACACACACACACACCTACAGACCCCCGCTCATTCCTTTACGGCTGGCGCGCTGGAAGTGTGTACGCTTTTTCTTGCTATGTAAAAAGGATATAGGAGGCCATATAAAGATATTCTTTCTCATCTAACACCGCATACTTTGCGATCGCTTTTTCTTCTTCTCTCGCTTTCTCTCTCTTTTCTATGATCCTGTTTGCTCGCTCGCACTTATTTGCTCGTTATTTTCCCTTGCCAACCTCCACCACAAAGTACGGGCAAAGGTCCGTTCACCAACACTCGCAAGCGTCGTCGTCGTCCCGGTTTCAGTTTTCCACCCTTCCCATGTTCCCTTTGCAACCAACACAGAGAGTGCTTCCTGCGCTTAGATTGGGGTGGTGGTTGCTGTTTTTCCACCTTATTCCTAACACCGTCGACGGAAGAAGTCCGTCGACACCAACACACGCGTTGAGACGTGCGTTTATTTTGACGTGATGCTATGAGTGAGTGTGTATTCGTGAGGCGAATCCTTCGCCTGAGCGGAAAGCGTTTGTCCTTGCGGCCGATGAAGGGGTGTGCGGGGTCGGTGGTTCGCACACGGCTCTCTAACATTGAGCCAAGCGTGTGGATGGTTCACATTTTTCTCTCGTCCGCTCACTGGTGTGTGTCGGTTTTTCCGGCTTAGGTCGTGCGGTTGGTTGGCTGGCCGGGGGCAGCCGAAGGGAAGGGGTACGCTTAACGATCGATGGCGGCTGGTGGGTGGGTAGGTGACTGTGGGTGGGTGTTGGTGGATGAATGGGAAACGATGAAAAAGCATTCTCTGCTGTGTGTAGCTGCGCCTGATGGAAAACCATCCCCTTGCTCTCGTCCCTTTTGTTCTTCTTCGGCAGTGGTTTTTCCAGGCACCGGTGGGGGGTGTCCGGTTTTCCGGACGCACTGTTTGAGGTACCCACACAGCAAGGATCGACGACGCATTTCACGTGCCTCGGTGCAATACGAAAGGACGAAGGCTGCCCGAGGCTTGAACGCGCGCGGGAAAAAGGGAGGGAGCACATAGGAAAAGTGATTGCATTCGATTCGCGCGAAACTCGAGTCTCCAAAACCGACACGTAGGGTCCTTGGGAGGAAGTGTAGAAGACGCTCGGGGAAATGTTTTAGCGTCATGGGATCGAATTGTCGCCGTTGACGTTTGATTGATCGAGTTTATTCGCCGCCACTGAGCGCGGGGTGGGGGGTTGGGGGAAACCGGTGGTTGCTCTTGGGTGCGTTTCTGGTGAGCAACCGACGGAATTCGCACTAAGTCCTACGGAATTTTGCGCTTGGAATAATATCTTTAAACTTTTTGAAAATACTGGGATGAGGTGTTTCATCTGGTCAATTATATCTGGTTGTTGGGATAATACACCTCACATTATAAGTTTGATAAATCATATTTAACGATTCATTTTTTTGTTCATAAAATATTGTTTATTTGTTGTGTTTAAATCATATTTTTACAGAGTTTTGCAACAGCGAACACAAAAAATACAACAGCTTTGATAAGGTGATAGTGACTGGCCTTCTATAGGGACAAGGCACACGCGAGGATATCTAGAACAATCACTCGTTTTGTTGTCTCCAACGATGTGGATAATAATCCAGCTAAAAATCTACAAATAAGATAACATATAAGCTAAACAACTTATAATTTAAAATTAATGTAAAATGTCACATGAAATACGCACTTTACTAAAATTGTTTGATAAAGTCACCGGAATTTTTTCCTATGAAAAAAATGTTGATCTATGAAGAAAACTTTAACTATTATGACAGATCATTTACTTTTTTACCCGTAACGTTTGCTATAAGTTAAAAGTAAGTTTGAGTAGAAATGGCCAAAATTGATTGTTGTTTTGAAACAGTTATCTTATATTTTCCTCCCAAACCATTGCGTTGAGATAAATTATCCTGCCATTGGCAATTTTGATGTGCATGTTTGTGTCAAACACGTCGGCGCAGCGAAGCGTGGTCTGCACATTTTCCTACAGCGTTTACCCAGATTTGCCCTGGACCAGGTGTTAATTTCGGTTCCAAAACGGCCTCAGCAGTGTCTTACAGTGGTCGTCTGCAGCACGCACCGGACAAATAAGCGCACCGACTGTGTCGCGCTCGCAGGGGGGTGGTTTGGGTGTTCGGAAACAAATGGTCTCCCACTTGCTCGGCAACGAACGGCCATAGATCACCAGCAGCAGGAAGTGCGGGAGAAAGGGTGTGCGTGTGTGTCCCAACGGGTCCAGGCCTGGTACGGTGCGTGCCTGGTGCGTGTTTTTCCAGCAAGGAATAGGAAGGAAAGCTGGCGGCGACACCTCGCCCTGGTGGAGGAAACTAGGGGGAATGGTTTCGAACCGGCGAACCACAGAACAGCGCACGTTCGCTCGGTCTGGATGCTGTGCCGACGACGACGACGACGACGACGACGACGACACGCAACACGACGCCCATTTCTAATGCCACCGGTGTGCAATTTCGCTGGAATTGCAACGTGCTGCACCTGCTGCAGCAGCAGTTTTCCCCGATGGGAGCGGGCGTCCGTCCGTCCGGCACACATAAATAACCGGATGAAGGCCTGTGCCGGAAGCCACGACCTCGAAGTTCCGGTGTGCGGCGGGGGACACAAGGGGGGGGCAAAGAAAATTAAACTCCCAACCGTTGTGTCGGTGGCGATCGTCCCGTGGAAATGCCGGTTGGTGGAAATGCGTACACGAAATGCAGCGCAAAAGATTTGATTTCGCTTCGGAGAAGCGCGAGCAGCGAGCGGCAGAATCCGGGCCGAGGTCTCTGAGGAGGACGGCGCGGGGATTGCGATTTTCGTTCGGGTTGTTTATGCTTTTTATGCGTTCATCATCATCTCCATCTCCAGCCAGCTGGCGATGCTATTCCGCCTATGTCTAGTCCTTTGCTCCCCGTTGTACATACATATGTACGCCGAGCAAACGGGGGATGCGCTGGTGTGCATGCACTCGCTCGAAGGATGTCCGACGCCGCCGCCGTCGCCGACGTTCATCGTCGTCGTTGGCGGCGACGTCGTTGTCCTGTGTCCTTATGTATGCTTGCCTCTCGGTCATCGGGGTTTTGCAGTTGGCGGAACACTCACATGCTCACACGAGCACTTGTTTATGTCGCGGAGTGGAGAATAAGGAAGGGGAAGGGGGGGGGGGGGGGGGTTGCAGAACGCGGACGGTGATGGGTGGTGTATCGCTGTTGTTGATTGGAAAAGCTAGCGGAATAAAAGATAGAAAGGAAGCAATTTCTAAATTTGCCTTCAAGAGCCTTTGCGAACCGAACGGAAGAGGGAGCAAGTGTGAGACGCGGGGGGAGACAGGAGAGGGAGAGGGAGCGAAAGAGATTGTGTGTATTGTGGCGGGAATAAATTGCATAAATTACATATACACCATGCATGGTGCGGGCTTGGAAAAGCGGAAGGAAATCCACGGGTGAGTGAAACCCCCGGGGGTGGAGGAGGGGAGGGGGTAATAAAGTACCAACTCCCCAAACGGTCGGAGTGAGAAGAATCGTTAGGAGTTTTCCGTGGCGAAGAAGAAACGTACATACGACGTACCGAGATGAAAATGCGCAAGCGAGAGATACAAAAAGAAACCGAGCGGAAGAGCGAGACACCGGTTTTGCGCACACACGCGTGTGTGTGTGTGTGTGTGCTGCTGTGTGCTTGGTCAATACGCCGGGAAGTGTGCGCCTTCCGCACACATGTACATAAGCCCGACCAGGCGAGGGTTTTCGCAAGGATTTTCGCGCGGGGTGTCCTTTTTCTTTTCGGCAAGGCACGGGGAATTGCCCCCGCGTGCCCTGCTGCTCCCCTTATGCTGCATCGGAGGCCAATAACCAGCCACGGACAACTGGGGACTGGGTGGGGGGAAAATGGTGGCCATGCGTGTTTCGGAGTTTTCCACCCATCGCAGCTTTGGCCATTACTTGCCCACTTGTCTTCTTGGCAGGCTCGCGCCTACGATGGCGTTTGAAGCTTTCGTGGTGGAGGAATATTGACGAGCCTTGGCCTAGACCCTCCCCCCCATCTTCTCCTCCTTCATCTCCCGGTGAGAGGAAACTGTAGATGTTTTCCATGCACTTTGAGCGCACCAATTTTCCTTGCCGGGCGAGTGTAATAATGTTATTTTTCGTCCAAAACGGCAAATCTACGCATGATCTTTTTCCAACACTTTGTGCAGTATTATGCGATGCAAATTGAACATGCGATCAAGAAAAAAAGGCTCCCCCTACCCATTTTTAGCTTCCAATACTTTTTATCAGTTGACGAATCTGATGGGATTCATGAATCTATCATTGAATGATACGTGAATCTCTTAAAAGGCCAAGAATCGGTTAGATTCATGAATCTGAATCACACAACTCTAGTTTTGGTTCTTACATAATTTTTTTATACATGAAGAATCCATTTAGAAATCAATTACTTTAATTTACATATACTCAATTTGCAATTCGAATTTGTCTTGTGAGTTTTCATGGAAATATATTATAATTCTTCTGATATGGTTTTTATCTTGTTTCGCAATAATCATTTTTAATTTGCTATGTTTTTAACTGAATTTTTATTTTATTTGATTATGACTGCTGTAAGATAAAGATTTTTTCTAATTTTATTCTTTTTCCATTTGTCACTATTGCTTCTATAACATTGTCATTGTCGTTTGCAGTTTAACATTTTTAGAAATAGGTTATAAAATGCCCAACACTTCGTGCATACTAATTAGAGGACCTTCAAGGTCGGCTGATAGAGGCGTGTGCTGTCGGTAATTTAACGATTTATAGCATTCCCATTTGCGCCTGCATGATATGACACGGCGTGATCTGGTCTGGTATCGTTTTCAGTGCAGTAAATTGGCCTGCCGCATAATTTGCCCGCACAACAATCTTGTTCGGGGTGGTTGGCTTAGTTGGTTGGTTTGGTGCATCTTTTCCGATCGGTTCTACTACGGTCTGCCGGAATGCGCTCTTATCCTGCCGCGTGAACCGTCATTCGTCAAGCCCGCGTGTAAAGCGTGGCGTGCGGCAGTGAACCGATTTCGTGCGTGCATGCGTTCCGTTTCGTACGTGTGAGTGTGTGTGCCGGTGTGCTTGCAGGATCGCGCGTCTATAATTTATGGCGGGCTCCTGGCTATCCTTCTAATTACTGTTTTATTGCACTGCAGCTCCTTTTGCGTCGATTTTCTCCTAGCACTTTGCAAACCGCATCTCTTCCTCCCTCTCTCTTTCTGCTTCACCCACAGTCAGTCGCTCTTTCTTCGTCGTGCTCGCACGATCGCGGTGTGATAAACATTAAATTATGCGCCCTCCTCCACCGCTCGGTGCTGCTCCATTCCAAAGCAGCGGCAAGAAATTACATATGATAAGCGGCAATTTACAGCCCGAAAGAAAAATTGCCAGCCCACAAATTTTCTGCGTTTGTCGGAGCCAAGCCTCCAGCACTCGGTCATACATTAGAAACAAAATCGCAACAAAGAAGTATCATGGAAGGAAGGTCGGCATCGATTTATCAGATTTCATGTCAAACACACAAAGACTCGAAAGAGTGAAATAAGTTTTTATCGAAAAGTCTTTCAATCTTTACAATGCTTTTATTTATGTTTTTTCAAGGTCGTTCGCAACTATCATTATCTTTTCCAGGCTTATGTTTTCAATTGATTTTATTACACAATTCGATGTTGATCGCAACATTAGCTGTTCGATAAACTGGCTGACATTGATTTTCTTTTGAATTCGTAAGTCTTTCTGACCTCCAGGGTGATTTTGCCAAATTCTGAATCCGAATCCTGCGTTGATGAAACATTGTTACTTTGTACAAGGTGCACCGCAATACGCAATCTGTTAGGAAAATCGCAAGGTGGTCCCACCTCGACTCCTTCTGGGGGGTACGTGTCGGTGTTGGTGCAAAAGCTTGGCGTCTATTATTGGAACGAAAATTTATACGCTCACGATGCGCGCCACTGATTGTACGTTATTATCCTTTTCCCCCTCCTCCGTTATTCCCCCTTGGTACGCTTCCGGGTTTTCTGCCCACGGAAACCCACACGGAGAAGAGCGCGGTCGTCGACTCGACGGGCGTCCGTGGGTAGATATTGTTTTTGTACGAGATTTTTTTAAATTAAACGTTATCGGATTATTTATTATTGCGATGTTGTTTGTCTTCTCTCTCCCTCGTTTTCATTATTTCTTCCTTCTGCCTTCATCCAACGTGATGTTATGTGGTATAGGAAGCATTCGTAAAGAATTTATATTATGATATCCAATTAACCTCTTGACGATTAAATGCTTCGAATAGTTTAAGATGCCGAAACGAAGGAAAATATTTTTCTTGAAGAATGCCTTGAAATTGCTCATTGTTTGGACAATGGATTACTAGGGGGATAAAAACTAAATTGCAAAACTTTTTCCAATAAGTTTTATATTTTTTCAAGTCTTATTTATACATTAACCATTAACCTAAAATAAACGCATCAAATTAGTTTCCATGCACCAATACGCGGTGCTTCTCTCAATCGTGAGCTAAGTATGCGCAATGTT
Organism: Anopheles ziemanni; assembly: GCF_943734765.1. Taxonomy (NCBI): domain Eukaryota; kingdom Metazoa; phylum Arthropoda; class Insecta; order Diptera; family Culicidae; genus Anopheles; species Anopheles ziemanni. The sequence goes on from NC_080705.1 coordinate 84,701,325, forward strand.
TTATTCACGTCACTCTCGTCCCTTCTACTCTTAATTTACGTAAAGATACAAATTTAAAAACAAACAAAAACCAAATCCTCGCCATTAAGCCCCCTCTTTAGCGATCAAGTTCACGCTCAATATACATTTACCCAAAGAAGGCCCTTTTCCATCACACGTGTAGTGAAAACGTGCTTTCGAGGGGGGGTTGTTTTTTCGTGTATGCGAAATGGTTCGGTGTTATTTTTACCATTCGCCCCAGATTAAAGTCGTGTTTCTCTTAAAGTCGGGAAAGCGCAAAAAAAAACATACACGCACATTCGGGAGGGAGGAAAATGCTAAAACGTTAACGCACATAAACACACACTCCTACGGCCTTTCGGGAGGAAAGATCGTGCACTAGGAATCTCGCAAAGGTCCACCGTGGTGGGGAGGGTCCTTCAATTGATACACACACACATGGCGGACACATCACGCAAGGATGTTTTTTTCTTCCTATTTTCGGCCTTTTCCAACCGCCATCCTTTTCTGGAGGTAAGCTGTGCTGGGTCGAGAAGGGGAGCAGAAGAGGGGGGAGATGACGCGATGCGTTTTTTTCGCTGTTTTTGTTTCCCTTCATCGATTGGCGTGGACGCTTTCCCGGCAGTGGAAAACATTTGGTGCCATGGTAGAAGAAGAACTCCTCCTTTCAGACGTCGGAGGATGTTGAGGGGGTGTGAAGGAAGGATTACGGTGGTAGGGCGGCAAAAAACGGACTCATATGAAAGTCACATCCTAATGGCGGAGAGAGGGGGTTCGTTTCTATGCGGAAGCCGTCCAGTTTTTGTCTTCTTCTCCGCTTCTCTAGCGTTTGCGTTTTGGGGAAAGGGTACGAATGAGATTGCAATTACTTTCCTATGCCGGTATCACATGGTTCGGCAAAAATAAAAAATGAAAACCTCACATCCTCCCCATTCTTTTCCGGCCAGACTTTCGGTAATCTTTTCGTTCACTCGCGTTTTTTTGGCGCTCATGCTTTTTTTGGTTGTGCTTCTGCCAACGCTAGTAGTGATCATTTGCATTCTTTCGCGAAAAATGTCGAAAACGCTAAAATTGCTTTGCCATTTGTTAGCCCCCCTCCCGCCCACGTTTTTTTGCGACTTTTCATCCGTCTCCTCTCTCCCACCCTACGCTTCAGTGCGTGGGAGGTTGGCATATATGTACGCGTTCGGGTTTCCAACTTGAAAGAAATGGATCGCCTATTGGTAGATTGTCATTTTTCTTTATTTTCGGACGTTCGTCCTTTACGTGCTCATGTGCGATTAATCGTGTGTGTATATGCGGGTGTGTAATGGCCGAGGTGGGGTGGGTATTGGAAAAGAGAAGGAAGTCCTAACATTTTCCATCCAGAGGATATTTCCACACGCAGGGTGGCATCATTTTTTTCGAATTGCACGACTAAGAATAATTAAAATTTCAATGCTTCATCTATGCTCTAAATCCTAATTAATCCAAATCGCTGCAAAAGGCTGGGCACATGAAAATTAAATTCTTTTACCAAATCGGTCTTTAGTATAACGACTACTAGTAAGGTATACAGCTTCGGTAAGTTCAGCCTCCTTAGCGTAAAACTTGTTTATTAAGCTCTAAGGGACAGAACCACACAGGCACACATACACGCGGGACGACGCACACGCACCATTATCCCGGAGACGAGGCGGCACGCGGTCGACGGCGGAACGAAACGCTCGAGAACACTTGAGAAGCGGGTCATGTGTGACTAAAGTGATAGATAGATGCGGAATGCGATATTTCTCGTACTCGATCGTTTTCCCGACCGTACGGGATGGAAACATGCGGGAAAAGGCAACGGAGGGTCAGAGGACAGGAGGGGGCATTTTGCGAAATTGCTTTCCTCTGTTTTAATGGAATGGAAGAGAGTCATGCGTGAAGCGGCCGAAATTTATGGAGTAGAGGTTCGCGATCACGACTGTCTTTTACTTCTTTGTATGCTGTATCGATTTTGCAACCTTCTTTATTTAGTGATTTTAAGATTTTGTATGTAAATTTAGTTTTGTATTGAAATTACTTTAAGTAACGCGCAACGAATAGATCGTATCATTCATTCTTTCAAAAACAAATCTTAAACATGATGATGCTGGTAGGAGTTTAGAACGAGTAAAATTGCCTGCCTTAAATGAAAAGCAAATTTGCACCTCTTCACCCTACTCCACGACACACCCGCCTCCACTGCAATAAACTCTAACTATCTTTCCCAACCTCAACCTCGGTCGCAACGTTGACGGCGCTTGTCTGTGCATCTTTACCGCAGCAAACGTCTTCGGCAACGTCGCCGGTATTCTGCTGCCAAGATGCAGCGGAGCCGAACCAATTTCAGGCAAAACTGACAAAATCAAAGAACGAACGAAACATCAAAGCCAAAGCCATCAAAATCAAATAAGATGAACGATGCACGACGGATGAACGGGCGGGGAAGGGGGGGCACGGTTGGGTGAGAGAACGAGCGCGGGCTGGAGAATGTGCATGGACCTGATAGATATAGGGGACTCGACCGCGAGAGTCGAAGGGGGAAGGGAGTGCCGGGCGCCATGTACCGAGCCGGGAGGAGGGTACTTGAAGGGCAATCAGAAAAACGATGCGGGCAGGTGGGGGCAGTGAAAGGGCGGGAGGAACGCTGACGGGGAAAGTAATTTCGGAGCAAATGGAAGAAAAACAGCAATAACATCGTGCTGCAAACTGTGCCTGATGGAAAAATTACCAACAGAAAACCAAAAAAGCTGGCAATGTTCCCCAAAACAAATGTTGATTTGTGTTCGTTTTGATCAACGTTTGCAATTTTTTCGTAATAGTCGTTTATTTTACAACATGTTTTTATTATTTTTCAAGTAAAGATATACGGGGAATGAATTTTATTCTTGGTATCTTATGTTAAACAAATTATTTCACCATAATATGATTCTAAACTCAAGTCATAAATGAAATTTCACCCATATTAACTTAACACTAGAACTACCGCGGTTTTTACGCTTGAAACTTTAGCGCAAATTATTTTCAATATTAAAAGAAAATTTTATTTTCAAATACATAAAAATTAACATTCCATCGGATATGATGATGATGATGATGATGATGATGATGATGCAATGATGATGATGTTAATGCATTATGTGCTAGTTATGCATTAACATTTGGTAGAATTGTTCAGCCTTAAGAAGTAAATGTGATTGAAAAATTACCTGACCAGTTAAAATGACTGGTCCGGTAGTTTTAGTGTTAAATAAACCATTAGATGTTTTCAAACATTTTTTTGAAAATGAAGCAAAAAAACAAAACAGATAACAATAAAAAATCACACTATTTAATTGTTTGTTTTATAATTAAATTCAAATCATATGGATAGATACATGTAACACAAGTAGATAAATAAAAAGAGAAAATAAAATCACATCACAACAGATGCTGTATTAAGCACAAAAGCATTCAATTTTGATGAAATTTAGGAAAGTAGCATCAAATTATAAAATTTTAATTTTCAAAGTAAAATAACTCATTTTCACTTTAGATACATTTATCTATTCCTTTTTCAATAGGATATTTGTTTGCTGTTGGATATTGATTTCATTATAAATTAGAGAAGAATTGCAATTAATAGCTTGTTTGAATTTAACACGATATAAATCAAAGCGACAGCGCTGTTGATGGGCTTTTTACATAAAACAAAAAAACAGAACATAAAAAACCAGTAGAATCGACCACAAATGAAACCGTCTCCGCGAAGGAGCGTAATTTCTCCTTCCCGCTGCAAAATTGTTAGTTATGTAGCTCCTCCCCACAGCCTCCTCCCGCCGGCCTTACCTTTTTTTTGCGCCGGAACTTTGCAGTTTGTAATCATTCATCAGAACTGCGTGGCCCAAAAGGAAACGGCAGAAGGACGATCGGAAAATTACAACCACTATCTCCCACTCGGTCGATCTCGAGACGTGAGGGAGGCTTCATCTTCGGCAGGAGGGGTGCAATATTTTTAATGACTGTAATAATGACGCTAATGATTGCTTACGAAGCAATATTTACAATCATCATTCATTCCTTCTTTCCCCCGAACGGGAAAGGTGGGTCGGGTGTTTGCGCCTCCGTCCTCCGTCCGGCAGTGGCGCAGGTTCATCGATCGCTAAAGTTGACGTTCGTGGGTTGTGTTTTATTTTCCCCGCCCTGTAATATAGCTCCACTTGGACGAGCCACTTGTGGAAACACACTGCAATCGTTGCAATGAAAACATTTCCAGTGGAGTTGCATACACACGCACGCTCGAGGATTGCCCTTCCGGAGATGCCCTTGTTGTGTTACAATTGCCTTTTCCTAGCGTATCGGCATTGTCTGCCCGTTGGATGGATGCATTCTAGATTAAAAATGGCGGGTAACAAAAGATTTAACGATGTTGCAAGCATATGCATTTTGCGAACAAATCCGTCCGTTTCGAGTTTGTTTTCACTTCCGAAGCATTTGCAGCAAGTAAAGCCCCATCCTCCGATTAGTTTGTTATAAAACCTTGTTGACGGAAAAAATGCCCGCCAGCGCGCTAAAGAGCGTCGTTTACTGGTATAGAGAGAAAGTCCTGCGTTTAATGGGGCTGCCTGGCGGGAATAATTGCAGACCGCAGAAATGGACCCAATTTGGCGCCGTTCGTGCAAACCGCGGGTGGGTGGAATTGCGATTCCGTAACCACCTTTCGAGTGTCCACCGGCTGAGTGTACAATTTTGTACAATTTCCGGAACACACGCGCCACCACCGTAGATTCCGATAGTGGATGGTCAAACATCCTTCGCGCTGCTTGTTTTCCGTTCGCCAGTTAGCAGAGTGTAGTGCAAAGGCGGGGGGTGTCCACCAAGGGGGCGCGTGGTACGGCACGACCCAAAGACACAACTCTCCGTGTGCCCCGTGAGTTATGATTGCTATTATTACCGCCATTCGGGAACACCTCTTCGCGTCGTGTAAAAATGGTTGCACCCTTTCGCTGGAGGTGAAAATAAGCACTCTGGCGACGCACAACAAGCCCTTCCACAGCTGAGAGCTTCGTGCAGCTGCAACATGGACCACGCAGACCTGAAGTCCCATGAGCCGCTAGGAAGTACACACATACACACACAGGAGGGATCCCCTTGTGGGTCCCCCAGCTCGTGTGAAGTACGCTTTCCGACTGCGTGATTAACGCGTGTATAATTATCATTCTTGAGAGTGCCTTTCCATCTTGGGCACTCCAGAGAGGAACCGTCCGTGGGGGTGCAAGGACCATGGCAGAAGCAGCAGAGTGGGCACGGTGGGCACGGTGATCTTGTAAAATTGCACCTTACCTCTACTCCCACACGCCCGTTTGCGAATGGTTCCGAACGGGCTCCGACTTCCCGGTCCGCCATTGTCACCATTCACTCCGGTTTCCTTCAAGTGTCGTAAACCACTCCACGGTGCGCCCGGATGGCGTGTGGTATGCGTCCCGTGTGCAACGAAGCGCCCATGAGGACCCTTCTTGCTCTTAGGTGCTCTGACGCTTTAATTGGAACCACTTGCGACCCGGGGAACTGCCGGCAAACGGAGAGAGAGAGAGAGCCCTCGTTTGGAATACCAAAAGAAGTGGCTACGCTGGCAAGAAGGGTGTAGTTCCTGAGGGCATGCGGGCACCACCGGTTGCGGTGAACCAGTTTTGCCAAGTTTTCTCACAAGAAAAAGGAGTTGGCGGTGGCCCAGAATTGGTTGGCTGGATGGCGTTACGCGCCGGAGTGTCTCGGTGGAACTTGAAGAACTTAATTAAGTTAGGTTAGGTTCGTCGTGTGTCGATTACGTCGGAATACCCCCAAGCGCTGGGTACCCAATCAGATCCGTCGCCAGAAATGGAAGCAGATACACAGAAGCGCACGCTGTGTGTATGTGTGTTTCCAACGACCTGATTTTGCCTTCGATTGTGTTCTTCGTCCATTTCTATATCGTCCGGTCTTCCCCATGCAAGCTCCGGACACGCAATATGCAGTCCAAAACAAACCAGATAAAAGTGGAGACGCGCCATCCAGCAGGAACCCGGAGGTGTTCGAGTTATGTGTAATTTTTCACACCTTCCCATTAGTTCACAGGGTGAGAAGTTGGTCCGGTTTTGGTCTCCAATGTCCGCCAGCCTTTTTTGCGGAGCTGCAGCGCAGGATCGCCCATCGAGGTATCTCCCCGCGCGCGCTTTAGCAACATGTTTTTCATCGTTTCATATTCCTCCGGAGAGAAAAGCATTGTAGGTCTCGGTCGTCTCGAGCTCCGGAGTTGGACCGTTCTTTTCTCGTACTTCTGTGTCTGCTTCATTATGGAGCCAATGAAGCCGTTCTTGCGACTCGGTACGACCGGGCAGCGAGATGGTCCAGTCGAAGTCCGTGCTGCTGCCGTGTGCTTCGAACTGGAACGGGCAAGATTGTGGCAAACTTTTTCTGACTTGCCGGCACCGCCGCTGTCACAACCGATATTCTTCTGATTCCTTGGAACCGAGGAGCATCGGGAATGCTGGTGCGCGAAGGCAGGTACCTGAGGGTATGTGTTCTAGAGCGGTAGCAACACCAGACGAACCGGCGTTTAGTAGTAGTCGTTGGTTCCGCCGGCTCAACGTGCGCCCCGTGGTTGTAGACATTTAAGTTCCACCAGGACTCCACCGTTGGATTCCGGCGTGTGACGTCTCACTTTAGCAGCGGAGGGTTTTTCTCGAACCGATTCCTCGTTACGCTTCGCATTCTTTCGTACCGGCGGCGTACGGCATGCCAAACACGGCAGACACAGACCTCGATTCGAGTGGAGCTCTGGAAGAAGTCAGCCGGTCGTGTTTACCCGCGTGTCGACGATGGCTATAACGACGACTACCACGACGACGACGTCGGTGACTCCTGCTTTCACTCTTCTTTGGAGAATGTGTTTTCACACGACGACCGCCGACCGTTTGCCGTCTCTTGCGCCGGAAGATCTGGAGGACTCTTGCACCGTTCGCCTCCAGCGAGGTTTGCGTGTCGGCTGAGGGAACAACAAGGCCACACCGTCCTTTTACCCCGCACCCCTCTCCCGCCCGACGAAAGGCGCATGTGGGAAAAAGTTGTTCCTCATCAGGGCCTCGCGCGAGTGTTCGGTGCCGACGCCACGGGCAAGGAAGTGAGAATGGCAAAATGATAAAGGTGTGCATAAACGGTGCGATAAATAACGCGATATAAGTATGATTTATAGTAATGAATCTAATTGTGAAGAAGCACACCAACCATCCCGCCCAGGGAACGGGGAAAGAAGGGGCCGAGTGGAGTGAAAAGAAAAAGGCCCCGGTACGGAAGCATGAATGAGCCTGTCCTGAGGCTATCACGGGGAAGGATTCGGCGAAGAAGGCTTCGGCTTCGCCGGAGAAAGAACTCGCGAGAAAGCGAAAATGGCTTCTTTTATTTTGTGCGCGCTGCAAAAAAATTGACCGGTCTTGTGAGACCGTTCGCAACGCTCTTGGCATTCTTTCTGGTATAAAGTGTTGCTTCCTGTGGCCGGCGAGTTATTGGAAAGGATTAGAACTGAAGGTGGTGAACGTAAATCGGAGCGAAGGGCTTTTTCTTGGAGTTGGTATTTATTGTGCACTTAGTACGTAGTCCCTGGAATCGGTTTGGTGGGATCGAGGTGAAGGATATGGCAAAGAAAACCTTTCACGAATTAAAGACCTCAATTGGATGTCCAGAAGAAGGAGTTGTGGGTAGTGTAGGGTCGTGTGCTACTGTGCTATCCAACACACACAGCACAGTAAAGTGTGGCACCACACACGGCACAGACAAAATTGTGGTACCACAGTAAAAATTTACCAAATAATACACTAATACCAATAATTTGTATGAATCGTTATTTGCTTCCTTTGTGTACCAATTCCTTAACTACCACAGAATAGCAATAAATTGTCCAGTCTTTAGAATTTTGAACATCGTTAGTTACATAATCCAAACACTATTATTTGTATTAAAAAACTGCCACCATACGAAAAAAAGGCAGCAATTGAAGCGCGATAGGCTCAAATATGCATGAAATAAAAACGAAAAGAATCTAAAGTTCCAAAAACAGGATTTTCGAATAGATCAGCTTTTAACAACAAATGATTTTTTATAAGGAACACATTTTAAACACTGGCTCTAATCGAGCTACAGCCCTTATCGAGCATGCATAATATCAAGCAAAATTATGCACCTTATCCGTGTTGTTCCTTAGAAACTGTGCACTAATGTTGTATTGTTCTATTCTGGGATACTTTTGCATTCTTTTGTTATTTTTTTTAGGCGCAGAGTTACAACACTCTGCACACCCTTATTGAATTGAACATTTTGCACACACTTACCATTTTGAATCGAAACGGTTTTGCTGAATAAATAGAGACGTTGTACGACTGTATGACACTTTACTGTGCTACCACAAATGCACAGCACAGTAAATTGTGTGTGGTACCACAGTACGGCACATCGAAAAGTGTTTCTTGACCCAACACTAGTTGTGGGAGATATTTTAGGCAATTCGTAGATTCTAAGAACCTACATGAAGTTTAGTTTTTGATTCAACTGTGAACCATACATGAGAAATGAAGTAATTAAGGCTTTTTCGCTGTAGTATAATTTGAACGTTGCTGTCCATATTGATAGTTCACTTTGCATCTGATTAAGATTTACTTGAGAATATGTCCATAATTTAAGCCTTAATTGAAATTTACCCAAAATTCTACGAAATACTGATAGATATACTGGCTGTTGAGTAATTCATTGTTGAAATTGTGTATGCTTCGAAATTCATTTCCTTCAACAACATTCGTGCAAGACCAACAACAACAAAGAGAAATGATTATAGGTAAACCAAAGTACGGTGCATCCTCCTATAATTAACTGTAATTATTAAGACATGCATGTCGCATATCCCAGCGGTGAGGTATCGTCAGTGTCGGAGGCCCCAAAAGTGCCAACTACAGACGGCTACTACCCGACCGCTTAATTATCTCTACACAAACCTATCTCTCACGGCCACATCCTTCCGCTTCCGATCCATACGGAGGTGAGGCAGGGGATGTTCTGACATCTGAGAAAAATAGTGTCCTGCACTCCCCAAGGATGACGCACGACAAGCATAATTAAATTTGATAAAATTGATTCCTGCAACTTGTCCTTCCCTTTGGTGTGGCTTGCGTCCCAGTGGCAGTGACCGTCTCCTCCGTGGTCCTTCGTTTTATCACTTTGAGTGTCTAAAGGACCCGTCCTAGAGGTGTGTGCCAAAGTGAGACACATAGCTAGGTTAGCTCCCCCATCTGAGGCTCCAACCTTTACTTTCTGCACTCAGTCCACGCTTAGGTCCTCCATATATCCTCCGAGCAAATGGGAACGCTCTTCTGTGCGTCTTATGAAACAAAATAGATGTTGCGCTTGGGAAAATGTGGGGGGAGGAAAAAACTAGAACGCATGCAAAAACCACCCCCTCCACTCCGCACGTACACTAAGCACTAATCAGAGGGCCGGGAAAGTTTTTCGGGTCTCTGAATCTGCGTGCAGCTGCGTGCCTGCTACGCACTATTCTGCTCCCAGTTTCTCGGTCTCTCTCTAACGTGCAGTTTTCGTTGCGATTTTTCGCCAAAAATGGGAGGAGAGTCCGCAAAAGGTCCGCCACCAGGGTCCAGCCAAAGCGCGCGCTCGTCCTTCGATCTCTACATAGGGCGCACAAGGAGCGCGCACATAGGGCCGACCGTAGCCAGCCGGGCGTATGCACATGAGGCCACACGTCTGCCTGCACCCACGACACAACACACAACACATTCTTGTGCCCCGAGCCAGCAGTTGCAGCCGAGGCAAGCCTAACGCCGTCTCGCTCGAGTACCGCCAGGGTTTTAAGGATGCAAAAGGCAAAAAGGCCGACCGGAGCTGCTGCACTGCTTTGGGTCGTCCCGGGCCTTGTGTCGACGACGACGATGACGACGATGGCTACGACAACGACGACGACGACGACGACGGTGTGAAGCTGCGAGTCCGGCTGCGCAACGGAACAAAACCCGGACGACGGCCCGACTTCGACGATGAACTCTCGCTCTCGTGGCTCGGGCAGACAAAAGGCGGCCGGTTTTCCTGTTTCGTTCGGCTCAGGGAAAATCCTTCCAGCTTTCCTCAGTGGAGGGGGAGAGGGTGGTGGGGGCATGATGTGCGTTTTTCCGAACTGCGTCCCACATTGGACCGGCCGGAAGGATGTGTTCCCGAGACCCGGGCGGAAGGCGGTTCGGATATTTGCATCACGGCATCGATGCAAGGTTCCTCGCCGGACTTGGAGTCTTCATCTCTTCTGGGAAAAGGTGGGAACAAAACTCACCCCCCCACACGAGATGCGTGCGTGTGTGCGTTAGGCCAACAGACGCCCGAACCCGGATTGGACCGTCGAACCTCTCGCGAAGGATAGTGGCACGACTTTTCCGATAGCCACCGTCCGTCGGAGCGCTTTTTCACGTGTGTGGTGGCGCGCACCAAACTCTGAGCCCATCCATCTTACGCTTGTGTGTGCGCACATGCTGTGGCCGATCGGCATCGCACCCACCCCTCCCACCAACCTCTTTCAAACTAAGCACATCCCCAACACACGGACTTAGTTGGCGTTGGCGAAATTTCCGTACTCCGGTTACGGAGCGGGTGGTACGGTACGGGGGGAGAGTGGCGATGCAAAAACATAGGAAAATTGCACATTATATGCAAAATTTTATCCCCACTCACCCCCACTCTCCCCAATTCAGTGCCATCTCAAGCCGCTTCACGGCGCGGGAAGATTGATTTCGATATTGCTCCATTATTCTGCCACCCATCCTCGCTTTGTTGTGTAGGGTGGCAGAGAGGTACCGGGTTGAACCGGTAGTGGCACCCCTCGCCCCCGCCAACCACCTTCTACTCGAGGTGGTTATAATGACTTTGGACATTCGATCGCAGCAAGATAAGGCTCCGTCCATGGGAAGGCCATGCAGGGATGCGCCGCCTCGTGATAGGGAAAGGAGGTTTATTGAATGCGGTAATGTTGCATGCGGTGGTTTTATGCTTGCCCGTGAACGAAAGTGTGCTCGTCTAACGAACACCAACCCAGTGGGGTGATTGAAGGCGCACAGGTGTGCAAACGGGGCTCCTCCGGGCAGTAAAAGGAAAGGACTCCGTTAATTTATAGTGCTGCATTATCATTTAATGGATTTCGTGTTGTGAGGATAGATTTTCGAACATTCTCCAAACGAACGTGAATCTAAGAACCTATCCCATCGGGACCGACGGTTAATTTGTAAAAAAGTTTTCTCATTAAATGCGCTAGCCTTTTGATGATGTGTACCACCACCCCCACCCGTCCCTCGTGGGTGAACTATTGCAATTTATGACACCGTTTGGTTTGCCTGCCGCGTGCTTATTAATGAGCTGCATTTAACGAACACAGCCACGCCACAGTCTCTGACCGATGAGGAGGGAGCAGCGAAACCTACGATTGATTTCGTGCTGCCAAACGAATCTTGTACCGACAATTTCCGTTGTGTTGTCGGTGGGTAGGAAAAATCTATTTCACCTCGCTTCATTCGAAATGCCATCGGGACACGCGCGCGCGCACCCTGTTGCGAACCCTGATGTCGGTTGGATTATTTCAAAAAACTATTTTTATAGACCCATAAAAACATTCTTACCTTCGTTTTTGCCTTCTTACAAAAGGCATTTTCATAAATTATAATCATTTTATCGCTGGCTATATTCGCGGCGGTTTTTGTCTTCACCGTACAAAATGTAGAAAATAAAAACAACTACCAAAGGGGGACAAGGGGTAGGAAGCACACGGTCACGCCGGCGACTTACCAGCGCCGGGGCACTTTCTCTCCAGTTTCGCTTATAATTTATCGTTTTAATTTAATATGTACGGCGGCGGTAGATTGCAACGTATGATGTACAAGATTGATTAAATTAAATTGAATTATTATGCACTAGAAGGCTTGCGTGGGCGAGGGCGGAAGTGGGTTCGGGGGTGGGAGGAAGGGCGGTCGGGAACATGGTGTGTTTGTGTGCTGGTTGTATCGTTAGGTTGTGGTCCTCTTGTTGGGTAGTCTGGGTTGATGCGGTTGGCTTCGAACACTCTTCTACTTGATTATGGATGTTTTGCAGTTTTCTAAAAATTTTCTTTGCTTTTTTATGATGTGGTTGAAATTAATTTCAAAAGTTTGGAATGTTATTTTAAGTTCAATAGTTCTAGCATGCGGGTAAAGAAACTTCACATAAACATTCATGAAACAGTCAGATTAGTTTATTTAAAGAAAAAATGTCAATTTGCCAATGTTTATTTACGAGTTGGGAACTTTTTAACTATTCGTAACGACCTTTCGCGATCATGATTTTTGTAGAACTATTTTATTGCAGACTACTGAATAGTAACAATAAATAAATGCAGTAATAAAATAAGCAACTTGAATTTGTCACCAAACATGGATAGAATTTTTATTTAGATATTGAACTGATCTGTCCCATTATTTTTTCAAATTTTAAGATAAAAGAGAAATTGTTTTGAAAATTTAAATTTTACTACAAGGTTTAATGATTTTAGTTTTGATTATGAAAGCATAGAATGTTATAAGGATAGCATTATTTGTGTCATGTTTTTGTACTTGGTGCTCATTGAATCGCATTTTCGTATTTTATTGACGAATTTTTAATTTCATTGTTGATTTTTCATCATCAAACACCAACGAAAGATTGTATATTAAATTTGAAAATTGTGTTACCATCACACAAAATAAGTTCTTCCAGCTGCAAGCAACAAACATAGATCACTCTTGATCGCATTAAATATGCCAGTGCCAGGACAAAGCGGGGGAAAAAGGGTTCGTAGAACATGAATGCACCGTTGTGACCGTGAACCTTGCCGATCGTCGATCTTCCCACAAGCTGCTGGCGTCTGTCGCGAGACAAAGATTGACAAAGCAAAAAATAAAGAAGATCACCAATCGCAAATGGGGAAGGAGGGAAGCAAAACCAGGGTGGGAGAGCGACAAAATCACCCCTCACACACACATAAACATGTGGTGGGGCGTTGAAAAAAATGCATTTGCAAAAGAACAAAGGAAGTTCCTCGCCGGCGGCACCGTCGGCGTTCCGCGAGCTCCAGCCACTCCCTCTCTCTCTCTCTCTCTCTTTCTCTGGCTCCCCTTCCTCCATTCCGTCGGAAGCCACAAATCTGCATCGTAATTATAATTTTCCTTCTTTGTCGTAAATTTAATATTGCAATTTAATTTTCAACCTTTCCTCCATTGCCATCCGGCGTGTGGTGGAAAAACGAAAGGCTCTCGGAGGGAAGGAAACTGATCGGAACTAATACACCACCAGGCTGAGGTCGTTAGTTTCATCGAGCATAAATAGTGCCCAAACCAGACCGGAGCCCGATGTCTGATAGCGCGCCCGCCCTTCGGTGCACTTCCGTTCGGACAAAATAAAAGCGACAAAAATTACGGTCTCGAAAATGCAGTGATCATCCCCCGATTTTGTCTCTCGTTTTTTTTACGTCCTTGTTGTGTTCTCCTTCACTCTTTTGCCCCTTTTACTATCCCCGAGCATAATATCGGTATCGTTTTTTCCCGATCGGACACAATTTTGCTTGGCTTTTGTTTGGCAAACCCTGCATCCCCCTGCAAGATTGCTACGGGGGTGGTTATGGAGGTTTCCCAACCAACACTACCATCCCCACATGAAGCTTTATTACAAGCATGTGTGCGCCTGTGTCGTCCAACGACTCTTGGAAGAAAAAGGCGGCCGGGAAGAAAATGCGTTATCTACGCTTGCCCAAGCCTTCATTATGCGTCCGCTTGGCCAGGCACGCTGTGCTGGTGTGAGTGGACCGCCCTTTTCGTGGCGGTGGAACCCGGCGCGAACTTTTGCATTTTCAATATCTCGCCAACCAGCCCTGCGCCCTGCTCCTTGCTTCACCACTTTCCCGATCGACCGAACCCGGCGCGCGAGATGTTGGATGCAATCCGCTTCGAGGTGTTGGTGCATGATGACGATGCCTTAGACACTGCTTTCTCGCTGGGCGATGCCAGAAAATGGAAGGAGACGCAAAGGGTTCCTCCACCGTCCTTCCACGCCCCCCCCCCCCCCCCCCCACGAAATCTTTTGTTTATAATAACAATAATTTATTATTTACTCCACCCACCGATATTAATTTTGTCCGCGTTCGTCCTCTCCGTTCCCGTTCCTCGTCGTTGTGGATGTTGGATTATCATCTTGCAGCCTCCCCTCTCCGCCCTTTCCTCGAACCATCTCTAACCGGTATTGGTGTTTTTTTTTGCTTTCATTTGGGGTCCGATCGCCTTTCGGTCCGATCGATTCCACCAACCCAGAAGGCGTCCCTCTGCTATGCTTCGTTTTCTTTTGCTTAGTTAAACACTCTGGATGTTTGGGAAATGCTGGGTATCTCTAGCATTTAAAGTGTGTTTGGATATGTGTGTTTGTGTATTGCGCCATCTTTTCGAATTCCGCCGCCTGCGGTCGATCAGATAGGCTAATGTAAGTTTAATGGTTTCAATACACTATCAATCTTACTGATGGAAGATAAGGCGAGCCTCTCACAGCCACGCACTGGGGTTTCTTAAACGGGTTTAATAAAGTTCATCAGCAAGCAAATGTCCCTGATCGAAAGCTATATTCTATGCTTAAATGTTTTGTTGCCCGAATTATCACAAAGATACGTAAATTGAATTTCGCACAGTTATTCCAATAGAAAATTGTTCATAGAGTTTCATGACACAGCAGTTTTCCCACCGGCATATCTTCCCCGGCGTTGCTAACTTTTCTCTTTATGTATGCACTTTTCCCTCGACGGAGGGTGACGGTGCAAAATCGAGGAAAATGAAAACTTCCCGGTGAGCGGGACTGCACTGGGGGCGAGGGAGAAAATTCGTTCATCATCTAGGCGAAGGTCAATGTGGGCAAGGAAGCGGGGGTCGAGGTTGGAAAATGACTTCCCCAAAACCGGTGGAGGACGGACCGGAACCGGAAAAGGGTCGGTAGAGAGCCGTCCCGGCGAACCGGGAAACCAGGGAGGAAAATAAATTACCATACATGCACAAAAAGAAGGATTCGAGTGTGGGTGGGAAAAGTGGGGTGGGCGCTAGGAGTATGTGCACACATGCCTGCACATAGCTTTTGCACGTCATGACTTTTTCCCGTACGATAACAAATGCTTGGCTTTTCCATCGTCTCGCGCAGATACCAAACACATACGCATACCGGGGGGGCAGAGATTCGAACGGAAAGCTTTTCTTTGTCGACTTGCCGTAGGTCACTCGTGTAGGGCAGTGCATTAATTTTACACATGTGTGCCCAACATTGTTGCTTTATTCTGCGAGTGGTTGTTGTTTGTATAATTATTATATTTTATCTTCATTACGAGTGGTTTTTATTATCAGTTTTGTATTACAATTTAATGATCTAATTCAAATTCAACAGAAGAAAACTTGTTGAACAAATTGCATTATCATTAGCGCCATTGTTGGTCGGCAGCTCAAGGGCATGAAAACCCATCCCGACTCCTTCCAAAGAACAAGAAAAGTGAAAGGAAACGCGCTTCGCAGGGAAATGCACTTGCTTTCGCTCTGATGGAATAAAAATGGAACCCCACAGGAAAAGCGTACCATAAAACACGCGGACTACGACCCCGTTCGTTTAATGAGACTCCTCGGCGAGACTCCATAAAACGTCTGCCCCAAATCTTCGGGACATTTCGGTGCCTCGTCCCTGCCGCCGGCCCGTCGTTTGCCCTTTTATCTCGGTCGATTCTACTGATATTCATTTATTTTATTTCTTTGTGCTGTGTGTGTGTTTGTGAACGGAACGGAAAAAAGGAATCTAGAATCGCGAATGAAACTTTCCACTTTTAATACCGCCACTAACACAGCTCCATTTATTGTCCATTTTTACGATTCCCGTCGCTTCCATACTTCCCGTGCCCTCCTCAACCCGCTCGTCATCTCCACAGGATATGACACTGATTATTGTGGTCATTATGAGCATTCGATTCGTGTTCGTCTGTCGCCATACGACGTTTTGCTGCCCGGTGTTTATGTCTTCTTCGAAACGACTAACAGAGTTTTCAGAAACAAAAAGGTGATTTATCTCGTAAAAAAAAACAAGTTGCGCCTCCTCATCTCGGATTGCGAATTCATTTTCCTCCGCGCTCTCTCTCTCTCTCTGGAAAGGCCGTTGCACTTTGCACGACGATCGCCCATCAAACTGTTATACGACCCATAAAATGGGGTCCATCATCAATGTTCTCCCGGTTTCGTTCTGTTATGATTGTTATCGTCGGTTCATTACCATGGGGCGGATGACAATTTTGGGGTCATCTGTACGATGAAATGAAATCGAAAGGGGATGTTAAACAAACGACCACGAAGGAAGGAAAATGGCCACCAGAATGGTCAAACAGAAGGAGGTTAATAAAATTACTAAAAAAAGGATGACAAAATTTCTATCGAACATTTTTTATTAAAGCCAAAAAAATGCTTTCAAACAGAATAAATATTTTAAAATATTGCTAGATCTTCCTTAACAAACTTTGCTACGCTGGAATAGTTCAGGTTAGTGTCGATTTGATGATTTTAAAATTACACTTGCCATGCAAATTAATTACACGCTTCTGGTTTCGTCGCGCCGAACAATTGCCAGCCTATAGGTGGCAATTTATTTTCTAGTCCATTTACCTTTCTGCCTCCATTAACAACACCTAAGTGAAGTGAAGGATCAACTAATTTTGCGTCGGAGAACATGTCTAGGATAGTTCTTCCATTCGGTTGACATTTTTCATGTGCTGCAGCAATTCAATTTCGTCGCAAGTGTTTTCGCTGGAACCAGAGGCCAACACAAGTGAGCACATTCCGGTGCCCTTGACTCTGTGTCCCTTAATTGCACGGTCCAAGGCTCGCCGCTGATCGTCCGGTGGTGCGGAAAATTCCCGGACCGGATGTAGGAAATGTTACTTCCTTTTGGACACGACGACACGCTGCTGGTGCCCACCTTCAGTCCACTTCGGGTAGCGAGTGCGTGCGAGAGGCATGGTCGAATTTGTCCTAATCATACGTGATTGTATCATGTCACTCTTCTCGGCTTGCGGGGCAAGGAGAAGAAGTGACGGGCGACCGAAGAGTGGAGGTGAAAGAAATTATCATTATTGGGTTTTCCACTGATTGCACTACGGCATTTGATGGAGGAGGGTGTTCAGCGATGATGATGGAGAACGGCGGGAAGAAGGGGCCGGGTGGAAATGGCTTGGAAAACACTCTCATACACGGGGTGGACGGGAACACCCTGGGTGGGAGGGAAATCAGCACAGACAACATAACACACGAATTGAACGGAAGGAACACAAATTTTCCGAGTGTGAAAAAGCGAACAAAAATAGTAACGAGGAGAAGAGAGGTAATGGAAGACGAAGGGGAGGTCAGGCAATCAGCTAAAGGGAAAGGTAGGACGAAAAAAAACACCATATGCACTGCGCCCGGGTACAGGATGTTTTTATTTATCCGACGCGCGCGGAATCAAGTAATGAAGTCTCGGAAAATGTGGGGAGGTCCATGTTTGAAGGACGGAAAACCGAATATTCTCCGCCACACTCTTTTCTTTCTTCTTGTATCCCGCCATAGTCCGTACATCCGTTTCCTTGTTTTTTCTAACCTTCCCCTGGGGGGCGAAACATTGGGGTTTGTGTTTTTATTTCATTTAGTTTTCGTTCTGTTTTCATGTTTACTTATTTTTTCCCCCCCGCTCTGTTGTTCGTGCTTGGGCAAACAGTTTTCGGACCCAATTTGAAATGGTAATTAAACCGAATGGGTTCAGATGATGGACTCCGTTGGTATTTTCAACACGTGACGAACAGTGAAATCTGGAATCTATTTTTTTTCCCCCGGATAATTATTACTAGAGAATTGGGAGGTATTCATACAACTTTTTACTGTTCTTTCATGTTATCATTCTTAATAATTACACATCAAACATCGATTGCTTAAAGCCATCAAATTTAACAATCAATTATTAATTAGCAACCTTCAATTTATCAAATATTGGTCATTACATAAAACCACATGTTTCCCTTCTCAATACCATTGATTAATGTGTTTCCATTATTTTTCTCTCCCTTTTTTTCGTTCCAGGTAAGTCGATTAGGATTCCTTTTTTGGCTGTGCTTCTTTTAACCATTGCTCATCAACTATGTGCTTTTGCTTCGTGCCAGAAGAAACGGAGACTGGGCGACAAAGATTTGCCCCCCGCAAAGGTACGTCAACGAATCGACAGCAATTATTGGTCCATCGAGCGGGGAAGATTCTAAACGAACCGTGGCGAATCGTTTAATTTGTTTGCCTACTTTTATGCGCTGATCAATCGATGAAGATAAATGTAAATGTGGGGTTTTTGAAACGTTGTTTTCGAATTGGTGATTTTTTTTCAAGGGTTCAATCTTTGAATCAGCAGCTTTGACATTCACAGAAAAATATGACAAGAAGTGCATTCATATGTTTTCGAAAAACGTTTTCCATTTGCTGCAAAATTCCATTCATTATTTCCACTGCCGTGAGGATCGCTCGTGCACGGTTTTTGCGAGCAACAAATGGCTCACTACACATTGCAAATCATTCCACTGGAATTTGATGGAGGTAGAATGGCGATGTAGGTGGTGAACGACGCCTAATGTACAATGCGCACATGCACTTCCAACCGAGAAGCACTCAGTAGGTGGAAGAAGAAAAACAGGAAGGCAGAAAATAAACACAAATAGACGAGAGTATACCACTTCGAGCGATATTCCGATGGACCGACGAAGCACAAACACTTTTACGGAGAACGTTCTCGTCCGTTGAAGGATACATTTATCGTGTGCTGCATTTATTTTTTTCAATTCTGCACTAGCGTCGAGTGGAAGGATCTTCACCATCCATTGAGAAAGGGCCAGAGTGGATGTGTGTGTGTGTTGTTGGAGCCTGTTAAAGCCTAAGCCGCTTACCAACCGGCGAAGAACCGGAGGCTTTTCGCGATGCAGTTTTCGTGCTGTGCTTTTCCCTTTCACTGTTTCGTTTTTTGTTTGGCGCTGTTGAATGTGCATCTTTCGTTCCAAACCGAGCACACATAAAGCCCTTCCGCGAAATTGCATTGTCCGTCGTTCTGCCGTATGCAGTTTTCCGTTCCGTTCGCACCGTAGCATAGCAAAATCTAAAATAAAACTGAAGAACCAAGGCAAAGTGCAGCGCGAGGTGTACATACACTCACACACACACACGCGTACACATGTGATTCCTTTTCTGCTGGCTTTCTCACAAATCACGCCCCCACCCCAACCCACCTCTCCCGGTTGCACATCATCAGCATCATCTTCCTCCCCGTTTCGTTCCATGACGCGCGTAATCATAAAAAATTGCAGCTCTGTGCCGCCTCGGTTTGGCATAGAAATTGGATGAAATTAAAATTTATGACCATCCCGAATTTTTCCCGACGCTAAGAAAATTAAAATTTACAATAAACGAAGCGAAACGAAACTCCTCCCGCGTCCCTTCCAACCCGGCATGAACACACATACACTCCCCTTCGGATGATCGAATCTTTGTCTCTCCCTCTCTGTTGTTCTTTTCTTTGATGTGGTTGTTCGTCACGTGCGTCCCGTTTTTCCGCCTGCGGTTTTTTCGTTGTGTTACGTCCCCGTGCGATGGCGACGACCGTCGGGACATGCCGTGTTTTTTATGTTGCCATCGTTTCGTTGCTTTATTTTCGATTTTCACGCTTTTCGCACCGGATTCTCTGGACCCCGCGCGAATGTCACGTAAGATCACGACGTTTGCTCGCGCTGCAACGTCGAGATCTTCTTGTAGAGTTCATGGCAAGCCGTGGTTTTGGCGGCGGGGGACCGTAACTAAAATGCACCACGATCGCGCCCCCAAAAGAACGGCCCCTCATGCGATACTGCTTGAACGTGTGTGTGTGTGAAGTGCACGTCCCGTCAAAATCGTCACAAAAGGAGGGCTCTTTAGTTATTTATAACTTTGTTGCTATCTCTTGGAAATGCCTGGAAATGGTTTTATCTCTTGGAAATGCCTACTCTGCACGATAATTATCACAAAAAGTTAGAAAAATAAATACATTTCAAAACGACTAAAAGTGAGCTTGGAAAAACAACAAGTCTGATCCGACGGGGAGAGGGCGGCTCCCACACGATATTCGTTGCGAAACGGACGTGGCGCGAAATAAATCATTCTCCGGTGGGTGTGTGTGTGTGTGTGCCTTAGGGGGAGGGTTACGTGGAAAAAAGTGAAAACTGACCGACGCGGAATTCAACCGACCGATCCAACCGAACTTCCGATGTTTCTTCCTGGCACTTTGCGTAGGGAGCGGCATCGCCTGGGTTACGAGATTTTCCACCGGTCGCAGAAAATAAAACCCGAAAACTCTGGCCCTCGGAATGGTGGATGATTCTGCGAGGAAAGAACCCAAAAAAAAAACGCGAACCTGTTTTCGATGCCACCGATCGGTTGTGTCTGCGTCGTGCAAGAAGAACCCTTCCGATATGACCATCCAACGTTTTCCCGAGGGAAGGTAAAAGTGGCCAGCAAGCGCTCTGTGCATCTATTTCCCTTCGCCGGAACGGTGGTCAGAAAAAAAGATGAAACCTTCAACTCAAAGTGGAATGGATGATGATTTGACTGAGCGAGCTCCCGTTCCGTTTTGTTCCGTGTGTTTTTTCCTTCTGTGTCTAGTAGCTTTTCCCACTGCATGCAACAACCCCCATGATGGAAATGTTGCGTGGATCGCGCCGCGAGTGGACGATGGAGATGCGACTTTTAGGTGCACAGGACACACCGAAGGGCTGGACGGATTTTTTCTCCGAACAATTCTTCTAGTGTGTCGTTTTATTCGCTTCAATTTCCCAGGAGGGTCAGAAGAAGCCAGAGTGAGAGGGTCGGAAAAACTCCCTTCTAGCAAAGGCCATCAAAACGATGATCCTGCATCCCAAAAATGGCCCCCAAACGGCGGAAGATTCAGGCCGATAGATGTATTGGAGGGTAGATGTGTGTGTGTGTGTAGTGGTGTCCAGGACTGCACTTTTTGTATGTTTGTTTACGTATTTAAGCCCATTCGAACGACGCAATATTCTTTTTCCGGGCCTTTTTGTCTTTTCACTCCGGTATGTTTATTTTCCACCGCTTCGAAAGTCCATCCGTGTGTTGTTGATCATTTTGGTTTTGGTTTCGTTGCCGTCGCTCTCTTGTTCGCTTCTAAAGTCCCGTTTATCCTTCTTTCGTGCGTCTCCGCGGGGGTGAAGTCGCCGCGCCAAAAGGTCCAGACTGGCGACGCGCTGGTTGGCCAGTGAGGACACACGGGGTTGCTTGGATGGAAAATAATAGTAGCTGCTTCGGTGGGTTTTCCTTTTTTCTTCCCGACATGAGTGGAAAATCCCACTGCAAAGTGCACTAGATGGGCTGTTTTGAACACCGGATTTTTTTATTATCTTCTCCTTACTCTAACCAAGCGCTTTTATGTACGCTTTTCCTCTTAGCTCTACTATATACTGCTGGGTGTCGTTTTTATGCGTCCGCGAAACGCGTCCCTGTCGTCCTATAGGAGCAGATATTCGTTGTGCCGTTTCCGGACATTTTTAATTGATACTTTACCGTCGTAACGTTGTTTTATCCCTTAGCCGTCGCTCCCTGGTGTGTTACATAAACACGTATGGTGGAAAATGCTTAATTTATGTGCCAGTGCGTGTGTGTGTGAGAGAGGAGGAAAGATTCCACTGCCAAAGAGCGTCAATGAAAGATACTTTTTGCGTGGAGGATAATACTGCATGGCATGAAAAATAAAGGATGCCAGAGCATCCTTTGGGGTGGAATTTTTATTTTCTAGGTTTGGGAATTCAATCCATGTAGAAGATAAAAAAAAACAAGAACAACATATCGTACTGACCAAGAGGATGGGAAAATCGATGGAAACATGATTCCGAGTAAGGTACGATGGTAACTGTATTACATTGTTTAGGGCATTGTCTAGATTCGAATACGGGCCGAGTCTAGATAAAATTTCATTTATAATTTTTCTGCGTGTTAAAATTGAATCTTGCCTTAAAATTGCCACCTTTACAATGAAAATTTGTTTTATTTTCCGATTTTTAATCGAAACAAAATTGCGCTCCATTGTTGCACGCAAAAGCTTCCTTGAAACGTTTGTTAAAATTGACCGAAAGAAGATTATCCCGTGAGAAAACTGGCTGGCTTGAAAGCAATTTTGAGCAAAACCAGGACGCTTGGTGCCTTGGGGCTCAAACAGCGAAAATGCCACCAATTCCCCCCGGCAAACGTACCCGTACACACATACACCTACACACGTTCGACTCTAAAAGGACAAAGTCATCAGCGTCATCATTTTCATCGTTTCTCCTGTATTTTTCCTCCATTACTTGCTTTTCAAGATGCACATCGTCGTTGCACTTTGCAGTTTTTCTTTTTCTTTCCCTTTTCTCCATTCCATCCCCAAAGTGGATGCAATTATCAGAGATTGCTGAACAAATATAATATTCCGGTCGAAATGTGAAGAAGATTCGCAACGGGAGAAGAACCCTTTCCCGCCATGACCCGTTTCGTAATTTGTGCCCATAATTATCTGTAATACGGTTGAAATTAGTAACATTTGTCCTCTCTTTTTTTTGCTCCCATAGCACCGTGAGATTTGTTGTTGTTGTATTTGCTGAACGGGGAGAAGAGAAAAAAAACTGCACACCGGGGGAATATTATTCTTCCAAACCGAAAGTGCATCGACGAGTTGCGGGGGTTTCTGTCTTGTTTTCGCCATCGGTCGATGAAGTCTTTTATCTTCCACCTCCTATTTTTTGTAGAGTTCAAGGTACATGTTTAAAAAAAATACCTCATCCGTTTTCCAGAGGATATTCGGATTTGGCTCGAAATTACAAAATTGAAATACGAAAAAAGATCGAAAGTGGTCGAAAGTGGTCAAAAGCAAATGGAAAATGAAAAAATGGTAATCCCCATTGCAATAAATATGACGGACGTATTGCGTTCGGAGGTGAGCCGCAAAAAGGTGGTTGGCGAGTGGAAAACCAATGCAGAAAATAAACCACAGAGGACGACGAAGCTTTTCGGCGGTTTTTGCTGGTCGCGTATCGAATTTTGTTTTCTGGTCGGCGATTGTTCCTTCAACTCGGGAGGATATTTGCAAGACTGCATCGGAAGTTTAAGCTCTTTTTTTTAGTTTGTTTATTACTTGCCGAAGAAAAAAGGGATGGGAAAATGTGCCAGGAAAAATTGGCAGTAAACTGCCGGTCGAGCGGAACGGAATGACTGGCTTTTCTTGGGCTCTACGGGCGGTTTCTGCTGCACTTGGATTATTTTACCCTGCTCACAGACAAACACACACACACACAAAGCGCTGAAAGATTGTCGTCGTGTGGTTGACAGTTCATCAAGTTTGTCGGTCTCTCCCCTTTGGTGCCATTTCGGATTGATTTATCATCCCGCAGCCACGAGGGAAACGGCACATGACCTCCAATTTAACGGCGTCTGTTGCGACCGTTCTGGGTTTTCATTGGCCCTTTTCCGCGACAATGTTTCCATGCCGACGGTGTCGAAAAGCCGGGAGCGAATCGATAGATTCAACCCAGTCCCTGGCTAGCCCGGTGTGCGTAAAACTCACTATGGAGATGGAGGTTGCAAATGGATGTAATCGAAATTTAATGTATTCCCAGCCCAAACCCTTTCCTGTGCCAGTGCCGCCGAAAGGTTCGGCGCTTGCCGGCGTTTGCTTAAAGCTCATTAAGCTCGTAAAGTGAAACTATTTAGTCGATTATTCAAATGAGAGCGGGTGGGCCGTCGTTCCGTTTGGCCGGGCCGGAAAGCTCCGGTATATGGTACCGTGTTTCGTTTTCAATTCCTTTTTCGCCGAACAACGTCGGATGAACGTAGAGAGGAAAGATAGATAAGGAAAAGGAAACGTCAGAGATAGAAAAGCAGGGCATGGAAAACAAAACAACGATACAAAAGGATCAAGATAAGTGTACGAGAGGTGGCGAGCGGTACAATTTAGCGATGAGTTAGTTTAAAACCACTTGGATCTTGTGTGCATTTTCGTCTCGTACGGTTCCACCTTGGCGAGCCCGAACAAAGGAAGAGGAAGTGGCGCGCGGTCTGTCAGCGGTCCGTAACCGGGCCAGATCTTCACTCCCGCATCGGTCGGTAAGGTGGAAAATTCCAACTGCAAACCCACCATCGCGCACTCGAAAGGGGAAAAGAAGAGGTGGTTGTGCAACAGAACTACATGTTCCGGGTTCTTTGCTTTTCTAGTTTTCCCATTTCGATAGACGGTACAGACGCGCTGGAGGGTATGTAAATGAGAGGACAGGTGTGTAGAAGCCTCATTGGTGAATTTCCAAAGGGGTTCATTAGCAAATTTTCTTGAACAAGTCAAGTTTGCTGCCATCTTTTTGCTGTTGGTTGAAAAAATCTCGTGTCGAAATGAAACAAAACTTTTAGAAACGGTCCGGCTATTCCCAATAGGGAAAGTTGGGGTTACACACACCAGCTTTTCTATTTTGATTTCCTTAGAAGAAGGGGTCGAAAGTTTTCTCAAATCTCATACGTCAAGTATTGCTTTCATAGTAACTGAACTATCTTTGCTCAGGTTGACAATATGGAAATTGGAACAATTTACTGCTTGAGAAAAATGGTTTGACGGCTAAGGAGGTCCTTGAAGATGAAGTACAAATTAATATAGCATGGTTCCAAACAATTACTACTGAAAAATAATATTTCACTTGATCGTGTTGCTAAACTTAAAGTTTGTTTTACCCTCATTTGCCCTATAAGATTTTTTCTCGTTTTGGTAATACTGTTTTTGTTTTTTTTTTTACTTTAAAAATTTCGCTTAATTATTGTTATCTTAAACAATTTTCCATAGTTTTCATAGCATCGTGGTTCAATTCATCTATTTATTTCGTCCAAATAAATTTTTCTTTGAGTGTCACTCAAAACTAACGAAGCCAATCGTTTATCGATACCTGTTTCGCGACCAACGTCACCCTCACCTACCGTCCTATGGGATGCACTTTCCTTGCGGCACCCAGTTTTCCGGGGGGGGGCCTCGATGCGGATCGATTAATTACTGCACAGTTCTCTCGCTGCCACCGGGACGGTGTACCATTTTTGGGCTTACGGTCGCGTTAACGAATGGACAAAGGCCCGTCGTCGCGCCGCTTCAGCTGCCAAGAAGGACTGCGTGGTGGAAAGTCTCATACAACAGCGCACATTCGGCCGGGCTTTGCCGCTGGTTCACGGCGTGTGCGGCGCGGTTTGCGTAAAGCTTTTTAATGAAATATATGGCAACTTTCCGCCGGGGTGACACTCTAAATTCTAAACATTAATTTTCCGTCTTACTTTTCGTGGCACTCAGGTCGGCGAGGACCTAGCGCGGGTATGTGTATGTGTGTGTGTGTAGGTTTTGTGTGCAACCCATTGGTGGGGGTTTGCCGGGAGAAAGCTTCAGCCGTTTTTTTTCCTAGCGCGGAAAGCTGAAACGTTAGGAAATAGTTCCTTCGGTGAAGGAAACCGGGTGCAGGGGAATATGAGCCTGCCAACGGGCAAGGGATGCAAGTGTCAAGAGTCCCTGGAACTTGCCCACCCACCCCGCAGCGTCCCGCCTCCCACTTATGCTGCACTCGGTTGGCCCCACCCTCCACCGGCGAAAACACCACCGTCGAGAGAAGCAGCAGCGGCTGTTGCAGAAAGTCGAGCCCGTGTGTCATGTTGGGTGAAAATTAATGGTTATTTATAGCGTCACCAGATGTGTGTATGTGTGTGTATGTGTGTGTATGTGTGTACGTGGTACCGTTCTCCCTCCATCCTCCCAATTTGTAGAAGAGTTGACGGAGACGGTGTCTCCCCATGTGCGCGCCGTTGCTTGCCTCCAACAAAATAAAAACACGCGAAAGCGAGCCTCATCGATCCGTGAGGTGACGCTGAATTTTCGCCTGCACAACCCCCTCCCGCCACATGGGACACCCGCGGGATGCATGCAAGTCGTTGCACAGAGATGCGTCAAGATAGAGGTTTGGCTGCTGGAAGCCAAAAAAAAAAAAGAGCGGACAAATTAAACGAAATTGTAATATACGAGCGTCTTTTCGGATGTAATTGCGAAAAACGACCAATCAGGCTGATGATGGCGATGGTGATGGTGCAAAGTTGGTGCGAATGGAGAGTAATGTGTTTATGCTTAAGGAACGCGGAGTTAATTAATTTATCAACGAAGGGTGCTAATGTTTCATTAGCGGGAAGCCTTAATTGATTGTTTATTTTTTTATTTATTATATCTTACAAAAGAACCAGCTGATGCTACTTTGGGATATTGGAGTAACATTGTTTGAAATTATTTAACAAACATATAACTATTTGAATAAAAACATTTGCACCAACTCTGAGCCCCCCCCCCCCCCCCCCCCACTCTGAAACCACCTCTGAATGCATCCCATCACCGGGCGCCCGCCGGATGAAGGTCCGGAAAATGCTTCTTAGGCTGTAAATATTGTCGCTTGGCTTTCTGCGCCATTGCCCCGACGGTATGCAAAACATATAAATCAAAACATCATCCACAATTGGCTGGCCAAAAACATCCAAACATAGCATTCCCTTCGCTCTCCGTGTATTGTTGGGTGTGGGAGTTTCGTATGGATGCTGGAATTGTAGTTGATTGTGCTGGAAGCGACACGACATTCGAGTTCTCCGTCTGCACGAGAACAGGAACTTCCGAGCGGGTGGGTTGCGAGGAGGGAGGGGGTCGGTATCTGTTCCTGTTCGTGGTTGTGCGCATCCCGGTTTGCCAAGGTGCGCATTGTGTCGCGTATTTTGAAGGGATCGTGTGTCAAAAAAGGGCAAATGTGAATGTTCAAGCAAGGGGAATGTAAGAAAATTAAAGCTGACAGAGTCGAAGGGAAATGTTCGTGTTAAGATAAAGCCAGAAAGTAATATTTATGGGTAAACAATTGCTTCACCGATAAATGTATGGAATCTAAATAATATGCAAAGAAAACAGACCTTCTTGGTTTCTAACCTGTGTGTCCTCAATGCTTAGCAAAATTATTTTTTCCCTTACCTAACGTTTCCTTTAATGTCATAAAGGCTATTGCAAACTGTATTTATTACATCATTTCATGTTGTCCTTTCAAAATATGCTGTCCGTTGTTATTGACTTTTATGCTGATTGTGAGTAATGAGCAATTATGGCGCTACATGTTTTTTCGTCCGGTGCATGCCCTTGCTTAACATTTTTACAATGTGCATGTTGGTCCGTTTATGCATTCGAAGAGAAAATTACTTTTTGTGTCATGTTTGTATTGTCGTTAATTTTATTGTTTGCTGAATCGTTTTGTTGGTACGGAGCTACAGGAGATTCTTTGTTAAAGTTGGTTGCGAAGCAAAACATGCCTAGATCCTAGACAATGTTAAAATTGTCCACAATATTTTTCCTAGTACACTCTTCTGCGTTTTTACGTAAATACTGAAATTGCAGGGGATCTTAAACACGCAAAACTCGAAGTGTTAGTGCAAATATTACTAACAAACTTCACAAGCGGTAAACCCGCAGTGCCCAAACCCACAATTGTGTAGTTCCAACCACTTGGAAATGCGACCCTGCAAACCATGAGCTCCAATTTAAAATCAGTACCGTAGACACGTCTCTGTTCCACTCGCCTTGATGAGATCTTTCTCTCGCAAAACTTAATGCAAATGTGTCTTCGTCATCTTCGTCCTTCATGTCGTTGGCTACGAAAAGGACGTGTTCGTACGTGCGTGCGTGTGTGTATGCGTGCTAGGTAACATCTAGTCACCTCGAGGATGCTGAGGTGGACGCGACTTGCTTGCCGACTGATTGTACTCCTTTCATGTGGTCCCGTGGTTCGTTGTGCATACATAAAATAATGCATCCCTTACGGTCGACAAACGCTGCATCTGTAGATCGCAGATGGGTAGGCGATATGCAAGTGTTTGGGTATATTTAAACAGCCTAATGTGCACATGTTTCTTCCCGTTAACTATCCTTCTGAAGGAATAAAGTAAAAGCAAATTATCTAATATAACCCTTCCGTGTTATCAATAAATCGACCCAGGAGCGTTCGAACAATTTTCCAAACCTTATATGGAGAGGCGGTTCTGTATTGTTCAAGGTCTATTTTCCTACTCACGGGACCGCTTTGGGAGCAACCGGAAACCGGATGTGGAAAATGGCGACCAGTCCAGCAGCATGGTTTTGGGCCGACGACACGCACGCACACGAAGCGTACCGACTTCCATCGAGAGAAAATGGAACGTCGACGCAGAAAAGGCGAAATTATTCAGCTAAAATAATAATAACGATAATGACGGGTACTAGGTTTGGGAGATGCGGGAAAGAAGCGAACTTTGACGGGCAAAGGGCAGCAGCCATGATGCTGATCAGTATGCGTATCGTGTTTTCTCCTTGAGTGGGAAAATCGAACAACATTTTCTCCGATAGGAGTACGTCGGACGCCAGTTGGCTGCGTGCTGTTGGTGGACGCCTCCGCTTCCGTCCCTTCCAGCGTATGGTGAAACTCTTCGTGTAATGTCCCGCGTTTGTGTGCATCCTTTTTCGCCGAGGCATCGTTCGGCCGAGCGCAAACTCCACGAACCACAAGGAAGTGTGTTCGAGGACCTTCAGGAACCTCAAACCTACGTCACGGCAGGGAGTGGAGTTGGCGTTGGTTTGGTCCACCGGAAGAGTTGTGTTCCGCTCGTTACGTTGGCTTGTTTCGTCGCGTGGAACTTTCGAACACTCGAGTCCCTAGCAGGGGTAATTGGTGCGGGGAGTAGCCTCTTCCATGACGTCGTTAACCCCAGACGTCCATCTTCCCCAACGCCCACGTTTGTCCATGGCAGGCGGAAGAGTTATAGCCCCAGCGTCCACCTGGAAAGCCCGAGATATGTAAGCCGCACTTGACGCGACTCTATCGTACCGAGTGCGCGCCATCTCTCGGTGGTGGTTCATCTTCCCCCGGCCGCCAGCAACTTCCTCCTGGTCGGGTCGTTTTCGAACAAAAGGATCAACCGGGAAAGACCCGGGGGGTGGGTGTTGGGAAAACGGTGCGCGAGGGAGTTGTTTTCTGTGCGAGCAGATCTTAATTAATGAATAAAATTTAACGATCCACCCGGGCACATCTAGGCACCATGTGTGTTAGGTGGATGTGTGTACGCGCGCGTGTGTGTGTGTGTGGTGCACGCAGCAAAAGAAGACGCACATGGTACCAACTCCGCGTGAGAATGGCGGATGAGGCTGTTTGGTTTAGTTTAGGTTTGATGCTTTTTTATTCTGTTGTTGTTTTGCTTATTTTCATCTCGTCCCAAGCTAGCCCGTCGAACGACGCCGAGGCCTATCGCAGTTTTCCCGCCCGGTGCCTTCCCCCCGGTTCCGTTTTCGGTACGGCAAAGAGCTGGCTGTCGAGTTTTCTAGGCTCAACGGTGGACGCACTAATCGTCACTATTCACACACAGTGGTCTGCACGAAAACGTTTGTTGCTGATATTAGTTTTGTGATTTTGTTCAATAAGTCTTCCAAATACCCGAATAAATGGAAAATATCTCAAATTTTGTAAGGAAAAACATTGGCGAGGTGTGAAAAAATTTTCAGCTTTCATTTCCACAATTTAAACGCTTGAAAAAAGATGTTTTATCTCTTTGTACTTCTATGTCTACGTTGTTCTAATGGAACTCCTGTCAACAAGTGCTGGTGAAATTCTAAAAATAGTTCAAAACTGTGCTGGACTTAAACCAAGCAATGTTTTTTACTTTAAAATAGTGTTTAAAACACGAAATGCAAAGATTTTTTGTAAAATCTGGCAAGGTCTTTATGGAGCATGCTTTTACGTTCCATGTTTTAATATAGTTAAAATGTAATAACGCCTTTAAATGAGCCAATTTATTAGAAAATATAATTTTATTCTGGCTCTGCCTATTACTGATTTGAGTACCTATTAACTAATCAGTTTGTCAGGGATTTATTTCACGTCAAATTTACAACAAATATTTTACTATAATCACGCCAAACCTTATCATCCTAAACCAACTCTTGCATAAGACAAAAATCGCGAATGTATGGTTTCATTAACACGTGCTTATTATTTTTGAGAAACATTGTTATTGCAGTTAAAATCGATAAAACTGGACACCTTTTGCCTCGATTGAAAGTCCAACTATAACTTCCAAACTTCTTCTGCCCGTATCTGCAACTCTTGCGAAGTCAAGTGTTGGTACATGCTCCTACGAAGAATGAAGCCGGAGAAAAGGACCAATAGAGTACGGAAGAGTATGTTTATCCGTTTGGTCAGGAAAATGCAGTACACTCTTTCGCCCGCTGGCCACCACCCCGTCCACTACCACCGTGCCTTCCCAAGATCGTTGCACAATGGCCAAACGTAGCACATTTTCCATTCCCTTCCCCCTGCTGCTTACCCCGTTCTCGTCGGACGCATAAAGACAAAAACGCTATCAATCACGCATACACGGCTCCGCTGGACGTCGGCTTCGGGTTCTGCTGCGTACGACAGTTTCCCTGGAGCCCCGCTCGGAAGGCGTGTGAGATCTCTGCACACGCATCCCTCCCTTCCCGTTAACCCCCCCAGTGCAGTTTCACCCCGACTGCATTGTCCTGGATGTGGATAACAACACGGATGCGTATGCAGTTTTTGTGCGCCCAGGGATGTGAGTGAGCTTCGGCGCGGTGCGTTGCGTTGGCATTGACGTTGTTAGGAGCCGAGGTGGTTTTTTGTGCGCTGCCACTTGTACAAACTGCACATCGGTTTCCCTGGACCCCGGGAACGGCGTGTTTGGGCCTAAAACGGGCCGGACTCCTATTTCCAGTGTCTACGCGTGATAGAATGCCTACCACCGCGACCTCCTCCAGCAGTAACCACCACCGGAAGGTGGTTCGGTTTGTGCTGCTACCGTCAGCTAAAAGACGTCAGGACGGTACAACGATCCTCCGCCCGTTTGAACGGCGCTTCGGGCTTGCGACGGTGTACGGGAAAGGTCGACATTATGCACATCTGCGTACAGTTTATTTGCTCCGAACCTTCCGGATGCGTGTGTTGTTCCGGCACACACGGCACACACGCTGCGCGCTTACTCCCATCTCGTGGTGGCTGCGGGTAGACGAAGGCCAGCATCTCTACGCACTGCAACGCAGTGCTCCATCGTAGGAAAATGCAATCTCCTCTGGAGGAACCCTCGAAACCGCACACACACACACTGGTGGGGGGACGGTGGTGCGTACATCGTACCGGACTTGGCACGGACCAACGGCTAGCTTTCGTATCCGGGAGTCCGATGCACCGTGTGTGTGGAATCCGGGATATGGTGGTGCGTTGGCTTTGCCTGGACCGGGCTGGGCCCCCGGATATTATCGATCGAGAGCCGGGGCCAGCCTTCCGAGGAGTGACCAAAAATTTTCGCAGAACCTGCGAGATTGCTCGTGGAATGAAAAAAAAACCTACACACACTTACACACACATACATGCAGCCTAGGCCTATGTGATGGAGATGGCTAGGCCTAGGTCCTAGGTTCCTCCCAGGAATATGGCGGGAGCTCCTAGCCGGGGCTTCGCGGTTTCCAGCCTCGCGCCATTTGGGAGCCATTTTATCTACGAGTGGTTTTACTTGCCCGTACGGACCTAGCATATGTGCTTGTGTAGGTACTTGGAAAATGGAAAGAAAACATTACCGGAGCGGCAATATCTACGTCGGCAGGGTGCGGCTTAGCCATCGCCACCGTGTTTGGTTCGGAGAATCACATTTTAATATTGGATAGATTTGCAGGAACACGAAGGTGGTTTCGGTTTATCCCCGTTCACGAATTCTTCACATCATGAAATATTTACCGAAAACAATTCCTTAAAATATAAAATCTTCTCAAAAACCCCTGTTTTCAAACATTCATACCGCTTCTGCAATAGGTATCGCTCACAGTTGGCGTCAATTTCCTTGTCCAATCGGAAATGGAATATGTCAAAAGCATACATTCCCAGACATTCCAAACATTCCTCCGGCAAACGATGCACAAACACTCGCGTTCAGTGCTGCAGAACTTTGGGCGGAAGAATATGCATCTACGGCGAGCGCAGCACAGAAACACCACACCGAGAGAGAGGGAGAGAGGGAGAGACATTTATCAGCTCCGCTCAATCTGTGCACATCAATCACGTCGTTGGCTGGCGCACGTCATGTTGTCTTTCGGTAACCGAAACCACTTACCCGAGGTTTTTCTTCCCTGCCCGGGGTGGTTGTTGGGCTAGACGCCACAGACGCCATGCAAGCGGCAGTGGTTTCAGCTTACAGCAATTGCTTCCAAGCGTTCGACAGCAGCAGCCGTGGTAGACAAAAGGATGTTGGATGTCTCGAGAAGTTTGTTAGCGGCCGGGGGTTTGACGTATGCCGGGTTGTGGAGAAGGTGTGAAATTCAATCTCCAAGAAATCCTTTCCGTCCTCAACTCCTCCACCAAGTAGTTTTTTGCACCAGAAGACATAATCAGAAAAGGAACGAAACTGAATCATCATTCATGGCTGCATTGCCGCACTGCAATTGCGTATGCGTGAGGCCGCCATGCACCAGAAAGAACACGTCCTATAGAGAGGGCGATGTCTCGCGGGAGGTTGTGCACAAAAATAGCCGCAACATGCAGTCCCGCAGACGCATGAACAATTAAATTAATCTTCATTTAAGGCTAATCTCCTTCATCTCTATCATCATCATCGGGCAACCACTCCTCCTTCTTCATCGCAAGGCTCATTGCCATCCGGTGTCGACGCCACATTAGCTCGCTCGCGTCCTTTACGTGGTGACTCAAGTGAGTTGAGCTTTGCCCGAGAAGAACACACGAGTGTTGCGGAGCTTGTGGCGCGCAAAAATTAAATCCTTCCTTATGAAGCGTCTCTCGCGGCACACATACACACACACACACTCTATAGTGGCAGCAGCTTCCAGTGAAGGATGTGTGTGGTCGGTTTAAGGTAGATTAATTTCCTTCAGCGACAGGCGAGAAAAAGAAGGCGCTCGTCCGGCGGCGAAAAAGAGGGGAAAGCAAAGGCACACGACGACGCGCGCTTCGTGATGGAAAATCCTGCCAACTTGATGGAGTACTCCTTTTCCAGTGTGGGTGTGTGTGTGGGGGAGGATGGGCCACGTACCTCCGGCTATTCTGGTGTAAGCCAGTAAGAGCTTTTTCATGTCTCAACATTTCCTGGTCCCACCAGGTCCCGGCACCACCCGCCCACACTAGGTCCCTGAAACTAGATTCACTTCCTTTTAGTGGAACCCTTCCCCACACCCCCCTCCCTCGGCCGAGGAACCAGGGAAGCGAGGGTTGTTTCGTGGGATCATCGGTGGGGGTGTATGCATGTGTTTGTTTTAGCTAATGAACTTAGCGGTTCCAGGCAGGCGGCGGTGGCCAACGCTCGTCGGAAGCGAACCATGAAAGAGCGCATGGAACGGGGTTCCACATTCTCCCCTGGCCGCTGTCCATGTAGTAACCTGTCAGAAGAAGGAACGAACTGCTTTAAGATGAAAGTAAACGAATTGGTCCTTTCTTGGTTTCAATTATCCAGGATGCCAGCGGCAGCTCTGAACATAGACAAAATGGAGTAGCACACCATCGTTGCATGTGCACCGCACGTTGCATGTGTGTTCTCTAACGAGAGTTTGACGTCTCCAGACATAATAAACCGTAGAGTAATTTTAGCTAAGGTACCACTAAACCAAACAGTGTGAGAGATACAATACAAGAGCTTTCACTGCAAACCTGATAGGTACTAGATATATAACTTTATTTTGTTGGATTTAAAAGAGACTCACAAACGATTTACGTTAATTTATGAAACTAAATTTTATACATAGAGAGTTAACTCTGCAACTCCAATTTGAATGTATCTCTTCAAGCTGCTAGACAATCGTCTCCAGTCTATCAATTCCACTGTGCGCCGTTGTCTTCAGCTCGCGAGGCGCAAATACTTGGGGTCCTGGCTCGTCCGGCTTAAGCCTCACGAGAGCCTTAAAGGGCACCGGAGACTTCATGCAAGAATCGCCGCAAAAAAAAACAGATACTTTACGGCTGATTAAATCCGTCAAGCCGGGCCCAGCGATGTCAGTCTCCTTGTGGATCAAATTGACATGCCTGGTGGTGGCTTTCGAGAAAACCGGATTCACGAATACTCCTCCTTGAGTGGTGGCACTCCTCCCCCTCCTGTGCGGGGGAGTAGAAAAAAGGGCACAAGCACACCTAGCCCCTATGGACACACTGCACTGTGGACAAAGAGAAAAGTTGACTGCGAACTGCATGTAACAGCATGGACACATACACACACACTCAACCAAAATGGCGGAGTACACTCTCGCTGTGTGTTTGACCTCTTTTAACGATGGCGGTGCCTTCGAACGGCCATGAAAGAGGCCACCGAGAGCCCACAAAGGGGTAGGGTTTGTGCCGGACGAGGAAAAGTGCCCCGCACAGTGTACGGGAAAATGGACGACGGAACACCACCACCACCACCACCACCTCCAACGCGTAGTGGGAAGGAACGGAACGGATAAAAATAAAAATAGCAAAGCGGTACGAGAGAGTGGCGGCGTGGGCGGGAGCACCGGTAAAAGGAAGCCGCGAGCAGCACAAAAAACATGTATAGTGAGATAAAATTTACAATCAAACCTATTAAAGGAAAGGAAGGTAATGGCAATAATGAAGCCCCGCGTGTGTATGGGAAAAGCTAAGGAAGAAGGCGAGAAAGCACAAAGAAGCCCGAAAGAAGGCCCTCTAAACATCCGCGACCATCGTGGCCTCGGATAGGCTAGATTTGAAGACGAATAGTTAATTTTAATGTAGGCCACACATACCCGCTGTCCCGTGTCTTTTCACCCCCTCTTCCACTAGGACATGGATTAGAGGGAAACGTGACGAGCGGGAAGTTAGTTGGCTGCCGGAGGAGGGCAGAAAATACGATCAAGAACTAGCGACTTGCGAGTGGTTTATGTCAAGTGGCATAGTATTTTAATTAATCCCCCTGAATTCTCTTCCTTCGTCCAATGTACGGTCCCTGTTTTTTTTTGTTATTAAACCATTCACTCGTTCTTCCGCAAACGATGTGAATGCTCATGGTGGTTCCGAGGTTAAATGGATTTCGAAGAACGGTTAAAAGCTTTTACTCGTCTCTTTATCATTCGGTTTTGTCGTTCCTAGTACCTCTCGCCTTCGCTTTTTAGTTGGACACAGCAGTTGTTCAATGAAGCTGCTTTTAATAGTTTTTCGTGCAAGTCCACTTTTTTGTTGTTTTTGGTTCCTGGTACTTTAATCTACGGAGCTATAAAAATAGCAATCAAAGTTGTTGCTGATACGTAGAACTAAACCTTAATTTGTACTAAAGTCTGACCATAAGTAAATTGAACCAAGGAAAGCGAGCTACTGCGGCGCCTCTAGCGGCGTCAGGATAAAACTAATATTTTTAATAGTATTGCTAAATAGTAACAATGAAGTTGTGAAAGTTTCAGACCTGTACTATTGTTTTTCGCTAAATGCCGTATAATGGAAATTGATCGACCAAAAATAGCTCCGCACAAATCAGTGGAGCGCCGGTGGACAGATTGACAAAGCCTGGAATCCATAAAAAAGGAAAAAAAAAAATTTCAATTATTTTTCCTTTGTACAGTTATACATAAGGTTTGTTATAAAAATAGGTTTTTACTATTTACGTGTTCCCTGTTCCTACAAATTCACATACTTTTTTTTGCTGATTTTTCGACCTGCCATTATTCCAAGGTTGTCTTGGAGTGGTACTGGGCCAATAAGATCCACTTGGTACCAAAACCAAATTTCCCAGAGTTTCGCCTTATTGAAAAATTTTGTGCAATCACAAAACTTCATTTTAGACGAAGTGTTGGAACAGTTAGAGATGTTCTTGGGAAGAGGAAGTGAACGGAGGTTGCGAAAACGGTGTCCCCTTCCACGATACGGGCGCTAATGCAAGAACCAAAAACAAAATACGTAAATTTATAAGAACAGGGAACACGTAAATAGTAAAAACCTATTTTTATAACAAACCTTATGTAAAACTGTACAAAAGAAAAATACTTTTAATTTTTTTGTTTTTTCTTTTAATGGGTTCCCGGTCTATTCAATTTGCTCTGTTGCATAGGTGCTATAGTATTTTGTGCGGAGCTATTTTTAGTCGATCAATTTTCATCATACGGCATTTAGCGAAAAACAATAGTACAGGTCTGAAACTTTCACAACTTCATTGTTACTATTTACCAATACTATTAAAAATATTAGTTTTCGGCTGACGCCACTAGAAGCGCCACAGCAGCGCGCTTTCCTTGGTTCAATTTACTTATGGTCAGACTTTATTTTGCTTTTTTTCCTGATTATTTTGATTTTAACATGTTTTCGAATGATTTCTCTAAGATTTTCTTTAATAATAATATTTTCTCAGTTTATTATATTTTGGGGTGCTAATTGCTTTACTTTAAAGTTGTTTTTACTTTCGCTTTAGTTTATGATTGTTGTATGCTTTATTTGTTTGATAAATCAACCATTTTTCAATCACTAGTTTGAAACCTTGTACAAACCTTATTCATGTTTAAGTATTGACCTTTCTAACCATAACATTGAAATCAAGAGTAAATTTTCAGAATTATTAATGACAATGCGAAATAGTGTTCCCAATTCCGTGGGTCCGAACGTTTTTTTCCGCTGAACTCTTGCCATCTCCGTAATCTGTTGTTTTTAGAATGTTCCATTTTTTTTTTCGTTTATTATTTCCATTTACGCTGTCCTGTGTGTTTTTCCCATTTCGCGTAGGTTCGTGAATGCTGTTTTGCACGCTGCATAACGAGGTCACACTCTATTTGTTCTGGTAGAGATTTGTTTATGTTATTTCCATCTACAAGGCCTCTTGGATGTGTGTCCTACCTTCTATGCTCTGCCAGCTCTCGTAATACTTTCCTGTGCGCACTCGTATATGCTCGGCAGCCATAACAAAACGGTCATGTTATATTTCATTTATTTTTGAGTTTTCTTTCCCGTTGCAATTCGTTTTCCTCGAGCGACGATGAAGAAAATGAACCATCTTTCGAGCGTCGGTCGTGCTTTTGATGCCGCTTTTCAGACTCGTGTGTGTGTGTGTGTGTGTGTGTGAGACTTTGCACAACTTTGGTGCAATTTCCCGCTTGCCCCGTGCTGGCTTCGAGCCGGTGGAACAATTTTTCTTTCTTGAACGCAATCTTCCAATTTTAGTTCGTCACTAGCTCGGCTCGCTTATTGTGCTGCTGCCCCGTTGCCATCGCAAATCATCTTTCCCGCGCGGAACGTTGATGATTTCTTTCTTTCTTTCTTTCCGTCCGCTCTGCTCCGCCCGTTTCTACGCCATACAGGCGTCATATTCTCGTCTCAAGATTGTGATTTCCTTTTTCCGGTGGCCTTCAGATCGTTCCATGAGCGCAACGAATGTTTATTTCGCCGGGCTGTTGTCTTTTCTTTTTTTTGCTGTTCCCCTTTTTGTTGGCCAAAATCATGCATGCACAGGCACAAAGTGGTGTTTGTGTGTGACGAGCAACAGCCTCTAAGACCGTGTGTGTGTGTGTGTACAGTAATCTCGCAAACAAATATTCCGCGCTGCACCGAACCATTCCAGCAGCAACAAAAGCGATCCAATTTAGTTCTGCATAAAACTTTAATCAACACTGTTGTGGGAGGGATTAGGCAAGGTAGGGGGGGTAGAAGGGCCATGAAGATGGGTATGGGGCTCTGTGTGTGTGTGTGTATGTGGAGCTCAGTACGAAACGATGGAGACGCACTGTTGTTGTCCGGACGAAGAAGTACGGTGTAGGGATTGAAACGTGAAGGAGTCTTTATTTAGCCTCCGGGATGGTATCGGGTGCGCGGGTGAATGTTTACTTAGCGCATTTATGTGTGTGTGTGTGTGATTTTGCATGGGAGGGTCGAAGGAGGAAAGGGGATGTGCGTGTCAAATTGTACCCTCCCAATTGTGCTCCCCAAGACACACGACGACCATTTTCGCGGTTTGGATGTTGTCTTCCGATGCCCAGCGCAAGAGGCGATGTGAACTCGCCGTTCGAGAGGAAAAGAAAACGGAACCTAAATAAATAAACGCAAACGCGAAAATTCATCCCGCGTCCCAGCTTCTCGTGCTTCCACAATATCGACCGTGGATCCCTTCTTGAGCTTCTTCTAAAACGTCTCAAGGAGGGAAAGAGAAACCGATAAAGAAAAGCAGTCTCCCCAAAGACGAAGCCAAAGATGAAACTCTCTTCGCTCTCGCGCGTTGCTTCCTTCCTTTTGAACGTGGTGAGGTTAAGGGTGCATTCAGGTGCATGCAGTTTTAAAACTCGCAATGGGCACTAAGATGGAACGATGGCGAGAAACTGGTTAAGATTTAGAGAGAAACTATTCCGCGATGACGGTAAAATCTCCAAGACGTTCGGGGTTCCCGGTCGGAGAAATGTGGTTTCGCAAAGAAAAACACTCACTTGCCGACCACCCTCGCTCTAAAAGTGGAATACCAAGACCAACAGCAACGACTGCTGAGAAAGGGTGCATGGCTCAGTTCTGCAAAGATGTTGTCTCTTCTGGTGATGCTCCAACTCCGAGGCACTATGGTCGCGAAACTGCATCATCTTGGGTGCTGAGTGCTAGCCGACATCACCGGAAGACACCAGCGAGACACAGAACACACACACACACGCGTACGGAAACTCGAGATGCATGTTTCGCACACAAACGGCAACGACCGATTGGAAGGGGCGGAAGAATGGGATGCAATTGGGTATCTTTTCTTCGGCTTTTTCACTCCCTACCCACCCGCAAAAACACTCCCTCGCTCGTCTGACCTCGTCTGACATCTTGCGTTTTGCAATTTTGCCTCGCAAAGCCTCTCCATCATACTGCACTTCATCCCCAAACCAACCTCAATGCACTTTGAGAGTTGACTTGGGTTCGCTTCGTTCCCTTCGACTCCAAGACTGGGGTCGATGAGGGGTGGGGCTGAAGCCAAGTTGGTTAATTGTAATTTGGAAAAACTAATTTCCCCACTTCCTTTCGTGTGGCTTGTCGTTTTCATTCTCCTCGTTTGATGTGCTTAAAAAAACAACTTGATATTTCTGGAATAAATCAGATGCTGGCTGTCGACGAACGAAAACAAAAATAGTGATAAATACAACAGCCATTACAGGCCGTTCGAAGAGGATGCCGAACGTCGTCCTACCTTGAAACGTGATGCAACAAGGTTGCACTTTAGCTCTCCAGAACATTGTCGCTCTGAAAAGTTGTTGGTGGGACGAGGTGTTAAAAACGCGAACCACTTCTTCTTTGGATGGTCCTCAAGGCAGAGAAGCGACGAGTTGGAAGATAAGACTAACCCACAACCCAATAGGACAGACACAGAGGCAAACGGGACGAGAAAACGCGACCAGGTAGACCGCTGCCGCAACCATCGGCATCGACTTTCCGCATTACATTTCCACCGTCCACCGAAAAAGGAAGACGAACGAGTAGAGACCACTCCATGCTAATGCGCACGTACGGCGTTGCAACTGGTGTGTGTCACTCCTACACGCATACCACCGGCACGTGTCCTTGGAATGCAAGGGAGAAAATGCCACCACAATGGGACGGGGTTCGCCAGGGGGCCGGGCAAGGACACGATCAGTGTGGAAAGCCTTTTTCAATGTGTGCGCATGTGACATACAAAGGAGCGAAGCAGTCGACAGGGCGTTTTCTTGTAAAGATTTTGAACACCACCAGGAGTGCATCCGTGTTCGGTTGGAGTGTGCGTCCCCCTCCAGCCGGAAGGGACGGAGGGATGAACCGTTGAAGAAAAGTGAATAAATAATTAATGCAATAATTAGGTTTCTCCATTAGACGTGCTTGTTCGTTGTCTTCCCGCAGCGTTGGCTAATATTTTCCGAAGAAGCAGCATTCAATTCCTGGTCCAAAATCCTGTAAGTGGATGCTGTTGCTATTGTGCGTCAAAGGTATTGAGGGTATGGTAATGAGGAATCCAAACTCAACCACTTGTTTCGGGCAGTTTTTATGCTACCCCCTTCCCTCCCCCCAGGGCAATAGGCTTTTCCGGAACCCTGTACACAATAGTTTGCCCCTCGTGACTCTCCGTCATCGAATGATAGTACAACTTCACCATTGTTAGTCCACTTTGGATCTCCATTGGTTTTGTTCTCCTTTATTTGAGGTCCTCCTCTACCATTTCCCCATTCGTACTCCGTTCGGAGAAATGTAATCAATCACCCTGGTTAAGTTATGCATTGTTGTGTTGCCGGCCTATTGTTTCATTGATGTATTTCTCTCCCTGCTCCCTGCCATGACCCCGTGCCATCGTTTCCTTTTGCGATGGTGGGGTGTGTTCCCCATTATGTGGTGCGCCCGGTCGGGGAGAACACCGCAGGATACTCCGCTAACGATCTAAAACATGATCGATGATGGAGTCTTGCCGCTCCGGTACGGCGTTCTTCTACGTGCTTTCACTTGCCTGTTCCCTGCCATCCATCGATGGGAGAAGATAAAAATGTGTTGGAAATAAATTTGTTACACTTTGACAGGTGTTTAAGGTTAAAATATGATGAGACAAGGTAGTAGGAAGTTGGAGAGATTATTTGCATAATGTAAAACTCAGCGAAGATCTCACAACAGTCACAACGTAACTTTAGGAGTTATCGGATATCAATAGAGGTGTGTAATTCCGATTCAGATTCATGAATCTGAATGACTCTTTGCTTCGTTTCTTCGATTTATGAATCTTTTAATGAGAGATTCATAAATCCAAAAGATTCACAAATGATAAAAGAACAGAAAAGTAAAGTCCGAAAAGTGCAAAACATGGGAAGCGATCCTTCTTTTTTTAGTCGCTTGATCCATGGCAATGAAAGAAGTATATGATGAGTGTAAGTGAAAGTTTCGAGAAAGATTCATCAATTTTTCCAAAGATTCACCAATATTTTAAGAATCGAATCCCGAACGTTTCATCAATCAATTTGAATGAATCTTGGATGAGAGATTCATATGAATGAATCTCGCCTAAAGGTTCACAAAACATTACACTAGATAACAGTTGATATTTTAAAGTCTGGATATTTACACTATCCGATCCGGTGTTCCAATTGATTTTTGTGATCCAATTTCTGCGACAATGATGTCGAAGTATAAGTTGAACTAAATTAAGTTCCTTGTTTGCCTGAACAATGCAATCAATATCAATTATTTTTCGACACAACTAGTACAATAACGAGCATTTCATCCATATAAATATTTATCTGTTAGAGGTTTACAAAGACGTCAAATTATTGAGCTCTGTGTGACGAAACCAGTATAAATGACAAGAAAATTTCAAAGCATTGTAAAATAACTCGTAAAGAAAACGAGCAAAAAGTCCATGTCCTAGGTTGCGAGTCGTTTTTGCAAATTGTTATTGCATAATGAAATCCAACGAACAGCAGCACCCACATTTGTTACTACATCACTATGGACCGGCATTCCCGCATTGGAGCATTACATTCCCACGGAGCTATAATCAGCTCCCGATGCAGCGTAAAGAATATCATTAAAAATTAGCCTAATAACAGGACACACAAAGTGAGCTCTCCCGGAGTAGAAGGAGAAAAAAACCCCTAGCCTCCTCACTAAGCATGTTTTAAGTAAACGGGCTCACATCGCCTTCCTCCTCCCCCCGCACGCCAGCAGCACCACGTGGGAATGTAAGTAGGAAGTTTGGAAACCCCGGGGGGGATTGTTCTAAATTACCCCCTTTTCGCAAAGTCTATATTCTCGGCGAGCAATCCGGGAAGAAATAGACACACGGAGGGTTGTTTTGGGTGCAAAAAAAAAGCCCAAACCCAACCGTAGGAGAAGCCAAGTGTGCGCGAAGGAGCCGAGGGAGAAAAAAGCACACTCTACATGAACGCCTCAGTCCATTAATCTTTTAAAAGGCTATTAGTGATTGATATCTAAATTGTGAGCCATATTTGGGCGCTCCACGGCGTGTTCTGGGC
The DNA here is from genome assembly GCF_943734765.1 of Anopheles ziemanni. Lineage (NCBI taxonomy): Eukaryota > Metazoa > Arthropoda > Insecta > Diptera > Culicidae > Anopheles > Anopheles ziemanni. Next base: position 84,743,466 of record NC_080705.1, read on the forward strand.
AGCTGGGAGAGCGGTCTCGGGCGTACGAAATTGATAGATACGCCGAATAAACGGTTTTAATTATGCTACCCTTAACTAGTCTCCCGCCGCGGTACGCGGAGTTGCTTTCGGGGTTTTTCTTGCGCCCCCAAAGGAGCAACCCACAAGGGAGAGGACTCTTCCATGGCCGCACACACGTATCGGCTGGCCAAAGCGGAGGGGAAACGCATACGCACCACACGACGGAGAACGAACGCTCTCCGGGTCCGGAGCGATGATAAGCATGTTTCTTTCAAATATCTGGAGGCCCTCGGCGTAGAGATCGGTTCGGGAGGGCGCGTGGCGTAGCCGTTTAATTTCCGTACACCCCGCTCGAAAAAGCTCCAGATGTGTGGTGGTACCTCCGTATACGATCCTCCTCTTCCTCCTCCTCCCGGCAGCTGCGTGTGGAACACCTTCCCAAAAAACTGCTGACCTCCGAAGGAAGTGAACACATCGGTTCGGGGAAGGGGCGGAGTGGGAGAAAGGAGTCAATTAGGCACCATTAGAAAGCATGAGATGCCAGATTGTACCCGATCCGACCGACGGACGTCGCTTTTGATAATAGCATACATTTTCGTCGTCGTCGTCGTCGGTGGCGGGGCGCATTCCACCACTTTTCCGAGGTGAAAAGGTCGGACGAACGAACCGGCCTTGGGCGCAAAAGGGGGGGACCCTTTGTGGGAATGTGTGTGTATGTGTGTGCATTCAAAAGGAAAGTCGATTGAGATGCGATTTGTGTTGTACGAGGCAAACGCTGATTATTATTATAATGTGTGCAGAATCGATTTTTCCTTTCCTGTTGGGGTTTCCAACCCCGTCGCACGGAAGCCACCCCACTAGGTGGAGCCCTAATGATGGCGGGGCTTCGTTCACACACGCACACATATCCCTGGCCTCATCCCCGAAGCTTTTATTACTATGATTTTGGCACACAATTACCAAACCGTTGCATTTCAGCGAATGTCAGCCGCCTCACAAAACCCCCGATTGTTTGATGTTACGTATTCCGATGGTGTTTTCTTGGACGATCTTATCTTTTTCTGCCCCGGTGTGTGTCCCGATCGGCTGCTTCGTAACCTCTCGTGGGAATGATTTATTTTCACCCGCAACACACAAACGTCGGCCGAAACGCACAGGTCACAGGGAAACAATGTGCTCAAATGTGGCCCCATTGGCGAAGAAAACTTTCACCCCGCCGAGACCCTGCCTTGCGCGTTTTCCATTCCAATTGAACCAATTAGAACTTTGTCTGGGGCTTCTGTAGGAAAAAAGGGCTCCAAGGTGTTTATAAGTGCATTTTAATCGTGCGTGTGCTCGCCAAGGTGAGTTTTCGATTTCTTCTCAATATCATCCAGCACCGAAACCGCAAACCAGCTCTCGGTTGCAACTTTCTCGCATGCACACAGAGCGCGGGGGGTGAGGGGCGGGGAGGTTGGTGTGTGTGGGGAAAATTTATCCTTTCACACCACACAGAAGCACGAGCCATTGCGACCTCTCCACCACTTGCGACGACACCTTCGCTTGCTGCTGCACTTCGGAGGGTGGCGTGTCCTGTGTCTGCATGTGGTTCACTTGCATTTTCCACCCCCCTCCCTCCCCATCCCACCGAAAGCTGTTGTCTGTGTCGGTGTGTAAGGACATGTGTAGTAGTGGTGTGGTCGCTGGAGCTAGTAGTTGTGATGGCCACCGAAAGAAGAAAGGACGAATAGTGGAGCACTCGTGAAAAAGAGGATCGGTTGCGGTTGGAAGGACGCACGAAATGGGAGGGTGGAGCTAGGATTAACTGGACGTAAGATGGAAAAGATGCGGAGGAAAGCAGCGAGGGGGGCCGAAGCGAGCTGGGGAAGCTCACAAAACCTTTTGCGGAGATTGTTTAAGAAAACCTTTTGTCGGCGAGAATTGGGTGGCACTCCCGGGGGCTACTTTTGTTGTGGGCCAAAGGAGCGGGGGAGCGGGGGTTGTTAGGTGGGCGGAAGGAAGGACGTCTGGCGGTGAAGAATGGGCTGCTCGATTGTTTGGCCTCCGCCTCCCGTTCCCCCTACGCGCACTATCCCCGGAACCAGCGGGTGGACTTTCTTCGGATGGAAGAAAAGACGACACACGTTCGAGGGGGTGGAAGGTGGAGGGGAGAGGGGGTGGTGGTGAAATAGAAGAGCTGAAATGCACACAGTCAAACACCCTCAGCGCAAAAGGACATGGCTGGCTGTCGATAAGAGCTTTTCCTTGCGCACAACGCACAGTGGTTCAGATGCCAGAGGATTTTCACACTACTCGACAGAAACTATTTCCGATACTAAAAAGAAAATGTAATAAAACTTAAAACTCTCGTAAAAAGATAGATTTTTTTAAAGTTTTAGCTCGATAAAATCATTGATGATTTTAAATAGCAGCATTAACTTGGTGAAAATTATTAAACTATTTTATAATTAATAAACACAATTTGATTTATATTCTCTTTTCTAAACACCTTATGATACTTATGATGAAATGTTGCAGAGAAGAAAATAAATGTTTGCAAAAGAAAGAAGATAATTAATAAAATTTAAAAATACTGTAAGTTTTCCCATGATAAAAAATATCACAAAAGTCTTTGAAGAGATGTCATTTCCAATAGTTTTCCGACGATAAAATGGGTTCACAGTTGGATCGCTGCAGCAAAATATCCACGCTTTTGACCATTGTGCCCCGTCAGGGCAAATTATTGGCCATCCTTTCCCCCTTTGGAGGCACGGGAAACCTAACACCCTTTTTTGAGAAAACTAATCACACTGCGCGGGTGGTCGTAAGCAGGATCGTGGGGATGGGATAGGAGGGGTGGTCGGGGGCAATTATTGAGGCAATGTTTGTTGGCCTTTGTAAGAGGAACCCCTGGGTTGCACGGGTTCGCGATTATTGCTGGTGAAAAATTAATCGCCCGGACCGCGTCGGTGAGCCATAAATTTAATCTGATGTCTATTGTTCTGTTGTTTCATTAATTGTAGGAGTTAGAATGACTCTATTTTCAGTTCGGCTCCGGTTTTCTCCGACGTTACTTTTGATTCGATATAAGAATCAACACTTTTAGTTAAGATTTATTGGTACCGCAAACGTCATATGAGTATAAAATAAATGTTATTTATCCTCATTAGACGAAAATTTCATATCATTTCCTTCACCATATCGGGGCATTTCTCTGCTTATGCTACACACATGCAGCCATAATCCACGAAACCTTCCTCTTCTTCGGCGTCGTCATCGTCTTTGAGGTGTGATCGCTCGGCAAGAACGCGCTACGTAACGTCATCATCAAACATCAGCCCGGGTTGCCCTGGTTGTCAACCTCTGGTGGCGCCCTCGCCCTTCCCCCTCCATGCACCATTCACTGCTTACCTCCCCTGCCACATTCTCATTCAAATGGAAGCGTTTCTCTCGTGGCCCTCCCACCATCCGTCCCACTCCGCCAAGTGATGCAATGAATAGTTCAATTAAAAATAATGTGGCCAATTTCCGGTCTTTGTATGCTAACAAAACAGGGAAAAATTGAAAGCCAAACACACACACACTCATACACACACGCACGAGACACACACACATGTGTTGACTCACTCGGTACATGGGGCTCTGGGGAGGAATGGGGTGTGGAAAGCGGGGGTGGGGTTGAGGGCGCGAGAGGTCGCTAGCGAAACGACGATTATTCATCCAACCAAGTGTTTCGCCTTCGAAAGGTGGCGGTTTTTGTATAGGTGGGTGTGTGTGTCTGTCTGAGATCGTTTTTGATCTGATGTTTTCGCAACCGCTTTTCGGCATTTCGGCTCTGTTGCAGAGTCAGCCAGGAAGCATAGAGAGTGGGGAAACCCTTTCGGGAGTCGTTTTTCCATTTCCAACCTAGCCTTCGGACACACCATTCCCTTTACCATGTGCTCCTGTTGTATGGAATTTAAATTTTTCCTGATAATAACCCACCGTGCGTTTAGTTTTGTGTGCTAATTTTACCGTTTTAATTTTCCCTTTCGAAGCAGCAAGAAAGGAGCTTGCTGTCTTAAGCCATTTTCCGGTCGCCTTTGTTTCGACCCGTTTGCTACCAGTATTGTGCGTTAATTTTCCAAGGAACCTCGCTCGTTGTTGTTGAAACAAAAGTAGTAGAAATGGAAACCCTTACGGCCGTCTAACCTTAGACTTCCCGTGAATTGGTAAACTTTTCCAACGGGAACACAATAAATTCGAAACCATACAGCTTCCCGGCTCGAAAAACGGCGTCGTTTAGAACCATCATTAGAAGGAAGGTGGTCTCACTTTCCATATGGTCAAGCGAGAGAGGTGGAGTCGTTAGGAAATCCATCAAAGAGGAAGGATGTCTCTTGAAGCGGTGCGCGCTTAAATGAGCCTTAAAGTAGGGAAAATAAAAAACCGCCCATTAAGTGGAGCGGGAAGTGCGCGCCTGTGTATATGTGCGTGCGTTTCGATGGTGTCTATGCGCGACCCAGCATACACAGCACGCGTTGAACGTGCGGACATGTGTATCCGAGGCCATAAAATGAGTAAATATTTCATCAAAATTGAACATATAAATTCCATTTTTAGCTCGGCCAACTCGCGAACCGAGCCATCTGACAACGTGGCACACGCACACAAACACACATGCACGCTGCCGTCGAATCACTAGTTGAAAATTGAATACACGTACTAATGGATGCTGACGATGGCGTGGAAGGCGCAGAGGCGGAGGGAGAGCAACGGAAATAGAAGTATTATTGTTATTATGGCATGCTATTTGCGATAACAATCCAAACTCATCCCATCCATTCCATCTTCTGCTCGTTCCCTGTTTTGAGCTTCTCAGATTGTTGGTTGTCTTTTTTTATATTTATTTATTTATTTATTTCGCGAACACAACATAAGATAGCGGAAAGTAAAAAGGAGCTAGCAAGAATTTCAAGCAATAATCTGTGAAACCGCTCTGATTTCTGTTCTTTCGTGAGTGCTTGAGATAGGAATTTCACTTTAATTGACTACATCGGATTTGTTACGGAAAAGTAGAGTGAAAAACAGCATTTATTGCTTGGAGGAACGACTTAAATTGAAATTGTACAATCTTGTATAAAAAAGTTCGAAATCGGATATTTAATCATTCTATACAAAAGTTATAAACAAAGAAAGTAATAATCTCTTAACAGAACCACACAACAATGTTAGATGTCACAATATAACATGTCAAAACATGTTCGGCAGAGAAAAAGCAATAAATGTTTCGAAACCGAAATAATATGTTGCACCAATTAATGCAACTGATTCGTTGATGCACTCACGCACAAGCCCATTTAAACCACATTGTATTCGAACAATCTAGAAAGAGGAATCAAACATAGTAAGGGCACACGCAGCAACAATGTTTATAAGCGATGTGTTCCGAGAGATCTTGTGAAAGTCATAGAATGATAAAACACTAAATTGTATCAAACAGCGAAACAGCCAGAGCCAAATTGAAACTTATGAACTTAGAACTATTAACACGTATTAGCCACCGTAAAGAAAACATTCATCAAAAACGCATCGAATTACCCACTTGGTCCAAATAGTCATGGTAAAATAGGTTTAACCAAACCCAATAACATTTTAAGTAAAATGTAATAATTAGGTCACTAAGCAAGTATAAAATAAGTAGTTGTTGTTTTGGTGAACCCTGAACAAACCTTATGAGTTTATTACAAGCTTATTTAATCCCTATACGGCTGTTGAAAATGATAAATTGTTCTTAAACTGTCTCCATACACATAGTGAGAGATCTTTAACATCAACTTGTTTCTAAAAAGTGGGTTTCCCACAACATTCTTTGAAATACGTGACTTATATCTAATCGATTATTTTCTCTGTCTTTTCTAGGTGAGTAATCTTGCACGAAAACATCGCCTTAGTTCTAAACTACGATTGCTGACCTCTGTAAGTACATATGTAGCATAATCTTTCGCGAATCGATTTGAGGACTTGTTTTAATGAGTGAAACTATCAAACGCACCAACGTGAGAGTGCCGGGAAATGAAACCGAAGCAAGCAACATCATTTTCGTTGCTTGCGTTTGATCCTTAATTTGATCTTCGTGCGACCCACCGCATCTCCAGCTTCGAGACCTCTGCAAAAGAAAACAGCACCCCACGAGGAAATAATTACATTTATTAGGCGCGGCAGGCGGACGACGCGGGCGAACGCCACGAATAAATAAACGCTCGGAATCGAAAATGAAATTAATAACAACAATCATTCCAAGTCACGCGGACGTGCCGAGGTGGCCAACGACCAACACCAAGGAGAACCGGTGATGGAGGATGAAAAGCAACCAGAGCCCTTCCGCTCACCCCCAGGAAAAACGACATCGTGCGTCGCATCCTTTTTCGCCACGATCATTGCGCCTTCGGGGGGGAAAATGTTGTTTTCGGTGCAACTGCTGCAGCTCCACCCGGGGGTCGATCTTTACGGTGGAGATGGTGGAAATTCAAGAGAAAATCACCATCAATCTATCACGTACGCCCCGCTTCCACGGCACACGCGCTTCCCCCCCGGCCCCTTCCTTCGTGGGGCGGGCAAAACTTTGCAACCGAATCCTCGGAAAAGCGTGCGATTCTGAAGGCACACTCACAACTTTGGGACGCGTGCGAGAAAAGCCGATAGTCTCGCTGGAACGATCCGGTGTGTACATTATTATTTACTTGCCCGCGCCCTCCTCCCCCGGCTTGCCTTCACCTTCGTGGTGCCGTCTTTCGAATTTTCCTCCAGCAGCTTCCACACGCTTGTGTTCATTTTCCAGCTTTTCGAGCTTTTTTTCCCCCGGAGGTGGTGGTCTTGTTGTCGTTGATATGCTTCAGTGTGTAGCACTGCAACGAGCGTTCCTACATCTTTATATATAACACACGAACACACGAATGTACACAGCACACACACCAATCGCGCACTTATGTCCTTTTTCTAATGCATCTACGACGACGACGACAACGACGACGACGACGACGACGACGACGACGGTGGTCGAGAAAAGTCGTTTTGTTTTGACAGTGGTTGTACGTGTATGTGTGTGTGAGAGAGAGAGAGCGAGAGGGAGCAAGAGCTTTCCGGGAGGATTTTTCCGACCGAAAAACTAAGTGGACACCATTGTGTGTTTGTGTCGGCGGCAGTTGGAAGTTTGGGGATAATGTTGTCCAAGGGAGAGAGGTTGCGAAGGTGTGGTAGGGGGACGAAAAAGCAATTCATCTTTCGTTCGATGTGGTCGTGCACGGTCGAATGGAAGGATGTATTTTCCTTTCAAGAGCAACCGAAATATGGGTATTTCCTTCTTTGTGTGTTGGTGGAATAAAGCTGATTTTTCCGAATCTAATCAGGAGTGGGAAGGGAGGGATACCTTGAACTGTACGCGAAAACGAGATAGATTGTGTTTTTTTTGTTTTCTTAACGGTAACATTCAAGGCACACGCTCTTCCTCCGCCGGCCCTTGGCTTCGGAGGAATGGTGTGAAGGATATGCAATTGTGTTATATTTCGATGTTTGTCCGAGGGTCGGGAGGGTGGTGGTGTGAGTTAAGTGAAACCTCTCCTCCATTCCCTTTGGCGGAATGGATTTTTCCACCCCCTCTCTCCGCCGCCCCAATCGACTCACCCTGCCAACAAACGGGCGCGTTTGTGTTTATTGTTGGAGGTCGTGTTCGGTCGGTCTCGAAGGAAAAACTCATCGATTCTATTCTCGTCCGCTCAAGATACGCTCATTTATTTTAACATCCATCTGCCGTCTCCCTCCCGCCCTGAGTGCTCTTTCTCAAACACGTGCTGCATTGTGTGCGTGTGTGTTATACCCGATCGAAACCGGTTTGTTTTATTTTTTGTTCAACAACCCCATGGAACAACGTTCCTGCGTGGAAGTGGTGAGAGGTAAGGGGGGTGGTGGATGTTTTCAATTTATGTTGCCCCTTACCGATCATTTTCCCCCGGGGGCTCTCTCCAACCTTCGCGCTTCGTCATGTGCGGGTGTGTGTTGGTAAAGAAACAGGATTTAGGGAGCAATGTAAGAACGGACGTTAGATAATAGAGCGGGTGGAAGAGAAGTAGAGACGGTATTAGGAGTGCCGAACAGCTACCACAACTACTACTACCAAGGCAAGAATACGATACAGAATTGACGTTAGAAAACGAAAGAGGAAAATGTGGAGCTCAGGCTCTTTCTGTTTCCCTCGAACGTGTGATGCCTCGCGGTTGTTCGATGTTCGTACTAATCCTTTCGGCACAGCGCACCTGAACTCTAGAAGGCAAAAGCAGAGAATGCCTTCTACGTACTAAGCCGTGTGCATGCACACCAATGCACGTTTTAGAGGGAATGGGAGGGAGGTGGAAACGGGTTGTGCAGATATCGTTACGCGGTGAGTGTGTTGTGTTATTTTGTTTGAGTTACCATTAGACGCCCGATAGATTTGATCTCGGTATCTCCGAGTTAGAGCACAGGGATGACAGCTCCAAGAGTACTGCAATATGTTCCGGTATTTCCGTCATTTGTACACTTTGTTTGTTTTGATTCCTGCCCGGATTGAGCTACTCTATCTTAAGACATTCGAAATAAACCTTAATGTCTTTTGGATTCGATGCAAGAGTTAACTTTAAATGAAAAATATTGCAATGACTTTTGAAGTGTTTTGCTTTTATTATTGCTCCAAATTTTTAAATAAATAGGAGCCATGGAAGACTGCAATAACTCTGGAAGTATTGGATTTTTCGCGGGCTCTATATCCCATGCAGAATCCAAGGTTTAGAGCACGGCAATGTTTACCATCGGATGAGATTCACCACAGCATCTCATCGAGAGTTGACAGCTTCTCTTCTTGTCTGTCTCTTTCTCGCTCTTTGGCGACGATGGATCGGAGATCTCGCTCTCATCGTGCATCAGTGCGCTCTCTTTCTAGCCCGTGCCTTCGAGTCCGGTGTTGGTGTCCAGTGTTGATGAATATTTTTGTTTTCATCTCGCGCACCGATGCTGTGAGTACCGGCAGAATTCATTCGCTTTTTCCTGCTCTCACTGCCTGTTCATCCCTTTTCCACGCACGGTTTGTTTGCTCAAGAAATGGCGGTTTAGATTTTTACTGCAATTCCCTCCACGAAAGCGGCCCGCGGGTGGTAGGGTGGAGAGGGTGCTGGAAGAGCATTTCGTAGGAAAAACGCGACCGTCGTGAGTGCCTTCGCCGCGTCGCGCGCGTTCGCGGTCACTCATCTTTAGGGGTGTGTGGGGGGGGAGGGTTCTCAAACGCACACTTCTGGCGCCGCATGTGGTTGTGTTGGTAGTCGCAGCGCACCCCAGCCAACCCACCCCCAACAAACGGGCGTCGCGTCGGAGATTCTATTGAAGAAATGCGCGACTCCTGACGGTCGCGTATGGGTGTTTGTGTGTGTGTGTATCTGACGTTGGCCGCCTGGTGGTTGTGTACCAGCCTCTCGCTCTTGCACGCACCATCAGCGCTCACTGTCTCTCCCTCTTCCACGGCCTGCTTGCATGTGTGTAGGAAGAAACCGAAAACATAAAAAAAATGTTATCACACCGTCGCGGGGAACGTCGTCGTCGTCGTCGTCGTCGTCGTGGTTCCGTCCGAGATATTCGGGGTTTTTGTGCACGCCAGCGCCTTCCCGCGAGTCAGTTGTTGAAGAATCTTCGAACGAGGTTGGCGCTTTCTGGGTTTCTAGCCTCTTTTGGCCGCGCGCAGGCGAAGCGAGAGAAAAAGAGCATAGTACATACGCGACGATTTTTTTTCCGCCAAACCCAAAGCATCAGCATCCATCATCCGAGCGGCGGGTTTTCTCGTGTTTCCCCGGTGTGTCTACAGTGTGTATCGTCTCGTCCAGTCGGCAGTCGCATTCCGCCACCGCCATATGTGTGTGCCAGGAAAAACAAAAGGGAAAAGGGCAGCAGTACGCGCGCAACCGTACGGAAAATATTACGTTTAAAAATACTACATCGACGGATCGGTGGAGAAAAAGGTGCATAAGCGTGTTTCCCGCCTTGTGTACGTGAGTGAGGAATAGTAAGCTCATTGGGCGAGCACAGAGAGGTAAATTGTCGGTCGGAAGTACGTTTCGTCGAGCAGTATAGCAGAGAGTAAACCAACAAAATCGCAGTTTAGTTCCGAATTTGAAACTGCTGATCTCGTGTCAAAAGAGTGAAGAGGGTAAAACGAAAAAAAAAAACAACCCTATCTAAGTGAGAAACAAATTGTCTCCAGTTGTGAGCAGCTCGGGAAAGGTGAACAGAACAACAGAAATCATTGCATTTTCTCCACGCACACGTGGTGAGCAAGCAGGTGGAAAATAGATCGGTGGCGAATCAAAACGTCAAACACGCCGGAAATCAACATCAACATTCCGCAGCGTTTTGTGTGCGATCTCGAGACCAAAAAAAAAAACGAACGAACCGGAAAGGATCCTGGCAGGAGTTTCGACGCTGCTTATCACAAACCACCATATTTCCCACTAGAAGAACCGGTGACGAAGCGCCTGGTGTTTGTGAGTTTGTGTATTTGTGGCTGTGGCTATATCCAGTGATAACAGTGAGCTCGTTTCCCGTCTCTCGGTTGACTCGAACCTGTTGTTGTTGTTGTTTTAGCTGCTGTGTCGTGATAGTGTCACTTCCTCCCAAGCAAGTGTTTCGTTTGTGCCGTGAAGATCGCGCGCCACCATCTTTCTTGATCGTCGGCTCGCTTTGTGCGGCGAATGAATTATCCTTTCTCGCGAAGGGTGTCCAGTGCCATCGTCCTCTGACCAGTTGTGCGAGATATCCTGGTGTCGGCGGAGTAGGAAGGGCGAAAAAGGAATACTGTTCCCGCCCGTGAGCATGATTTCATGTGCACAGATTGATGCTGCCGAAGCCGAAATTATTGCACGCAGCACCGGCGACATCTCCAACCGGAAGCGCATCTCGGTGAAACGTGATTCGGCTTTCGCCGCCGAAGAGCAATAGGTTTTTCCGTTCGGTCGGTTCGTTCGGGTGTGTTGTTTCTACCCGTGCAGTGTTTGGTGTGCAAGAAGAAAAAGGTGCCGAAGTTCCTAGCGCATTCCATTGATTGGTGGGTTTGCTTTTCGAGGCTTCCAAATTTCGCTCCAGTGATAGAAGGGAAGGTTGTAGTTCACAGGAAGGCCAGAACGCAAGACCGGAGGACAGCCACACAACAACACAGGGTGCAGTGAGAGTGAAAGTGTACAGCAACATTCCCGCAGCACCGTAGGCAAAAAGGTGATTATTTCCGTTTCGATTGAAGATGAAGATTGATGAACTTCGCAACCATGTTTCATTAAATCATTGTATCAATTTTTACGGTTCCTTCAATATGACAACTAAGTAAGAAATTGAAGTAAAATACCAAAGACCAAAGCTACCAGCAACCAACACTTGTTTGTTTAGACACGAGTGCATTTATTCTGCAGGGGGTTGCAAGTTTTTCCCTTATCTAAAGAAGCTTCAGAACGACGACAATATCACCAACATGTTTCGATTCGTTTGTTTATTTTTGCCTGCGCACTTCATCGATGTTGAATCTGTTGTACAAGTTGCCCTTTGTTGAAGTTCTAAGGGATTCTCATCAAACAAGGCGACTTTTCGCTGACTCGGCAAGATAAACGTTGCGAAGCTTTCATATCTCTATCCTTACATCTCCCCACACACTTGCGGATGACTAATTCAAATAAAATCATACCATCACCACGCGGAAGGAATTAGGAAGAACACAGATACCAACATCTAACCCCCGGTGCATTTGCCTGGCTGGCATGTGTTTACTTTCGGGAGATAAAGTTTCCTAGATATTGCACGTCGGTGGACGTGATAAGGGCAAATTCTGAAGCATCATGCATATTTAAAGAGAGTGCGCACGTGTGTGTTTATGTGTTTGTATGTGGGCCTCATTTAGTGCTATTTAAACTGCCACTTGCGGGTCTCGCAGCCAGAGCCCGTGTTGATAAGTGCCCGGTGTCTTTGTCCACATCCTGCGATAAACGATGGCGTATTCGATAGCGAAAGGAAACCGTGGAGGACACGACGACGATTGTCGGACCGGAAGTGGTGCCACAAGGATACACACTGCACAGTTCCCGATAGGCCCGAAAAATGACCCGCCCCAGGGATGTTGGTTTTGTTGATAACCTTTTTTGGGAGACACGATAAAGCTCACTTTTGGACAACATGTTGTGCCTGTTTGGAAAACTGTGCACGTCCTTATCGGTTCCGAATGAGACGCTAAGAGTCTACCAATTTTGCAGTTATTTTAAAGGTTGGGATAAAAATAGCTTTTATTGCGTCGTGCATGGCCTCAGGTCTGTCATTAGTTTATATCTGCGTTCGTAAATTGACGCTATTTTACGATTGCCACCGATCGCCGCTTTACTTCTAGCGGGAAGAAGGACTTTTTGGGAGCATTAAATCTCAACATCTTGTTTCTTGGCTGAGTGGGATTTCTTGTAAAGATCTGTATCGTTGCGGGTAAAAGCAGGTGATATCTTGTGAGAGGCCGCCCCGCTGCCTGATGCATCCCCCCGAACGCTCCGGGAGCCAGCTGTTTGCGGATGTGAGATAAACGTGTTCGCAGAATTGCATCTCGTTGAGTCAGCAACACACACTGACCCGCGCACATCAACCATCGTGGACAAAATATTTGCTTTCCTGTCTCGGTGGTAAAGTTCTGTGGTTTTTTAAACCTAACAATCGCAATCATACGGAGCCCCGGTTTATAGCTGAGATTGCTGATTGCTGTGCAATTTATTCATCGTAAAATGTTCACCTTCTCCCGAGGTCGTGAATAAGTTGTTCCTCGTTCTCGGCAGCCTTGAGCGAGTGGAAAGTCCCGAGTGGATATTGCTGTCGCCGTTTCCGGTAGTTTGGAGCCGGTAGGGAAAATTATCGATTTATCGAACCACCTACAAACACAAATACACAGACGCATATCTACACTTTCTCGAACCGAAAGTCGGGTGTCGTGCTTCCCTCCCCTTTCATCGACCAACGATTTTCCTCCCTCGCGAACGGGGATTTTATTTTTCCGTTGAACTCCTTGTGGGGGGAAAATCGAAGACGATGTTCGCCACCCTTCGCCTTGGGGGGCGCAAAAGGGCGAATTACCACACTTTCGCGCCCTTCGTACAATACACAAGGCAAAACCGCACCCCTCGTGGCACACATACAATACAAGAGCTGAAAACGAGGGCCACCCACCCAGGGCTAGAATTGTGTTTGCTTGCTGGCCGAGAAGCATCGGGTTGGGTGCGTTGCTTTTCCGCTCGCAAGAAAATTGACGATTCTAGCGTTCGATTTTCTTTCACTCTTTTCACCGTCCCCTTTTTGGGTGAGCTTGGCTTATTCCTCATTAATTTCCCTACGGTGCGGTTGGAATATTAATCTACCTACAGGGAGGACTGTACTAAGTTCGCTAGTTGCAATTATAGCGAAGCGCACTTTCTTCCTCACTATTCGCTAAATCACCAACACTGGAGCCACAATTCCGCCCGAGGGTGCACCATTCGAACAACTTCGATTGTTTTTGTTTCGGTTTCGGGAAGGATTTTAATTAAAAAGGACCGCCCTGTCCCTCGATAATTGAATGCATTTTCGGTTAGCTGCACTTCCATCCATTTGAGTTTTGCGCCCGTCGGAGGGTGATTTATTAGCATTCACACTTTTCCCCTCCACCGACCATCGGCGTTATTCGGCCCCTCGAAGGTGAAGCTAAACAGAACTCTGAAGCTCGTCAATCAAAAAAGTCCGGTGGACAGTAGTGTGCCGCGTTCCGACAAAAATAGTTTTTATGTGCGCTGAAAGAAAAAGAAAATAAATTAGTTTTCCTCAAACGCGCCCCCGGGATTCACGCGGCGAACGGAAGCCCTCGGTTTCTTTTCCTCCAGTGTCCGCGTCCCGGGGAAAATGACAGGTTGAAACATTTGCGATAAATTTTCCAAATCGTACCACATCTATCATAGGTATTTTCTGTCCCGAGCGAAAACATGGCGTCCGGTTTGGATTAGAAGAAGGAAGCAATCAGGTAGGGGGAGATGCCAGAAAAAATGCAGGATTGTCCGATGATGGATCTCTTTGGAAAGGAGATTTTAATTGAATGAAAGAAGGAGGAAAACATAATCTTCTGTTTTGGATGTTTTGAAAGTAAACAAACAAATGACGCAAACCCTGTAGCCTCGGTAGCGTATTCGTAAACAAAAAACTCCATCACTTTAATCTGTAATGTTATCAAGATGATGGCCGTTTGGAAAATATCCGATCCACCGTGTGGCGTTTCGATTCGTTCGAAAACCCTTTCGATCGCTGGAGCCAATTAAAAATCCAAGTCCCCGTGCGCCACAGAACCGGTCGCTTTCGGCCACCTTCAACCTTTGACATTTCACACGTTCGCGTGTGTGCCGTTGTTGTGCGGGTTCGTTAGTGTAAGCCTTGGGTAACGTTCCTGGCCTGGATGACCTTATGACGTCCTCCCTCCCTTCTCCCCTAGATACACCTGAGGCCATGGACTGGAAAAAAGCCGCTGTACTAAAAACCGATTTAAGGTTTTGCTTTTTTGGCGCGTAAATAATCGCAAAAGGTTGTTCCGGCGTGACTTCCTTTACTCATTTATGCGACTATTTTACAGCATATTACTACCCACCCTTTCGGGTAGGAGGGATGTTATTCATCGCCGTGGTAGCATCATTCTGCAACATTCTCCGCTCATCTCCTGCTTCAGCCGCTCGGTTTTGCATGTTTCGCTCCGTCCACTTTACACCGTCATCTTCCGCTTAACCTTCGTCGTGGTCATTGACAGTGACAGACCGTGCGGAACACCAGCGGAGTAGAACCAAGCTTACAAAAGCAAAAAAATAAACGCCCGTGGAAAAGAAGGGAGAGAGGGAGAGCAGACAGACGACTATAAACTATATTTATTTTGAGTTTATTTTTTCGCCCTCCCCTTCCTTAAGCCGTTTTTGCAATTTTGTTGCGATTGTCCAATGGATATTTTGCTGGTTTGTTTGTACACGAAGCGCACTAAGATCGAGCGAAACCATTTCGACATTTTGTGCTGCTTATCGATCGTGCACCTCGCAAGATGGCGTCGTTTTCGTTTAACAATCGTTCTTAAGGTTATGTAATTTTTGTAGGTTGGGTAATGTTGCAACTGCCGCTGGTCCACGGGATGCAATTTACTGTTTATGTGGGTAGCCGCGCGACCCCGACTCCTGTCCCTCCCGTCAGCCCTGCCAACTCCCTATGCCCTTCCGTTGTCTTTCGCATGGATTGGCAATTGCTGGCACGACTGGGTGCTGCGAAGCAATAGCAAACCAAGTGTAGTGTTCCTTTCGGGCAACATTGTAAGCCAGCCCCGTTGGGTCGTGGTCCCTTCCGATACCATCTTCGGTCGCGATCGACCTCGATCACGCGCGGGGGGAGAAGAAAACTCCTCCACCGTTTCATTTTCGCGCATGGGAGCGATTTTTCTCACCACCGTCCGAACTTGTTAACTCATTTACACGCGCAGTTCGCGTTTCGGTGCATGTTGCGTTTTCTTATTAGGAGATTTCGCAACAAGTATGGTGGAAGCGGATGGTAAGAAACCAGCCCGGAAAGCCGGTGGAAAGAAGCATGCATGAAGTGTACTGTCATAAAATGAATTGAGTAATAAAGTTGCTTCATGAAGTGGACCGTTCAGCAGCATCTGGTATGGAACGTTGTTCCAGCTGTACCTCCTATTTTGCCGCATGATTTCGTGAATTTAAAATTACTAAAATCAAATAGTAACAATTTTAGCAATTATTGCGACATTCTCGACTTTTGTCCTTGCACATTATTGGCAGCCAGGTGTTTTGCCGCACCCACAATGCTTAGTTGCTCCAAAGACAGCTGTTTGATTATCTCGAAAATGTTATCTACAAATTTTCCGTTCCGCTAGTGACGTGCAATGCTGGGGGACTCTAACCTTAACCTCAATCATTCGGGCATGTTTAGCGCCGGTCCACTGTTGGAACAGCGATAAGACCCCCGGCGCGTGTCTTTTCCCACTCATTAACACTTTTTGGGCCGACGAGCAATCATGCAAATGTGTTTAATCTTCTTAGCCAAATCGCAAAACCAAAAATATTGAACATTGGACAATAAAAGAAACGCACATTATCTGTTTCTATTTTTAAAACGTACCACTTCATTCAATGAGGTTATGGTGTTTTACATTTAATTATCAGAAGAAGAAAGAAAACAAACAGCACAACCCTCCGAAGGGTCACTTCCGTTTGTGCATTTTTTGTTGTTTTCTTGTTGCCATTTTATGTTGTTGACAAAGAGAATGTGAATAAAAACAGCCCTATTATATGGGGTATTGCTCTGCCGGTATTGGTTGGAGCTGGTTCGCGATGTGTACTGTAACAATAAATAAGACGCGGTGACACATTCGCGAGCTGCCTATGTGTGTTTGTGTCGGTATGTTGTTTATTATGTCCCACAAGCAACGGCGTAAGCTAGGAAAACAAAAGCTACCCCGAGCGCGCACAATTTTGCCGGTGGAATAGAACAAGAACAGCCAACCCATATGACGTACGAGGGAGCGTTGTTGTTGAGGCAATGGCCGCGTGCGCGTGCGCTTGGGGGTTTTTGCAAAATGGAATGAAACAAACATCGCTCCACACAGAGCGAGAATGCTCGAGGCGATGGTGTTATTTTTGCCCTACGCGCATGCTCCGTGATTTCCGTTCCTGCTGCGCGATCCTTCACTTCACTGCTCACCAGATTAGTGGCGTTTCAGCAGTGTCAAGATAAACCTAAAAATTCCCAGTTAAACCTAAAGCGCAACTAGGCGAAATTCACTTGACGGAAGAATACGGCAAGAAGAGTGTTCGTTAATTTTAATCTGAGCTACGTACAGCTCACACGGCTGGCTCAGCTCACCTTCAAGGTTCGGCGAGATTCATTTCGCGCGCTCGCACACTCTGGTAAGGGTTGTTGTATTGATATGACCTTCATCTCTTGCTCGTTGTGCAAAAACACTGCACGATCGTTCGGTTCGTCCCGATCTTCATTCGGCGGAACGAATAATTTCTCTTCAACCGGAGGCTGCGATGCTGATTATACGTAAAGTTTAAATTCTATGTATTATAACGTTCCAAGGAACGACGTACTTAAATATCGTCACAATACGTTGAAGCACCATTTTCGATCTTGTTCAGCTTAAAACTCATAAATCCATTCAAATTCGACCAGATTTACAATACGTTTGGTTTAAACGTAATATAAGCATTATTGTTACGATTTAGTCTCTCTTCACATCTCTTCTCGTGTCACTCACCTTCCGGCACGATCCCGGACCATGTTGTGGAGATATGGTCGGGTGGCTGACGAGGCTGTAGCTTTTGACTGTTGGCTGCCCTTCACCCCAGGCGCGACCCCTCGGCACGGCTACAACAACCCGCCGATCGCGGATTTTTAATCCGAACGATCCCGAAGCGGACGGACAGAGATAGAAGCATCGCGGCGGGTAAAAATAACAACGCAACGAAGTGCACGAAACAAACAAAAACATCCAGCTTCAATCACTCAAAATCCGTCCCCTCCCCCGGGGGCATAAAGCCCGCCCACACCCCTCGTGACAGTTGTCCATTCAACTCTAGCTGCGTATGTCTGTCTCGCTCTCGATCGCTGTGCGATCGCGCATTTGTTGTTCTGTCGTCATCATCCGGTCGTCCGCCGGCATCCCAGCGAAACGTCTCGCGGGCCTCGTGTATTCCACTAACTCATCTCATGCAATCTCATCTCACACACTTTTGACGTTTTGCTGATCGCGCTAGATTGTAGATCAGACCAGTCGGTACGCTAATCAAATGATTTCAATTTGCAACAAACCGGTCTGCAAAAAATAGGAAATTGAATTTGGAGCTCCGGGTCGCGAAACCAGAGCTCGCACGAAGCGCGCGCCATTTTTACACGATCGCACAAAGCGTGTTGATGTTTGCGAAAGTGACGTTTCATTCTGCGCACCGCCGGCTCCAACTCACTTGTCAACGGGCGCGCGCGACCGAACGTTTTTCGCCGGTTCGTTGGGCAGGAGAGTGTGCGAAATGTTTTATTTTTTTATATTTTTCTTATCACAAACGCTGACGGCGATCGCGCATTTGCTTGCGTTGTTTCGTTTTATATTTCTTCGCCACCACCGGCGGCGTACAAAACGTTTCGGACGGGGTTTTCTGTTCTGTTTCTGTTCGCGGGTGTTTGTCCACCCTCCCCGCTGCGTGGCGCGTATAAAATATCGGCACTCGCCGTGGCCTTGAAGAACTCGTTGTTGTGATCTCCCCGCCTTCACCTGCCCGGCTCGTGCTCGGGTTTTATTTTTTCTCACGGCCTCCACGACCACATTGGCGTGCGGACAACGGGCGAGCGAGCGAGAAGCTGCTTCGTATCCGGAACACGATTTCCGGGTCGCGAAATTGAAAGTAATGCCAGCGAATGAATGTTTTTTTTTCCACATTTGGGTTGGTTATTTTTTTCTTTTACCCCGTTGGACTTAACGCGGGTTAGGGGTGTGAGAAGGCTGTATATCCAGTAGGGAATCACACTAATTAGTGTATCGTTCTTTTGCCCGCTCCATAACCAATCAATTATGATCGAGCAAAAGTTCAAGGGCTCAAATCTGGTTTATTGGTCCACATTGTAAGTTACATATCGTAAACTATGCTCCAGCTCATTTTACTGTACGAGTGCAGTGATAAAACGCTCAAAGAGAACATTTATTAGCCCAACTTGGTGTACCTTCAATAGTCTTTCATTGAATTTGTCTTTTAGTAGATTTGATTCACATCTTTTGCCTAATTTTGTTATTCAAATTTGCTAAACTTACACTATATCCATGATCCTGGTATAAAAAGAAAAGCAAGCATTCAAGGCACAGCAAATAAATTCCCTTTGTCAACAAAGGGTCCGTTTTTGCACTCGAGCAGCTACGGAAAAACCTAAAAGGAAATAAAACAAAAGTAAAGGATAATGAAGAAAATCGGATACAAAAATAAACCCGACGCTCGAAAAGATAATGATACGATGGCTGAGGATGATAATCCTTAATTAATTCCTGCGAAAGGAAGCTGCAGGAGAAACACGGACAAACCAATACCTAAATGGTTCCATTCAGTTGCTTAGACCAACACCAGACGCTCACCTTTTCACAAACAAACATCAACAAATCACTATTATAAGTGATCCAAAAGTAATTAAACATTGGTAGAAACTCAGGTTTGGACTTAAAAATCAATTTGAAGTTGTAATATGTCCAAGCAATATAGTATATTATATTGCAACTTTTACCTTATGTAGTTTTGTAAAATGTTCATTGTTGAACGAAGAATTGTTACAATTGTTGAACAACATGGAAATTAGTTGAATCGAAAATTCATGCACCGGTTCTTCAGGGGGATACGATTGCAGTCTTACCTGCGCTTATCGCCATGCAGACATATGGACTACATCTGACATCTGAGTCCAACCTGAGACGAGTTTTACGGCTTTAGCCAAACTTCTTCCGTTGCGATGAAACATGAAACTAATCAACTGGCACCGGATCAGGGTTGTATACGATCCTGAATTCGTTTGCCAAATTTTCGCTGCTGGATCGGAATGAGCTGATATTTGAAACTTCCACATACATATAAATTAGTTATCGTCGAAACGAACATGAAACTGATACTGTTAGAGGAAGTTTTTTAGTTTTATGCGTATCCCAATTGTATGTTTCCCAGTCATTAACGACCGTGCTAGAAAAATATGGCATGTTTTTATTGTGCACACTGTTTTGGAAAACATGTTTTTAGTCGTGTTTCGATTATTTTACTTTTGACTACGAAATTGTCACCATCCGGTTAGAAACGATTCTTTCACATTTTGCTGAAGCAGATGAATATCATGCAGCATTCCCGTTCCAGATTTTCTCCCATATGGTCGATCCCATCGTAACGTGCCGCTCAACGTTAACAAACAAATAAAATCGAATGATGAAACTTGAAATAAATATTTACTTTGTGACCCTCCCGGTGTGGGGCTATTCGATAGGAAGATGTGTATTTTCTTTGCTTCCATCGTCAATTTTCAGCCAAAACAAAATGATTCATAAAATGGGTGTTTTTCCCCTGAACGCACTGTTTACAAAACCTCTATACTGCTAGTGTGTGCGGAAAAATGGAGAGGTAAACATTTTGCCTTCATTGAAATTTGTTTTATTGCTTCCGCTTGGAATGAAATGGCGAATGCTAAATATTTACAGCAAAATTGCCTCCCAGCCGGCCATGGGATGCAATGGTTTGGTGGTGAATGAATTTTATTTGGCTGGAGGGGTGCATCCAAACTGCATGTGCAACGCCGTCTCGACGTACCAACACGGAGCCAAAACAACACACTTTCATAAAAAAAACCTGAGGGAGTTTTAGCAGTTGAACTTTCCAATGGAATATGTTAGTTGAAGGAACCATTTTAGTACCACTCACACTCGTGACCCGCTGGGTTTATTACGTGCCTGTGTTTGTGTGGCGCGCTGAAGGTACATTGGTTCCGTATGGCTATTGCTCTTTGTTGCCTCGATTGCACCGCAGACTCGCTACCCAATCTCCCAAGGAGATCCACTTGGAACGGATGGGAGACCCTTACGGGACGCCTGTGGGGGGCCTTTTTCATGAAGGAGACACCGCCTGGCGAGGAACGAATCGACGAGCGAAAGGAAAATGTGCGGGTGGTCAACAAGCGCACGAACCTCCGGCGACAGCGTCACCGACGACGGGGATGGGTGCAACTGCACCGGGGTGTGGGGGTGACTCGCGGGGGTGGCTGGGAAATAATGCAATCGTAATGCAGCCATCAGTTGGTAGACTCCAGAGAGAACTCCGTGGTTCGTGTGGAAGACAGCGCGGGTGACAAAGGGCGGCATGCATCGTAACGACGTAGACTAAACACAAAGAAGAAGACTAAAAAAATAAAGAAGTACGGGACAACGAATAAACGAAGAAAACAAATAAAGGCACCAGTGCGCGCGCGGGTCGAAGAAAAATAAACGCAGCGAGATATCTCGTTGAGGAACGAAAAGGAGCGGAAGAACAGAAGATAACGAACGTAATAAAGCCAGAATGTCATCTAGAAGAGAAAAAGAGTCAGCTAGAACGAACGAGCAGGCACAAGAAATGCAAGAGAACGACCGATTCGAAGAATAAAAGGAACACGACAATAATAATGGCAAGAAACAGAAAACAGAAAACAGAGCAACATAGAAGAAACTTAACGTAAACCAGAGAGAAACGTGGAACGGGTTAAAGGACGAAGTGAGGAAGAGGAGGAACAAGTAGAAGAAAATAAACTCCTTAGTTTATAACGCACAACGCGCGCAAGAAGTAGAAAAAAAGACAAGATAAAATGAAAAATCAAAGGAAGGATTTCTCGCGTGGAAAGATGCTGGATGTGGCAAGGGGAGGAAAAATCTTTCGAAGTAAAAAACTGGTTTTAGAACCAGGATTTTTTTCGTTTCATTTTCTTCTTCACCTCTTTGCGCGCGTTTCTCTTCGTGCGCGCTCGTTGGCGTTTCTCCTTGTAATTTAGTTTTCTCCTTTGTATTCACTCCTTCCTTATTTTCTTCTTTCACGTGGCCTCGCGTTTTGTCGTTTGTTTTTTTCCCTTTCCTGGTTCAACCTCACTTTACCATTTTATCTTCTGCTTCGTCTTCTTCCTGGCGGTGGCTTTCTCGTTTCCTCCTGGGAGCCTCAGGGGGGGATGTTATGTTTTCTTCTTACACGCTTTACCATTGCTTGCTCCTCTTTGCTGTTCAATTTCCGAGCGCCGCTCCCACATTCCTGTGCCGTGAGCTGTAAGTGGATGCTGTTGTTCAGCCTCTCATTGCTTTCGTCTTCGCATCCTCGTCGGTGTGTTCTTCCCCCATCGGCGTACACAATCCTTTGGGCCAAACGCAAAATCGTGAGTTCGTGGGGAATAGCTCGCCGCGTTCTGTGTTCTTTGCGCGCCTCGAAAAAGCCAAGTTTCGATTGGAGATGTGGTAAAATTTTGGCGCGAATTCGTGAAATCGAAGCTTCCTAAAATGCAAAACTTCAAGCCCGGTTTTATTGCATCGTCCGAGGGGAGAGCGGACCCCGGGCATCCTCCACCCGCCGCCAGTGGCGTGTAAATCAATGAGGCGCGCCATAAGTGTGCACTTTCGGATGGTGATGCTAACGGAAGCATCGCATTAGCGACACTCGCGTCGTCGTCATCGTCGTCGCCGCCGTCGCGCATTCTCTGCAAGGGGGGCGCACAGTGTTTTGACTTGACCACACGCTAAGCCGTGCGCGCTCGTCTGCCTGTCTGTCTGTCCGACTGCCGTGACTGCCTCGAGATACCCGCGAAACGCAATCGTGTAAAGTTAAGCTTCAATCTCCGGTAGCGCGCTTCGATCGCAGGGAGGCAGCCCCGGGAGGGCACGTTTATGGCCCACTCTCCCGCGTGGAAGGTGGTGTGGAAGTTTTGATGGCTTAATTAGCGGCAACGTCAAGCGGATCGGTCTCCTGGTACGGGAGAAAACGACCACGACTCGCCTTTCGATGGTCGACGTGATTTAGTGTCCGGGCATAAAAAGTTATGTCGTCACCTCGACGCGAGGAAGTTCAAGATCCTCCGTTTTATGAACCCCCCGAGGAACTCCTCTCCTGGACGAGTAACTTACCGAAGATTGCATTCACAAGTTTCGATTGTTTGTTTCCCCAACAGCCGGGCTGAGGAAACTGTCAGGAATAATAGCATTATCGTAATGAGCAGCTTCTCTTCCTTATCGAATCGAAGCTAATGCAATCCTCCACCCGGGTGGTCGTACACCGGAGTTATGAGCGTGTGTCAAGATCCACAGGGCAGTTTTCTTCTCGAGGTTATTTTCTTCCTCCAAAAAAAACACACCGACCTTAACACGGGCCGGTTATTGTCATAAATATTCGAGTTGGAAATAAAATTAGTTATTTTTACCCTCCCCCTTCTCTCAAACAACTTCCCAAGTGATAGCTCATAAAAATCGAGTCTCCGGATTTGTGTCCAACTTTCCACCCCCTCCCCAGTGTGCCGGCTAATATCACGCCACTTGACCGACTCTATGCCGATCCGGGTCCAGAGCGGAAGGCATTTATTTATCAGTCCGTTTTCTACGTTTACTTTTTTTCTCCGCTTGTTCGCTTCTTGATTTAATCAATGGCAATTTCCTTCCCCTCTCGGCCGCGCGGTGGAATTTAATATATTTTTATGCCAAATTTGAATAAGCAAAATTGCGAATATTTTCCCTAATCCTGATTAAGCTGGTCGGTGGGGTATTTTTGTTTTTTTTTAAATTTTACTTGGTCAGGTTTATTTCTACTCCGGTTTGCCTTTCGCTTGCTCCGGCTAGAGAACCGAGCATGAGTCACGCCGGGCGTAAATTGGTGGAGTTATTTTAATAATGTGTGAATTTTAGTCAGCCGCTAGAAAATCACCTTCGTTTGCACGACCGCGAAGCGGAGGTCTTCGGTGTTCTGGGTTGGGTTCGGCGACACGGATGACAAAATTGGCTGCCTTTGCGTTGCTGCGCAGCTAGACAACGAAAATCTTGTCATTTATCATCGAGCACCGAGGAGGACCCGCGGATCTTTAGTGAGCCCGCGAAGGAGGAGCAGGAAAAAGCCCATTCGTTAGGGTTTTATTCAGCCGTGTTGTGTGTTCTGTCTGCAGCACGTCTACTCTGTGGAGGATTATACACCTTGTTTTTCTTCTTTTTTCCTCCTCCGTTTTTACATTCACCCCCCATCATCATCACCGGCGGCATTGTAATCATTCCCATCATCATTATGATCGGGGACTTTTTTTTTCTCTCATGTCGCCTAACTTCCCACCTTCGTTTTTCCTCCACAGTCACTTATTAGGTTCATTATTGAACAATAATGAGTCGCGGAATGATGGCATTCATGTACGGCGGGCCCAACCATAAATGGTGGCAATCAGTGGGGAAATTGTTCCACGAACAAAAAAAAGTGCATTACTTTTAAATACGCTTGTGTTGTGCCTTTTCGTGGAGGAGTCTTTCCGCAAGAATAGATTGGAAAATGAAAAAATCCTGGTCGATCTTGAAGTTAGTTGTCGTGTAAATTCAAATCGTCATCAAGTTTCCAGAATAATTAGAATTGAAAGGCACATCGCACTCTAACACGCGTGTGTGCGTGTGTGCTTGTGCAGCAAGCTAATTAAAAACTGATGTTTGGCGTTTTCTTGTTGGCCACCAGAGGAAAAAAAAGAGGGACATCGTAATGTCCACGACGTGTCAAACTTGTGGAGGACAAAAACATGAACCAAACTAAACAACGAACCACACAATCCACCGTCGAATGTGTGTACGTGCCGATCTATTTCTGGCCGGCAACCCAAACATCCCAAACATCACCCGTTTCCCACCGTTTTCTGCCCTACGTTTCTCTTTCTCTCTCTCTCCCTGTGTGTTAGTTATACCCCTTGGAGGTTTATTTAGACAACACCGTCTTCTTGCTGCACGCACACGATCGGTGTGTTAGATGCACCGGGAAAATCTCGGTTGGAAATGGGATTTGCATTCTGTGGTGCTGCTACTGCAGCTGCAAAAAAAAAAACTGCAGCTGCTGTCTGGGTGTTATTTTGCGCAGCGAGCGATAGTGCTTAAAATAATTATAATCATAACAACTAGCTTCGCCGGTTCGGTGCGGGTTTTGGGTTGCGAGCATAAAATGGCAGAAGACAAGATGATGTGTTTTTATGGTACGAAGGGAAGTTTCGAAGGTGCGAAGGGAAAATTTTGAATTTTCCATTCCTTTCTTCATTCTTTTTGTCTCTGTTTGCTGCTTAGGAAAGTGTTTCAGATTGTGCCTGAATATTTAAGAATATTTCTACTGGTATTATTTCAAAACAGTGCCTCCAGATCATAATGATTGTTTCAAAAATGAATAAACCAAATTAATAACTATAATGAAGAGCAGTATGAGCTACATGCACAGGAAAAATGTTCATGAAAGTTTTGACATGAGATGGACATTTTCAGAAGGATGGATAAAGCCACATCACCAGAAGGAAGAAGTAGGAAGGATGTGTGGGAAGTGTGTGGCAGGGTTTAATTTTCAAAACTGCAAACTTTTTACAATTTTTCATAATTTTACTTGCACACAAACATGCCGCAGGTTTTCGTTTCCAAATGTGTGCGCATTTAGTTTTTCTTCTTCCGTCGTTACTTTCCGCTCGGGGCTGCTGGCTAATTACGAGTGACGGGCCTGCGGGAAACATATTTTAAACGCAACAACAGAGGCGAAAGTAATTGACTGTGACCTCCCTCCCTCGTGCAACATGTTTTTGTGCTGATGGTGAAGCATTAACTTCTCCCTGGATGCCACCATCTCCCTGGGTGGGGCAAACACGGAAGAGTTTCTCGTGGTAGGAAGTGCGATGGTTTTTTTTTTTTGCTTTTCACCGAGAAGTTTGCAACACAAACCATTAGGCACGCCTTGAACACTGCATTTCGCAAAATGGATCCCATGGAACGTAAGCCACGGCAATAATGGGATAATCGATGTCGATTAGTGCCCAATGTCTTTATCGCAGACGAACGCAACGTGGTTAAACTTTTCATATTTTCTTGAAAATGCGTATTGTCCAAAGGTTGCAGATTGTCGTGATTATACTTATAATCACTTATCTAATGTTGGTTTTTCTTTACATATATAGTTTTTACATATCTTAAGTAGTTTAATGTTGTGTCTAGTGTTTTTTTTAAATTACTTACTTTCATTGCAAACTACTTTTCAATCTTCTTCATTCAAGACAACAATGCCCTTCCAATGCAAATGCTTGTTTTGAAAATTGTACAATGATTTCGAAACAAGAGAGAAGAAGCAGAGAAAAGAAAAATCTTAAATTGGGATAAAGCGATGCAAAACAAAACCTCATTCGCCACGGCCGAATTCGTTTTCGCTTTCGGGTGTGGAATTTGTCCACCGTCTCGAAAGTCTTTTCGACCATGCCCGTCGTCTGGCGGTGGTCGTCGCCAGTCGCAGCATCTTCATTTCTGTGTTGTTCGTCGTTTTTGGTTTCATTAATTTTTCTCTGCCTTCGTACGCGCCTGACGACGATCGCGATCAAGATAGCGAAAAATTTAATTATGTTAAATAAAACATAAAACGATAATAACTTTTCCGTGACCAACGAGAGAACGAGGAGGACAAGGATAGGGACCAGGACTGGGCCAGAGAAATAAAGTAGACGGATAAGAAAGGAATAAATAAACGAAACAAGGCAGATTAAAACGAAAAACAAAAACCATCCATGACATTCGAGTCGAGAATGAAAACAAAAACATAAAATTAAACACACGTGAAATGTAAAAAAGGTTTACGTGTGTTCGTGTACGTGATGGACACGCTGTTGGCGGGAAATGGTCAACCGTAATGGGCGACGGAATAATGCAATTTCGGACAAGCACAACAAAACACACGCCGAAGCACATCGAAACGATAAAATGCGCTCAAGAATGGCGATCGATTTTTGTGGTTTTGTGGTTGCGGAAAAATCGGTTACGTCCGCACATGATTTTGGTGTTTTCGCTTTTCCTCCTTCTGCCAGCGTGTAGCAAACGCGAACACGCGGACGCAAGAAACGCAAAGAAAATGAGATTTTCAAGCAAAACAAAAACTATAAAAAGGAGCACCGTACAAGGAAACAATCGATAAGAAAGGCCAAAGGAAAACTGGCAGGCGCGAGAAAAGGCATGAGTTTGCGACCGCGATTTCGTGATGATAATAAATGTCTGGTGCGGGAATAAATTGTCGAACGATGCTGTGGGGAAAAGAGGAAAACAATACAAGGCAAAAAAAAACGTTTGTCTTAGTTGAAGGAGCCTGGGAGATGATGAGAATTCACTGCGTCCTGTGGCGGGAAGAGTAAGAAGCAGCAAATGACTGAAAAACGACAAAGGCGAAATGAAAACGATCGAAAGAGTCGAAGAATAAGGCCAAGAACGGCAAGCATTGCACGAGCAGGAAGAAGCTTCAGAGGACATCGAAACAAAAAATTGTCTGATGAAGTTTTGTTAAGAAAAAGCAGGCTCCAAAGGAAGCAGCGAAACCAGTTTACTGAGCAGAAAACGAAAGGGCAATGTAGAAAAAAAGCAGCGTGTGTGTGCTGCCAGAAAAGTGGAAGAAAAATGTGAGAATTTATTGATATTTTCGAATTCCGATAGCATTTTTTCCCCTATCATTCTTCCTGCTGATCGTTAAGACGTCGGTCCGCGCCTTTTCCATTCTCGGTGGAATGGTATTTGTGATTGATATTTGTGCCCTTCCTCCGAGCTTGGGCGGAAAACTACACATACTTAGTGCGGGAGACGAATTTTTTCCTTCATAAAGTCATCATCATTTAAAGTTTTTGAGCTCTTCTTCTGTAACGTATCTTTTGCTTCTTTTCCTTCTGATTGTCACAATTTGCGTATAGTGGAGAACATGTATCAAAGTTTCTTGTTATCAAAAGAAATTTATCAACTTTCCACTCGGTTCGTTTTCCTCAAAAGTTTCGCCTTTCATTCTGGGGCTGAAAGTGGAAACCTTCGTATGGATTGGCTTTCGAGAAAAGCGGTGCGATAGCATACCAGCTTTGATGCTGCGGTCGGGGCAGAGAGGGAGAGAGGAAGGGAGGAACTTGGCACGCAGGCTTATGATTTATATGGTTTAATCAAAGTGATTTATATCTCTTCAAATCGCACACATACAAACCAACTCCGATGCCCGCGGACGCGCCGCGACGGAAAAGGAAAGTGTTGAGCGGTGCAGCGAGCGGGTGGGCAAAGGGGCGCGCTATCGGGCGGGTGTTTTGAATGAAAAAGTGCCTGCGCGTAAAGTTAAATATGATGGTGGAGGGAAATTTATTACCAAATTTATTAGTATATTTTACCTTCCAACGTTTTACATTTTTTCTCCCGCTCGTTCCGTTTCGTTCCATTCTGTGTTACCTTGACTGCATAATACGATGTAGTGGAACTTGTACCACCAAGAAAGAGAGACAGCGAGAGAGAGGAAGGGAGAGGCTGGGAAGAAAATTACCTGCTATAAGAAAATATCTTTTATAATGGCCCATTCCACGTCGTGCCTTTCCTTCTGAAGGCAAGGCACGTTTTATAGATTTCGACGGCTTCTCGCGATAGTTTTGAGAATGTGGAATGTGCGCACCGTCGTAAGTTTTTCTCCCGAGCGCTACCGGAGGAAAATTTAGTGATTGTGTAATGGTTTCATTGCGTTCTATTTCACCACTCAAGCTTATCACGCTTTACCAGTGTGATCATACGTAGTTTGAGTCGCTAGGAACAAGAGACTTCTTATGTAATCAATTTATATTAAATGAGAACGACTAACAGAGATTTGCCAAATGATTTTCGGCATTTTTCAAATGGGCCTTTTTAGAGGCAAATTGTTCCTGGAACCAGAATTAATTGAGCCATGCCTTGTGCCAAATTAACTATCGTTTTTCGCAGTTTAGGAGCTTCTAATTAGGCAGTCGAGTTAGAACTCGAAGAAAAACATTTAAAAACGATCGCAATACCATTCCCTTGCATTCGAATGTCGTTAGTTAGGAGGAACACACTTGTTTCCTTTTCGAGTGCCCATTTTCTGTCAAATGCGAACACGGGAAAACGGAAGCTAAAGCGAAGACAACACATCGTTAGCGTCCGTCCCGTTGTCCCTGCCGAGTTAGGATATTTATTTTCACAATTTAATTTTATTATCACGAGAAACTAACACCGTTGCTACCTTGAGGACGCATTTTCCTCTACCCACCCTCCCCATTGTCTTTCGTTTAAATCCCGCGTGTGTGTCGCTATTTCGTTCCCACCGTTTGCTTGGCGCTGTCGTCGTCGGAGTGCTTCACGAACGATTTCTTGGAATTTCAGACGCGACCCGCCGTCTTCTCATCGCGTCGCCCGACGATGTCGTGTTGTTTTTTTCGTCCCCGCCGCCAAGACTGGACCGCGGGGAAAGAAAAACGAACGACAAGCGAGAAAGTCAAAGAGTTTAATAGTTTTCATTTTATGTTTCCCGCTCCGTGTTGGCGTACCGTTGCAGTCGACTCTAATGATTCGTTTTCCTTAATGCAGACCCTGGGCCCTTACGGTATGATCTTGGCAGCGATACATTGTCACCCGAGGTACATAAAATCGACGTTTCTACGGCTCCTTTAATGATTGTTGTTGTGTTTTTCGAATGCGTCTTGTTTTAGAAACAAGAAAATGGAACGGCTCGATTTCTTTTATTTGATTGCATAATTACGGGGTTTTAGCTACCGGGTCTAGTTGTTTGTTTCTATTCGATTTATTCATCAGCAGCATTCTCCTACCGTTCACATGCCAAAGGGTACATATATTTTGTTTAGAGTAATGCTAAATTCAATCAGCAAAAGAAAACCCCATGAAAACAAAAATTAAAAAATTTCTTAAAGACCACGAATCGCGCGTTAAACATTCAAAATGAAAACGCTTTGAGCGGAAGCGTGATTTTCCTCTCGCTTCACCATGAAAAGGCTTGCGAGTTGTGTAAAACTTTTTGCGTGAAAATTATGGTTTGAAACAAAAAAGTGTCGGCTTGCTGCCTGCCTGCCTCGCTGATCCTTTTCCCACGAGCCTATTTTCTTTCGCATCGCAAAGAATCGGCAAGCGGAGGGCAATTAAACGCTGCGAAGGTGCGGAAAAGTCTGCAGGGAAAATCTCGCGAAGCGCGTGCTAATGCGGCGAAGGCTCGAGCCTCGCGAATTGATGGAAGTGTGAAAAATCAAAATATGTTTTATTTTGTTTTCATTTTGCTTCACCAGCGACGGCGGATTTGTCTCGGTCGGAGAGGTGGATGAAGAAGTACGGAGTTTGCTGTTGTGGGGGGCGCAGGGATCGTCTAGAAAGTTTGTCCTCCTTTCGAACCGTTACTTCCCACCACGACGGTGCCCTCAGGGGCGGAAGGAAGGAAAATTCCTTACAACCAGCAGTACCAGCAATGCCGGAAGAATTTTCCCGCAACGTGAGACGTTGCGTTGAACCGGAGGATCCTGTTTGCGGTGTGTGAAGGGAAACTCGCGGCGGACTGCACGGGGCAGTTAGGGATTTGGGTTTCGGAAGTGGTTTTTCTTAGGTTAATTCAAGTACCGAGGCTTGGGCGGTTGCAGAAGTTGAAAGCGAAGGCCCCGTCGGCGGTCGTTACGGTACATCGCCTACGCATACTTTCGCGGCGAAAGGACGCTCTTCCCTACCGGAATCGGATTACGGTTTTCATTCATTAATTCCAGTGCGTAAAAGCACTTTTCTCTCCGTTTGGGTAACGCACGTAGTACACAGAGAGATCACAATGTAGTCTTGCTTTTATCGGTTGCATGTTTTTTGATCGAAAAATGCTAATAATGTTTTATCTTCTCTTCTCCATTCCAGGTAAGCGACAAGAAATCGGTTAGTGGACGAAAGGTTTTGTTTTATTTTTATTTTACTTTCTTATGGTTTCATTTCTATTTTGTGTTAAACAAACACCCAAAAACAAAGTTTAGTTTAAATATGTTTTACGTTATACCAATAAGTATCAGACCTATTTTCTATATCAACCAGAGTGAAAACTTTTAAGCTGTTAAAAAATAGAACACTCATTTTAAAGCTAACTTGCTACTGATTGTTTTTAATGTTCACATAAAACTGCTTATGTGGAGCTGCATTTCTGGTTAAATTTTCTGTACGCTCTACCGGTACCACGCAATGCATGGCGCTGCATGCGATACGACGGTATATCCACCGTGCAGCATCGTACGGAACGGAAAGGGAGATATTTCAATAAATAATTTAATCTACGATCCAACCTACTTCGGCAGCGAATAGAGCTTGCGCGCAAAAATAGATAGGCGCCGCCGCCGCCGTCGCCGCGAGCCAAACGTACGGGAATGGTAAGCAATTTTGCTCGCACCGGAGGAGGGAGGTAGCGTGGAAGGTGGGCGGTGGTGCACACAGCACAAGAGCTAACATAAATTTTCAGTTAAAAGGAAAATTATAATCAAAAACCTGAAATAGAGAAAGCGAGCCGCCCTACCCCCTCCCCCCCACGAGTGCGTCCGTACCCGGAAGAATCCCGGAAGAGACGAGCTGCTCCCGTGGTGTGTACGTGGTACGTGTGCTTTTCTCCCGCGATTTTCGCGCGCACACACGTACAGGCGAAAGTGCATCCGGGGGATCCCTGGGCGACATCGCGATCCGGGCACCGCGTGCACACCAATGCCGAGCGAAAGTGGTGCTCCCGTCGGTGCGGCTCATGATAGATGCAATCCTCTCTGGGAGTAGGCAGTCGAAATTCCTGGAGAATGTGCGCCAGGTCCTCAGCGCTATGACTACCGGATTTGGCAGACTGACGATTGCTTTTTCACATCAGGAAGCCTCGCTTCGACAGGCGCTTTGGGATAGGGCTCTATGATATGGTAGTGATCTACGAGGTCTACGCGGAAGACCACACAAAAAGCCTCCACAAACATCGGTTGGTACATATTTGTTCTGGTAGGCTGACAGAGGGGGTCGTCCAGTGGAAGCAAGGAAGGTAGTACCCGACAGAAATGTTCCCAAAAAGCACCCGAAACTGCACGCACAGCCATTAGATAACGCTCTAATCTGCTATCCGAATTCGTTAAAAGGGGAGTTCTTGGTTTTTGTATTTCTCTAAAACCCGGTTATTGCTTTCATCTCTTACCAGATGTTGGGGGAGTGTAGCCGCAAATCGCCGGAACTGCTATACGATTACTCCGACGATGCACCCCTGATGCATTTGGTAGTCGAAAGCACCTCATCGTGGTGGACCAGGTTCTCCAGTTCTTCCTGTGCGTCCTGAGTGCGGCTTAATGTAGTTTCAAACGCATTTTCTAGTTTGCGTTAGAACAAGCTCCCCAAAACCGGCCCACGCTAGGCCAGTTCCTGGAACTTCTTCCCTAGGCCAGAGCCGGCGGAGGTGGATGCGCCCAGTAATGACATTTTGTGCGTGCATTTCCCCATCTGTGAAGTGGAATATAATAATAAATGCAGCAGCCCGGTACGATGCTGGTGTCCCAAATTATCATTATGTCAAAACTCTCCGGTGCTCTCGCCCCAGACGCATTAGAGAAGGTACCGTTTGGTCGAATTCGCACCGAAGGCCTACCTTCCAGGACCATGCAAGGTTGCAATCTGCGCACCGAGGTGGCTTCATGGAGCTTCATCTTTTGTTGTTTTCTAATTTGCATCGGAGCAACATTTTCAATTCATTTCCCGTTCCTCGTGAGTGCGGCACTTCGAACTCCCAAAAAAGGGGGGCTGCGACGGCACGGAACGGGCAACGTAGACGAGATGGCTTCGACTAGAAAATCAAAGTAAAAAAGCACAGACACAAGCATCGTCGGGCCAGCATAATTTCCAGCGTCCTTCGTTGCGACTGCACACCAAAACCAGCTCCCTCCCAAATTTCATTATTTCCAACTTCGACCGAGAGGAACGTCAATCGCCTGGAGGCCTGGAAACCGGAACAAGAAAAAAAACATCCAATTTGATTTATCTCGTGCAGGCGGTCTTTCCGACGCTTTCCGCATCGTTTGTCCGACCCGACCAGGCTTGCGTGGAGCATACGGCGCACACTAACCACCACTGCTGGTCTTTGCACGGACTTCCGGAGGACAAAGGATTTAATTTTCAACATCACACACACGCACACTCAGAGCCCCGGTCCCTTGTCCTCGCTGAAATTATCTCCCTAAACCCGATGGCTTTGTTTCGTACATTGCCGAATGTCCATTAGCTGGCGAAGGAGGTTTTCCCTGCCAGGCGCGCTAGAAAGGACGCCATCGCATCCATGGAAAGACAGAAACACCTACCAATGCTAACCGCCTTCCCGGACCGCATGATGTTTGAAAAGGTGGGCGGACGTAGGCATATGAATTTAATTAGTTTGTACGCATCGAAGCTCAACCGGATATCGGGTTCAAAAACGTCAGACAAGCAGGCAAGATGACGTTTCCATTAACGGCAACCTCAGCCTGTAGCGTACGTTCCTTACCTAACGCTGCTAATATTTTCAATATGAAAGCGACAATTTAATTTGAATGTGTTTTAAAAGTGGAAATAGATTCCATATATCGTAGCATCAACGATTAGATAACCTTACGCTATAGTGGTTACGGTCGGTAGACTTCGTGCACATAATGATTGTCGGCCCTGAAGATGCTTTATATATAGCAATCGATCATAGCATCGATGCAGCGATGAAAAACACAACCGAAAGGTCATTTTTAACCCCAAGTTGTACAGGAAAATTATTTTTCCTTCCTTCGGATAAATTGTTGCAACTAGTGAAAACTTGTCCCCGTGACAAATTGTCTCGCGCGCTGCCTACGCGGTCCTCAGAAACAACCTGCCAACCAACCGCGTAGAGGAGCAAACATATTAATGATCACTGTCTGCCTTCCTGTCCCCTCTTTGACGTCACGTTTTTGGCGACGTGGGAAGAACTGAGTTTTTCTTCCCCCAACGATTTCGATATTGCTGTTGTTAGAGAAGACGGGATTTTCTGCGCCGGACGTCACGCACCGAGAAGAAAATGTGCACCACCCTCGTTGCAATTATGTCACCCGGCTGCGGGAAGGACACCGAATAGGACGGGGTTTCCTTCGCCGACCACGACAACGTGGCGTCTTACGAGGGCACTTGTCGCGCCGAGGCGGAAAAACCAAATCGATATCGATTGTCCTTTCTTTCCCGGCTGTACTTGACTGTCTTCCTTCCCCATGTCACTGAGGGTGTTTCTTTTTTGCGTGTGCCTTTCTTTTCCCCGACGGCTAATTGTGGGTGTCAATCGGTTCGTCGCCGGCCAAGAGCGAACCCAACAACGCTCCAAAGCGAACGATAATTGCACCGGATGATATCGCACAACTGTGAACGGCTGTGAATGGGAAAAATAGAGGGAAGTGCAAAAACTAAAATTTCAAATCAACGATGGCTTTCATTTGATGACAGGTTGGCACTGGAAAGAAACAAAGTGATTTGAAAAAAATGCATCAAAGAACAATTGAGCTTTATTGATAGGTGTAGAAAAGCGATTACTCATCGCCATGGCGAAGCCGTAACGCAATGGGACAGAAAAACCTAACTCCGCCCGAACGGTTCGAACGGTTTCCCCAGTGGAAATGTCACCTATAGCTCGCATGAATTTGATGAAAAAAAAGGTAAACATCCCGCTGATGATTGGCCTGCCAATAAAACTCGGTGTCGTTGCATTTTCCGATTGGCAAGCGCACAAAAACTGCCTTCTCATCAGCCAACCCACCGGAGAACGGCCGCAGTAGGAGGTAGCCAGATCGATGCATTTCGGAGGTGGTCGTCCCATTAATTGACAAGTTGAACCGAAACCGGACACCGGGAATACCTTCTTCGCCCTCGCTCATGTCCAACGACCGCTGGAAAATCCTGTCACCACCGATAATCGGTTGTGTGTGCCGGGTTCTCGTGCTCACTTCATCAGACCGGGCGGGTAAATGTTTGTGCATCAAACCGAAAAACCTGCAAACCTGTCCAGGTTTTTTTTGTCCATTTTTCATTGATTTTGAATCCATGTGTGTGTGTTTGTCGATGGAACTATCACGGTCAATTGGAAAAACCGAATGTGAGGTTTCGCTGTGCATCCGGACGCAAGTTGTTGCATGAAAGTGAAACGTTATTTCAGATTTAACGTATGCGGTCTGCCGAGTTGATTTTCCGGTCGCTTGTTTGCATTCCCCATTCGGTTCAACTAACGAAATCAATAGATTCTACGAACAGGTTTCATATTTTTACCAATTTGTTTTTTGTACATACCTGTTTCCTATTTGGAATGCAAACATTCGGTTTTGTAACAAAGCTTGAGTCATTTGAAAGTTATCGTTTTTCTAATAATTTCAGGAAATAAAAAAATGTTTGAAAGGAGTTCTAAATCGATCAAATATAATTGGAAAAAATAACATTAAATGAAGCTACCTTTTAAAAATTGCAAACGACGTAATTTGATGTTGTAAAAAGAACAAATGAGAATTAGTATTGTCAAATTGTTCAAAACACACCACGGTACAATAAACCAACGCATTGTACAATGAAGATATGATGAGAAGAAGTAATTCTGGCACTATCTTATGACAAATTGCAACATGCAAATTGTTTGAATTAAATCGTATAGTATTTTAGACATTTAAAAGTATCGTGCAAAATGTAAGCTACTGTGAAACAAATCAAAAGGAAAATCACAAGAGCAACAGTAGGTAATGAATAGGAATTTAGGATAAATTAAAACGAAAAAATACACGATGACACGAAATATGTCATCGAATAAGGAGAATAAATTTTTAAACAGGTTTGAAAATTAGTGATTAACAACAATTGATCAATCGTTTGAGTAAGCAAAAGTAACAGTCATTACCAAAGATGAAAGCATCGGTTTTACATGAAATCATGTCGTGCTGGAATGGAAAACAACAAATCACCAACGTGTGCCCCTCCGATCTGCTGCCAGCAACGATTAACCGTCGGTTGCTAATGATAGGCTATTTATCAACAATCAACACTCTCTCTCAACCACACTTATTGGAATTTCATTCCTACTCGCCCAACCTGGGATGGGGACGGGGGGGTCGGCACATGTGGTATCGTTATGTCACCGCCGATGCTGATTAACATCATCGATAGGCTGTTGATACGGTGTTGCGCCGCAAAACCACCAACGAACCCGGCTGCGAGTACCCAATTGCAGATAAATACCGTAATGCCAACGATAAATAAACGGTGCTGGTCGCGAATTTTCTGCCGTCTCTCCCCCTTTCGAGCCCCTCCTCCCCCCGGGGGTGATGCAGTTTTCCACGCCGGTTTTAAACAAACTGTTGATCGTTTTGGAGCACTTTTTTTGCGTTCTCTGCTAGTTGATTTCGCCGGGCGCCGCGAAGGGAAAGCGAGACTCGAATCCGATTATACCGTTTAACACTTTCCGCAAATGGATCGAGGCTCAACAAGCGCCGCCAGTTTCCCCTCCCCCGCCATTCGTCCCGTAGTGTGTTATCGAATCGTGTGGTCCGTATGATGGCGTTCACGAAACTCCTCCTCATTGCCAACCGCCATGTTTGTGTTAGTGTTGTGTGTGTGTGCTTCCAGGGAATGGCATGACACACCGGTGTGGGCTCCTCATACCCCCCCTTTGTGGTGTAAATTCCTCCCGCAAGCCAATCGAGAGCAACAAGGACGAGCACGCGACGGTGAGAGAACTCACCCAAATTTATGTCACGGTTGTTCCGGACGAACAACAGGGCGGAGGGCGGGCGGCGGCAGGTTTCGTGACACCACCAAAACCCGGTTGGAAGGGCGAGGGTGAGTGACGCGGAAGTGGCAATCAATTTGAAACCAATTTTCGACAAGCTTTTCGACCCAATCCGCGACCCCCTTCCGAGTGCAGTCCTACTACCCACTCGATGATGATGATGATGATGATGATCGCGTGTGTGAGTGTTTATGCCCGCGACACGGCCGCCCAGCTCAAACCCACTCCCCTTGGTATGCTGCGCGTAGATGCACTCACCGGCTGTTGCCGGCTTTTTGGGGATGGCGATTTCGTCTCGATTGAGCGAAACGCCGCACGAAGCTCGGGTGCAAGCGAGCGAGCGAATGAATGAATGAATGAATGAATGGACAAACACGGACGGACGAATTCGATGAATGACGAAACATGCACCGACAAACAACGTCGAATGCAACGAGTGGTACGATGCACTTTTGGGCGCTTTCCGGGGAGAGGAAACTGAAGAAGTCCAAATAAATAAATAAATAAATAAATAAATAAATGAATAAATAACATAAAATCCTCCGGAACAGGTTCGATCGACGGTTGGTGGAACTCTGAAAGTACACGCACAAACGCACGATGCACATGCACTTCTGCTGCACTGGAGGTCAACGTTGGGGTGGATTTCAATGTGTTATACTTTCATAACCATTCAAAAAAAAATCCCTGCCGCCAGATAATTTTCACTCTCCCTTTTTTCACGCCTGCCAGCCAACATAAGGCAGCATTCCGGTGATGGGAAGCAAGTGGTTTGGCGCGAAAGCAGGGGGGGGGGGGGGGGGGGGGGCCGTTCAACAGTTTTGTGAATGAAAACAGACCGAGAATTAAATTTGATAGCGTGCGCGCGACCGTTCCACCGCTACCTCCCTCCAACCCTTTATACCTCTTTTCCTTCCTCGTTTTGCAAAATCGAACGCTTTCGGTTTGGCGGGGGGTTTCACTCAATGTATGCGCGATGAAAAGCACGCGCGCGTGCTCAATCGAATGAGAAACGTTTTGTGGTTTTACGCATTGCCACCGATTTTGCGGGGGGGCCTCCTGCATCGAAAACCGCAACAACATCCCCTGCGACGACGGCGTTGTTATCAATTAAAATATTCATGCATACGCGACCCGAAGCCGGTTGGTTGGTTGGATAGGATTTTTTTCTCCATTCACAACACTGTTCTGCATCCGAGCATATGATGCAGCTTGTTAATGCTGTTACTTTTTCGAGTGGTTTTACAAGCGTCGGATCAGCTGATTGCCACTCGAACGTTTTCCGTTTCACTCGTCAGAGAAAATGGGAAGAAATTAGTGTTGTACCTTATGAATCTTTCAACGAGATTCATTCATATGAATCTTTCACCTAAGAATCATCCAGTAGGTTTCATGAATCTTTTCGGATTCGAATCTTCAAACGTTTATGAATCTTTCGAAACCTTAATGAACCTTCATGAATCTTTCATGGATCTTAAACAAATCTCCATGATTCATTGATTGGAGTGGATCATGCGTTAAAAAAAACAGGAGATCCCTCTACCCATTTTTTGCTCATCAGTTTTCATCAGTTGAAGAATCTTTGGGATTCATGGATCTCTCGTTTAAAGATTCAAGAATCTCTAAAACACAACGAATCATTGAGATTCATGAATATGAATCTGATTTACACAACTTTACTAGAAATGACAATCAATTAGAAGCATTTTTATCTTTTACACTGCACTTGTTTCGTCACTAAATCGTTGTTGTCTCAGAACAGTTTGGATTACAAATTTGACCTAAAATTTCGGGTCATATTTTTCTCCAATAAAAAATCGAAAGAAAAATATTCAATGTAGACATAGCACTCCACTAGGAAGGTCCTTGTTTTGGAACTTTTATTTACAAGCATCGGTCGGTTGTTATCCTCACAAGAAATTTGAAAAAAGTAATGACCTCCTTCCGTTTTCCTCGATGCGGGTAACTTAAAGTACGCAAGAGTGGTGGCAAAAAAGTTGGAAAAGTATACCTTTACTTAGGAATTAAACTTCTTTCAGCAAAAGAAAAAAAGAAAAACACTCACTCAAATCGAACACACCTAAACAAACCCCAACGGGTGTGGCTGGGAAAAGGTGCTAAAAACAAACGGATCCTTTCGGTTTCTTTTCCTGCTCCTTTTCCGCTCCCGTGCGGGGGGGAAACCGATTGAGTGTTTTTGACCGGAAAATCGGTTTCACTTCCTTTTTATTTCGTGGAAGGAGAAGGAATGTCTCCGTCCGGTCGCTGCATTGGATATGGCACGCTGCGTGTCGTCTAGCGGCCGGGCTGCCGGAACCGATGATCAAAGTCAGACGAAAGTTTTTTTTTTCTTCCGAGATTATGATCCTGCATACGGAAAAAGGACAGACAGAAAAAAAGATTACGCTAGGCAACATGGTCCATTCTCAAGAACGAAGGACGAGGTTTGGGAAAATAAAGATCGTCGTGCATACCTTTCTACACTTTCCAGGAGGCCGGCACTGTCTCGCCATAGCACGTCTCGGAAGGGGGAGCCCGTACTTGGGGAGGGAAGGAAAAATGGGAAAACCACGGACCGGAAAAACTTTCTCTCGCCCGACGGCCGGCAGGGGTCGCTACGCGCGTAATCTTACTACGATCCGATGATTTTATTCGAATCGAATTCCACACCATCGCCGGGAGGCCAACGTCCGCCGAGCGAATCCTTTGACCTTGGTGTGATGATGGGTTTCGGCGGGAAAAACGACCCGGATTGAGGGGCCGAGGGGATGAATTTAACGATTCCAGGGTCATCGCCATTTTCTCCGTAATTTCTTCGGGCGATGCCAACCAATTTTTCTTCGCCTCGTCTCGTTGTCGTAAAAATGGGCAGAAACCGATTTCATTCACCGGTTTTTCGCGTAGCGGAGAAAAACGTCAGTCAACGATGGAGGGTTTTTATTCCTGCTTTTCTCTCGTTGTAGCGGGAAAAGCATATTGTTCCGGATCGGCTCGGTTTCGGCTTGACCAACAGGTTGCGTAAGTGTAGGGCAAAATAAATTCGAAGGTGGGTATTTGGTTGTGTTGTTAATTTTTCGCACCCTGAAACATATTTTTAACATCTTGTTTTTAATATTCCTCCTTGACAGTTGGATTTTGAAGAAAAAATTGCAGTTGTTATTTAGAGAAGTTCAACTTCCATGTTTCTTATAATTCCAAGGGCAAATATCCTTGACAAGTATTGTTTTACAACTTGCGTGCGTGCCAATTGTATAACACAACAAGAACTTGTTCAAAATGGTTTCTTTTTGGTGCCTTTTTAATCCAAAATCCAAACGGCAAAGGAACGAATAAATTGCCTATTTTCATATTTACCACCGGTTTTACCTTTTGACCGACTCGTTTGATCGATACCAAGCCGTGGTGGGGCAGACTTTAAGCTTCCCTTCTTGCAGAGGAGCGCAGCAGCTGCGGGACGTTGATGATGATGAGCTCCACCTGTTTCCGTTGTTATGACAGCAAACGACCTTTTTGCGTTCGTGCGAGTGTCCCCGAACCCCCCGTGTGCGGGCCTAAAGAATTTTCGCATTAGAAAATGTGGCACTCCAGTTTACGCGTGTTTTTTTCTTCTTTCTTTTCCGTTTTTTTTTCCGTTGATTAGTTATTCTAGTTTCGGCGCACAACTAGATGTGCACTTCAAAAGTTTGGCCCGCTTTGAAACACCCTCGGCAAGGAAGGGAAGATTACCTGATTCGTTAACTTTTTTTTGCTCCATTTCTTGGAGGTCATTTTTAGTTTTGATGTTTTCTTTACTTCGCCTCCGTTCCTCCTCGACCTGACCTGAACAGCCTTCAGGTATTGCCAACTTCCTCGAAGCAGACAGCAAAATGAGGTCATAGTTTGTTGGCGAACTGTTTTATCAACGTTTTTTTCTTCCCTGGTTTGTTTTTGCGGTAGCTCACGGCGTCTTTTGGCGGTTGTGGTGGTAGAGGAAAAAGTAAAACAATGGCCCCTCTCCCGCTCAAGGGCGGAATGATAAATTGGTGTTTAATTTAAGGATGCCGGGAGAGGCATGGGAAAGCTCACAAAAAGTCATTTTTGCTAAATTATTCAAGCACAACGTTTGTTCGTGTGTGTGTGTGTCCACCCGACAGGGTCGTGGTTTCTGGCTCTATGGGGGGAGCTTTGGATTTAATGTTTTGCCGAGAAAGGAGGAAAGGATATAATATATGAATCAGGTCACAACACGGTGACACGTGTTTGTCATAAATGACAGCCGGGTGGGTCGAGAAGAGGGATGGGTGCACTGGGTGCGGGCTATATTTCGGTTGATTGTATTGACCTTTGCCGGCTGGTTGTTTGGCTACCCTCCTTCCCACCCTGCCCCATCTATTGACATCGTACATTTGGAGGTTATGTTATGTGGAGCCAGGATTCTCTCTAACGCACCCAAAGCCATCGGAGGAAACCACTCCACAACTCGTTATTTTACGTCGCTCCCCGGTTCGTCTCCACCCTGTCACCAAGCATCGATGTTCGCGATGTGAAGATGATGAATGACTTTTCGGAATAAATTATGCTCCCTTCCCTCGTTTGACGTTGACGGTTTTCCAACCCAGTGCCAAATGTTATTGTTTCCTTTTGGCTTGTGTATTGCGTTTGTACCGCTTCAATCTAATGGGGTTCGCTCATTGCGTACATTATTTACCTCAAACGCTTAGAACGGGGCTGGAAAAGTTATCCCGATATTCCCAACAACCACAGAGGGACTCATGTCTCGAGGTCTTCATTATTGGCTGACAGGTGGATTCGGAAAATCGGTAGTTGGTTGGTCCTTGTTTTTTTTTGGAAGCTTTTTTGTGAAAAATAATTTATCAATCTCAAAACTTAAAGGGGCACAAATGTCCAAATGCAACGAATCAAATGCTAACATCCTAATCATTAGCTCCAAAATTAAGTTGGTCTAGAAGTTTGAAGTACTTCTTTAGCACAAGGAAAAAATGGTCCTTCAGGTGTCACCGTGTGCTTTCCCCTTCCACCATTGTGTTAATCGAGTCAAAAGGTGGAAAACGTTGGTCTAAATTGCCACTCCCCTCCTGCTCCAAGGATGGGTGTTGCTTCAGTCCACCCACCTCCCCAATCCCATTAGGGATCCCGGTACGCACTCAACATAACATAGCAAAATCCCGTTCGGCATCAACCGTCGCCGTCGTCCGGTATGTGTTTGTGTGTCTCCTCGCCCCGAGGCCAAATGCGCCATTTTTCCCGCGCTAATGAGCTCCGAAGACTTCTCGTAAACGCGCGCGCTCGCGCCATCGTTAGGAAAAATATCGTTTCCCGATCATTAGCGCACAAATAAACCGACAAACGCCACGCTCGCACACACACACGCACTGGGGTTTCCATTTTGTTTGTTTTGTTATTTTGGAGGGTTGTTTTTTCGGACAT
Organism: Anopheles ziemanni; assembly: GCF_943734765.1. Classification (NCBI taxonomy): domain Eukaryota; kingdom Metazoa; phylum Arthropoda; class Insecta; order Diptera; family Culicidae; genus Anopheles; species Anopheles ziemanni. The sequence continues at coordinate 84,785,267 of NC_080705.1, forward strand.
GTTGTTTTTTTCTCTCGTTATTTTCGTAACCATGTGTGTATTGAATTGCGTTATTTATTTTGTGTTTCTAATTTTGGTACTGTTTTCGATACGCGCTTTCCACGTCCGTACATTGTTGGACAGTTTGGGGTGTTTACCGAAGCGCTCGGAAGATTGTTCCGGGATCGGATGCGGGGCCAACGAAAACAACTACGAGAGAGAGCTAATTACGAAATATATGTATACGAATCGAAACTCCGTTAATGTCGTCGGTCAAACCCTCGTTGCTATGGGCGAGCTCCACTCTTCCCCCCCCGGTGTCCTTCGGTCCGTCAAGTCCTGTTGGCGTGCTTGGTCCGAGGGACATTTATTGAAGGGAATCATTTGAAGTTTTTTTTATTTTTCCCGCAGTAAACTCCTTCGTACGAAACCTTCCACTGTCTTTGATGTCTTCCAAAAACACAAGGCTGACGATAATTAATGACTTTTGGAGTGGCAGTAGTCTGTGTGTGTGTGTATGTCCAGTCTGTGCTGTGGTCGGCCGCGATTGGTGAATAACATGATTTGTGAAGTAATTCCATTCCCCCCGCGCAACCCCTTCACCACACTCCGCGGCCGTGCGGTTTTGTAGTTTTTGATGTCATATTTCGGGGTTCCAAAAATTTACCAAAAATCCCGAGTGCGAGGAACAACTCCAGTTGGTGAACAACACTGCGTCGGGGTGGATTAAAAAAGTTGACAAAGTTCATTTGTGAACCATGGAGTTCCCCCCCCCCAGTTCCTCCGGTGGGTTAATTTGTAGCAAGGTGCGGTAGATGAATTTTAATCAAAACTTTGTCAGCAACCCCTCCCCCCTCCCCCGTGGCCCACTTCGTCCTGCGTCTCTCGGACACGCAATTAGAAAAAGTGGTGGTGGAAATTGGTTGCGCGTGTGTATGAGCGGTATGCAAATTCGTAAAGTGTTTGCGGTTTTCCATCAACCGTCGATGTGTCTTGTCCAAGGCAGCATTATCATTTAATTTTGCTTCTGATGAAAATTCACCCCAGTAGCGGGAGGGAGGAGAGTGTATGCGATCGGTGATGTAGTGGAAAATGGCTGCACAAGAACAGTGTGGGCTCAGGCATGCCGATGGAATGGAAAAAGGATTTTTACCTTCCGTAAGATTCGAGTTTCTTTCAACCCAGGAAAACAGTTGTTTGGTTTTTTAGTGTGTGTGTGTGTGTGCAGTACACAAGAACCGAAACGAAATCAAGAAAGGAATTGTGTTTACGTCAGCTAAATCAGACCAATGATGATGGGGGATGATGATGATGATGAAAACGCTGATGGAGAAACTCAACGGCGACAAACAACAACAATCGACCCGTTGATGAGACGAGCGTCCTCCAGTGTCGGAATTCTTTGGCGCCCCCAAAAAGAACCCCACATTTTCCTCCACCAACCAAACAGTCGGTACCGCCGGGTTAGGGAAGGCCTCTATTTTGATTCATCATCGTATGGGTGGCACCACCATCGGTCTACTCTTTCAGAGCTGGCAGGTCTTCAAACGGTTCGTCAGGATAAAAAGGAGGAGGAAGTACGAAGAATCCAGTGAGGGGTACATAATATTCAGGTGGATTAGGCAAACACTTGCTCAATGCCAGCATAATTTGGAATGTTTGAATCACTTCAACCGTGCTGTGTGAGTTGTGCGAGCGATGCTATTTGCCAGAAAGGACAGAGAAAAATAAACATACACAAATAATGTGCGAACACTTGCGAAGGAACAAACAACTTAAACAACTTCCCATCCGTCCATTGTGAGTGAGGTGCATCTTTGTGGACAAACACGTCTACTCCTGCACAGCACCATCAATAGTTGGGCAAACATTGAAGTTTGTGGTTTGGAGTGAAAAGCGCATTTCCGAGGAATATTTGCGCTAGTGGTGTTAAGCATAAACTGCATCATCACACACTCACAGAAGATCGATGTGGCAGGGGTCGATATGGCACACCGAGGAGTTACTCCACCGAACAAAATGGCGCACCTTCAAACCGCAAGAAAAAAGAAACAAGATCCCGAGAGGTGGAGGATAACTTCGTTGTGAGAAAAAGGGGTTTTCCATTATGTGAGCATAACAGTTTTAAAACTTGTCGCCATCTTGTCCTACCCCCCGAAGGTGAAGGGAGGTTGTTGTGGATGTTGTGTAATAGTGTCCATGTGTGCCTGTGCGTGTGCACGCAGTTCGAGGCAGGACGATGGCGACACGGCATCGGAAAAGCAAAGGTCGCGACTCATGCATGTCCCTCTCTCTCTCACACAAGTCGGAGGTAAAATGGGTATGTGTAGAAAATTGATTGCCAGAGAAATTAATGGTCCGTAAAAGTCAAATTTTCCAAAACGTGTCCCTTCGCGACCCTCCCACCGCAGCTCCTAATGGATACGTAGAGACTTCCGCGTGGCGAAAACAATGCGAAAGTGGCCGTACCGAGATCCATCCATCGCCATCCTTCCGTGCCGGGACGGATTTGAAAGCCTTTTTCAGAGGAGAGCTTAAACCCCCCCCCCCCCCCCCCCCCCCCCCCTTGAAAAGTGTGTTCCAATGGAAGTTCAACTTTTCTTCCATTCCTGCTTTGCAACCATCTCCAAGATTGCTTTGTGTGTTGGTTTGCGTTTTCCCCCAGTTTTGCTATCCCAAACCAAGCCACAAGATAACGGATGAATAATAACGATAATTAAGGCGAAGGCCTTCACTTCTCGAAGGAGCGGTGATCTTTTCCGCCGCCCTCCTTTTGCGCTCGCAGGGGGGAGTTGTGCGTATTTTTACCTAACCTTCTCCCTGCTCGTGCATTTTGGTTCTCGTTTTAGCTGCAGTTGCGCCAATGTGCGTGGGGTGCGTACTGCGTTTGTGCACGCTATTCCCGGCGGTTTGGAATATCCGCGAGTCGATGGTTGACGATGGGCCGAAGGAATGAATTGTTATTAATACCATTAATTAGTATTTACTATTATTAGATTTCTCCGTCCCGTCGGTTTGGGATGCAGCCACGACAGCGACGCCGACGCCGGTACGCGTTGCATTTGCCTTTCTGTTTTTCTTCCCCACTTCCTCCCCTCTTGAGGGCGTCCTCGAGATGCGCGGCTCAAGAAAATGGCATGTCGCGAATACGTTATTTTCCTTTCCCAACCCACCTCCGGCCACGGCCGGAATCGATGGTTGAAAATTATAATTTAATAATAAACTGCGTTCACCATGCAAACCATAAATTTTCATCCGCGAGTTTCCGCTCGCAGGAATGACGAACAACGGGGCGAGTCGCATGGTTTATGTTTTCTGTGGCGGGGGAATTTTCGCAACTTCGCTCGAAACTATATAACAAACCGTTTGCAAGGCTGCAAGGAGGAGCGCACTGAAACATACACACACACACACACACGATGGAAAACGGGGAGGGAAATGCGCCCTCACCAGGAGCGTAACCCAACACGTAAATTTACAATTGTTCCGCCCTTCGGAAAACCCGTTGCATGCAGCTCTCGGATTGTTTGCACCAGGACCAGGAACGATGGGACGGTGGGGATTTGTTTTAATATAAATTCTAGTTTGGCGTGCTTTCAACCGGAAAATTTACTCTTTGAACGGATTTCGTCGTACAGTGAATTGTTTTGGTTGATTCTCATACTTCTTTCACTTTAAAAAACTACTTTGTATATTTTCTTGATAGTTCAAAAGTATAATAATGAAAATCCATTCCATTCTCGCCACCTGAATCTACTTTGAGCTCCTAAAAAATCAATCAAACAATCATTTGCGTTAGTAAATCTGTCTTGCTTATTTGTTTACTTAATATAAATCATAGTTTGGCGTGTTTTTTCACTTTAATAAAATACTCTGTATATTTTAATTTTTTTTTTACAATTTAAAAGTACAATAATAAAAGCCCATACCATTCTCGACAACTGAACCCATGTTAAGCTCGACAAACATCGATGAAACTTTTATTTATTCTAGTAAATCTGTTTTGTTGTTTTCGTGTTAAGTAACCAAAAGGATAATCATTATTAATCGTATGGAAAATTGTATAGATATTCAAATGAAACGCATAGATCGGGTGGAAATGCCTATGCTGCTAAATCAGTAAAGAAGAATAGTCCTGTTGACGATGCAATGACTGATGGTAAAATTCATCGGAACTTCAGTTATAATTAATGTTTGCGTTTCTCTTTTTTCATTTTTCTCCCTCCCCGCTCAGAGTGGCCGCGGTCGTAAAGCGCTGAATCTCGGAGCCACCCCGAAGAACGTCCCGCAGAACGCGGCCGTCAGTCCCGCGCCGGCGTCGCTTCCGCACCCGTCGCCCAACACTACGACCGGCACGCCGTCGACGCCAAATGTGCAGGTGCAGGCGAACCAGCAGGCCCAGCAACAGCAGCAGCAGCAGCAGCAGCAACTGGTGACCGTGTCCGGCGCACAGCCCGGAACCGCCGCACCGCCGACCGCAGCCAGCACCGCCGCAGCACCCCCCGGCCTGCTAGTCGGAGGCGGCCAGAGCCAGCACCAGCACCAGCAGCACCAGCATCAGCAGCAGGCCCAGCTGCAGCAGCATCTCGCCAGACATCCGCCTATACCGGGCGCGCCACCACCCGGCGGAGGAGGAGGACCAGGGAGCGGTATCCAGCAGGTATCGGGACGAGCGCCGCAGCAGCTGCAGCCGCACCACTCCATCCTCATCAAGACGGACACGGACGCGGAAATGAAGGATCAGCCGCAACAGCCGATGGTAAGTGCTCGAGTTCTCCATCGCAAATTAAAGGGAGTTTTCCGGCTCCCTTGCCCCGGGATGCTGCAACGATTTGCTTGCATTTTTAAACCCCTCGGCACGATGCAACTTCTCTTCGCGCTCTGTACCTAAATTTTCCCACTTTTTTTCCTTTTTCCCCTCCAACACACAATGCGGAGGAGTTGTTCGGGAAACGGGAACGTCCCGGAAAGGATCGGCGGCTTCGCCTACACGCTCAGTTGATTGTGTGTACTTTCAATTAAAAACTTGATTATAAACCGAAGTTAAGCTAATCGTTTCCGGGACGCGGGTGGCAGTGAGAGAGAGAGAGAGGTGGCAAACATTGAATAGATGAACTACTCTCTGTCGAAGAAGGGTGCACAGGGGGTGGTTTGGTCCGGGGGAAAATATCTCATCCGAACCGAACCCCCCCGCCGGTTGGCCCGGAAATCCAACGGGGTGGGAAATGGCGAATGCGACGAACGGGGCGGGGCAGCCAGTGAAAAGTTTTCGTTTTCATTAAACTTTCGCTAACGAGAACGAGGCTCCGGAAACTGGGAACGGAATGGGTTAAGTTCCTTCCATTTTGACTCTTTTTTTTTTATTTTTCCGTCGATGTTTGCTTCCATCTATTGTTAGTTTGGTTTTGGTTTTTGGATGAAAATTTTCAAATCGAATGCTCGACCCGTGTGCTTTTTTCTCCTCCACCGGATGCAGTGTGTGTTCGAGGAGTTTTGTTGTGCTGCTCAACGGGAGACTTTTTCAGTAATTTGTCAAAATTTGGAAAGGTGGAAAACAAGATGTACTACTCGGTAGAAATTGCTGGGTGGCGTAGTTTCCGAAACTTCATAGATAAAAGTATCGTATGTAGACGATCTTCTTTCGTTCTGATGAAATTAGATTGAAATGTGTTCCACTCTTCTTGTGAGTGGCTCGTAGAGAAGATAAGAGAAATAAATTACCTTGATTAACCCAGGAGCATGGGGTTTTTTTTACAACAACATCAGCTTATCCAATTTCATCCGGACGATAATGTGTATGAAAAATGTATGGTAAGACCAACCAAAAAAACCAACCAGAAGTTGAACAATTTACGATATTGGCCGGAAAACCCGGGAATTGGTAAACGAAAAAGTTAATCCATCTCCGCCGGTACGGTATACCGAAGTAAAACCAAAAAAAAAAAAGCTAAACAGACCCGTAAATGAACGTTCACATCGGGCCAAAGTTTCGCTACTCCCTTTGACATTTATTATTACGGCTAGTTTTTCCACGGCCGGCTCCGAGCGGTCCACACCTGTGCCGCGCGAGGTAAATAGACAAAATTCACTTCACCTTCGCCCCGGCATGCTCCAACACCTACCCGCCGTTTTCTGCTGGCATTTTCTGCATCACATCCATCGCGCGTGTAGCGCATTTTCCCAAGATGAAAATGGACAGCGAAGGAAGGAGGGCATACGCCGACGAATGGGGAGGGCAGTACTATGACCCAGTTGTGGGAAGGAAAATGGGAGCGCGAGGTAATGGTTTGTGCCCGGGAAAACACCGAAAAAGGTAATTTTGGCTTTTCTCGTTGATGAATTTTCGTTCTCGGGCCCGTTGGTTGGTTGGTGGAGATCCTTTCTAGTGAAAACTACTTCTCGGGCCTGCTGCGCCCTAGCCTTAGCTAAGCAGCCTCTAGTCGGGTAGGGTAATGGAAAAAAAAGGTTTGATCGGCAATGCAAGGGTATGGGGGGTGGGTGCCAAAATGAGTTTTCCCTCGGCAAAGTGCAAACAAAATAATCAACCGAAAAAAAAGGAGTGGGGATAGCCGGGGGAAGAAAATGTTGTACGCGCGGGGTCCCGTTGATGATGATGAACTTGCATTTGTTTATTCATCAAAATCGAAAGGGCTGTTGTATGTGGATGCCCCATCGTCTGCCCTTTTTTCATATCTCAAGTGTGTGTGTGCCAATGTTTGCAGCGATGGATGGATGGTTTTTGGAAAGGGGGGATAGGAAAAAAATGTGGAAGAAAAACACACACCGTGCCGAGTAAAAATAATCTCGTTTCCTCGTACCTTCCAAAAGCACCACAGAACAACAAAAAAAAACACACGAAAGGACGCAAATTTAGCCCTGCTGTGCTCATTTCTTTTCGGTGGAGCCTGTTTTTAATAAATATTAAGCCTCGGAAAATGAAGGTTACGGAAGCACTGATGATGAATATTGAAGAACGAAGCGCCCGTCGGCGGATAAATACGGGTCGGTGGCGTTCCTCGCCGTTTTCCATCGGAATGAATGAATGAATGCATGACGGCACACGGAGAGAGAGAGAGAGAGAGGTTGAAGCATATAACCGGCCGGGTTTCCTTTTTCGGTGCTGCAGATGGTGCCCTCATTTTCCACGTTTTTTTTCTTCGTTTTGCTTCCCTTCTCCTTCTCTCGTTGCGTTCGGAAGTGATTGGAGGAAATATTGCACTCCTGGCAAACGGTAGGAACGCCAGGGGGGTGGGGAGGGGGGGGGGGGGGGGGGCAAAAGGAACGTATTGAAGGAAAAAAGATGGCGCAAGGACCGAGGAAGGTTTAATGGAGGGAAAGTGGAAAAGTTGTTTTATTAAATTTTTTTTTGGTTCGCTATTTTTCTCCTTCAACGCACATGTAAGGCACATTTTTTCCCTCTCCCTCCCCCTACCAACCCTCTCAGTGTTAGCTGCTGCCTTGGTTTGGTGAACCGTGGAAAATTGGCCTCCCTTGAATCGAGTTTCCGGCGTGCCGGATTCGGCTGAGCCTTGCTTACACAGCGCAAAATTATATCCAAATATTTCACTTTCATCAGCCCTAAATGGAATCTTTGGCAGAATTTTAGTTATGGTGCAAAAAGGAAAATAAATTAATGGGGGAATATTACCTTTCCCCCCTCAGTACATGTGTGTAGCACAAACATCGCCTTTGCAACGTGTAACGGTTGTGATTTGCAGGAATAAGTTTTCTTTCTCTAGCGTAGCCCATATTTATTCCAACACAAGCGGCATCGAGGGTATCGATTCAGGGGTTGACAAGTTCCTGCTTGCATTTTGTATTTTTGATGTTGTCAACTGTATACAATAAGATGAACAACATTTTCTGTTGCAACATACAACAACACAACAATATTTCAAAAACTTGCTTATATTCCACTTACGACTTGTGGACTATTTTTTATTTTTTATCGTTCCACATTTTCTCGTCCGTCAAGTAAACCACCAGGAGCCTCCATTGACAGACTGACGCATTGAACCGAACCAGATGTCAATATCATGCCGATCACCATTCCAACCGTACCGGCATCTTCGGATCGTAATGGTATTTTGGGAAAAGTTAACTAAAACAGAACTGTGACAAAATGTGCGTTTCCGTTCCGTGTGTGTGTCGTAATGCATTTTTCTAGCCTTTGAGCGTGCGGGACGTCGTTAGCTTTTGAAGCGTTGTGCAAAAAGAAAAACCGGCTGCTCGGCCCACACAGACACACACACGCAGAGGCCGATGACGAAGAGTTCCATCGTTTCGGGGTTTGCGGGAAGATTCGCCGGTTTCGATTGCAATGGGAGGAATGTAAGACGCGCGTGTTATGGGCGGATAGTGTAGTGGTCGGAAAAGTGCGAAAAGTGTACAAAACGAAGCATCTTGCGGGGGTGAGGTAGATGTGTTAGAAAGGGGGCGGCGGTGGTGGTGGTGGTGGTAGTGGTTTGAGGGGAAATAATAATGAATTATGTACACACACCCACAGGCACACACACACATACACACACACACCGAGTGATGAAGGAGCGTAGTAAAGGTTGGGATCGCGAGAAAGTAGGGGGACGGAAATGTGGGTAGAAAATAATGGAAATGCGGGGCATTCGGTGGGAAGAACGCGGAATGAGGGGGGTGGAAAGACATTATGAAAAGTGCGAGGGAGGAGTAGTGCCGGGGTGGTGGTGCTGGTGGGTTGTTCCGAGGGAATTTCCCGGCTAGTAATGAAAAGCTTATGTGTACATAGCGAACTCCACTCCTTCCCCGGGTTTTTCGTCGTCGTCGAGCGAGCGGTGGACGATAACGAACGGCCACATGGACGGCCGGGGGAGGTAAGGGGGCTTGAGGTGGTGGGTAAATAAGATGACGATAGTTAAACGTTCGCCTTCAGCCTTCGTCGATGTCGCACAGTGGTACCGTGGCCGAAGGCACTCGTCAACATTATTTATTTATTCGATGGATAACCATTCACATTTTATTTTTCGAACATTTCCAGCTTTTTCTGACTTTTCGGATAAGATAACCATGGACATAATTTTACAGAATGGTTAATTTCTGTCAGTCGATTTCGTGTGGAATTTTTTGGCTTTTTTAAGAAATCAAAGATTCAAACGATTTAAGCGACTCCTCAAAATATTATATTTTGCATAATCTAAGCCCAAAGAGTTTTATCGCGAATTTTTGCGAATGTTCTATTTTTAATTCATACATTAACTGTTAAATCTAATCTGAAAATAATTGCTCACATATATTTTAGGAGGTTATACAGTTTCCTTCTCAATAATCTGGGCTTAATGCTTAACATTTGATCTATTTGACGTTTAAAACAGTACAGTTTAATCAATTTAAACCAACATAAGAGAATCTCATTATTTTACATTTCATGAACGTTGATATTTCTCTGAAGTTTGAACATTTAAATTGCTAATATTGTTAAGCAAGATTTATGAACTACAAAATCCTCGATTTGCTCCACCACAGTGCAGCGTCTCCGGCAGTCTGTGCTGCGGCCCTTAAGAGGAAAATGGGAAAACTATAGCGGCGCGCGGGTGTGTGTTGGCAATGCACAGTGCAAAGGGTGGGAAACTGGAAGGAGGGTGCATTAGTGGCACGAGATGGATGGGGGAGGAAAATTAATAGTGTCCTCCTCCTCCTCCCCCTGGCCGCTTTCCACCTTCCCCGACGTGGAAAATCCATTCCTTTTTCCGAGGGGGAAAAAGGACGATTGTGTGTGGGGTTGACGACGTCGTCGTCGTCGTCGTTTGTTGCCATCTTGCCCCGGACCCGGTGTGTGATGTGTGAGCGTGTGTGTAACACACCTTAGAGGGAGGGGGTGGGTTGAAAGGAAAACGCTCGCTATATAAACACCCCTTGGTGGAAACCGTTTCGCCGTTCCGCTCCGCACTGCTTGCGATATCAAAACACACTGGACTAGTGTGCGATGGTGTATGTGTGGCTCCGTGAGGGAGATTGTTTGACAGCAGGAGGAACGTGCGATTCCTTTCCTCGTGTATGTGTGTTTCGTGGCTGGATATAGAAAAGATGAGGGAAAAATCGAAAAACGTGATGTTTTCCACCGAGCGCCGCTTGTCGTGTGCTCACGTGTATGTGTGCTTGTATTGTGTGCTTACACCTACACCACCACACCGTACCGTTATTTGCTGCATCATTCACCACCGCCATAACCACCCCCTCCTTCCGCACCGCAAACGGTTCGAGCAATCAGCGAAGGAAAAGCTCTCGCAATCATTTTCCTCCACCTTGATCCTGTCTCGGACCCCCTTCAAGCATGCAACGCAAGCGAGGGGGAAACCCCCTCGGCAAAGGGAAAATTTAGTTTTTGGGAAACACGGTGAGGGTTGCCCACAAGCAATCCGGCTGCCGTGTGGAAAACCGTCCAAGGAAGGGAAAACTCGTGTTTGCGCGGGGTGGTGGGTTGGGGGTGGAAATAATGTCTCGATCGAAATTGCGCAATTGCCGTGCGCCGTGGAAAACCAGTCACCAGCAGCGCACACACACACTCACACATATACACTCATGCACATGCACACACAACCACAGGAGCGTGGGTCACGCAGACTCTTGGGTTTTTGAAGGACGACCTAGACCGGCGATATAGTGGAAAGACGAATGACCGCCCGAACCAGCACGTCACGGCCACATGATTGGGGAACCGGAGCCTCGCAGAAGATGCTGCCCGGGGACGAATTTTCACGACCAACGTCCTCCCGAGCGCTCGTACCTGTGTGGCGCTGATGGACGAATGTCGCTGACCCGCGCGCGGACAAATGTTTGCTTCGTTTTGCTTTGAAACGGTTGATATTCAGCACGGAGGTCGCATCGCCTTCTGTTCGAGCACCACCACGCTTTTCCGAAAAGAGTCACGCTGCTGGTTTGTGCTTCCCCGTCAGCAGAAGAAGAGGCCTCACATTGCTTATTATGATTTATGATTATATTGCCGACGTAATAAGCAATTTATATAAAATATTCCACCATCGTGAAAACGAAGGTCCTTTTCCATGTCATTCTTCGTTGGCTCCATTCTTTTTTTTCCGCACGTATCTTTTCTCTCCGTCATCGGGTGATGATAGTGGAGTGTAGTAGTAGTTGGAAGCTTCAAACCGGATACTGACACACACACAGTTTTGAAAGGAGAATCTGCCGTGATCTTCTTTGCCAAAACAGTATCCTTTGCTCGTGCCGGAACTAAGAGTCATAAAACTATTTCAATAGATCATTTATGAAGAATTATAGGAAAATTTAAAAGTATTAAATAAGAAAATGAAATTCTGAAGCTCTGCCAAGAAGCAGATCAAATTCATTCTCGTTCAACTATGATAAGAACATGTGAACTACGTTTTGCTATCTCAACAATTTAACAAAAGTAAAATAGTGATATGTGTTTGTGAAAGCGTCCTATACAGCACCGAAGCTTTAATCAACGTAAAAGTCCAAGAAAACTGCGCTGCCCTTGAAAACATATCGTAAAAACAAAAGAATAGTCCTTGTTCTTGTAATCTGCTTCTTTGCCTCTCTTCCATACCCGTAGAGTGTATTAATTATTTTGAATCTTCATTTGGTTGGGTTTTTCTGTTGAATAAAAGCAGGAATTCTTTTCCTCTTTTCTTCGCACGTATTTGTATCGCGAGGAATGAAAACCCCGGACATTGGTGGTTTATTGTCCATGTCTTTTGCATTTGGTACGTTTTCATTTTCGATGTTTTCCATGAATACTTTTTTTTAAGTGGACTATTTTCCTGTACTTTTTGGAGTCTACAGAGAGCTAAATGTTACTTTTTGGAGTCTACAGAGAGCTAATCCGAACGCATGTGTTTTGAAGCGGATGTTTTTCTCCCAAAACACTATACAAGAAGACGTTTGGTTTATAAGAACAGTTTTCATAGTATTGCCAATATCGGCGACAAACGAGTCCGGTGGGTCTTTTTTTATTTATTTTGACTTACATTTACAGTCCGGCGCAAATGTTGTCGTGTCGGGTTTGTTTGTTTGTTTATGTGTTTCCCATGTGTTCCGTTTTTTTTACTTGAGGATATAAAATTCACCAAATAATTAGTATCCCCGGTGCAATAAAAATGCACATTTTGTGCTGCGCTTTGAATTATCCTCAATGTGTTGAACACATTCGAAAACTGTTTGTTGACATTACGCAAAACGAATGTGTGTGCGCACAAATAAATGGCCAGCGAAATAAACGAGAAAAAATTGCGCTCATTTGCAATCCGACGGCAAATTTATCGGTGAGAAAGTGCAGTTTGTAACCGGATGACACACTCACACACACGCACACTTTCAGGGTGATAAGATAAAAGGGTTTTCTTCCGGCATGCCCGCACAAAATTTATCTTTCGCGAAGCGAAATTTCTCCTTTTTAGTGCAAACTTTACGATGATACGATCCAAGGAAGGAATGGTTCGCTGTTGCATTGTGCTTTGTGGGGCAAACGTCTTCGTCGGTGATTCACCCTCCCCCTCATCCTCTCCCCTTCCACCGGGTGAGAAACAATAGTGTGTTTGTGTGTGCTTATGTGTCCGTAGCATACTTTTTTATGTCCACCGTCCATCGATAAATTACGTTCGCCGACGACAGCAGAACAGAGAGACACCCTGACCCTCGGGGCGGGCGATCGTGCACGAGTGTCCTGGTGAGGGAAGGGGAAGGTGCGCAGGGAAACATAATGCGTCCATTGCACACACCATTGCACCGTGTGTGTGCAGTTTGCCATCGGCCACGAACATGCATGTATACACGTGCTGTTATCGATGCACTCGGATGGCAGACGGAACAAATGAGACAGCGTGGTGGGAGGGAGAGAGACGGGTACGGGGAGAACGTTGATTGTGTCGGCCCTTTCAGAGGAAGTTTCAACACCCGAACCACCACCTTCCCCGCCTCGGACCCTGGACAAAACCCTCGCACTCCAAACGGCTTACGGGGCGGCTCCAAAAGAAAAGAACTCAACACTAATGCAGGAGGAAAAAACAGCAACCCCCAACCGGGGGGGAGGAAAACTCAATTGTAATAAATTAAACAAAGTCACTGGAACGTAATTTATGCTCCCATTGTCTGGCGCAAAACTTCCTTTCCGCACCGTAACGCTCGGAACCACCGAGACCCCTTCCCTGTGCGTCCTTCGACGTTCGTTCCCCCGACGTCTTTGCTCGAATTTTGGCGCACGTCACCGTCGGGGTTTGGTCGGGGGTGGTGGGTGAGGGCCGGTGGAAGGTCGCGTAGTTTTCAACCTTTTGCACGCGTAGTGGAATGGAAAGGGTTTTTTCCCCTAGCCCTAGAAAAGGTTCCCCAACGAAATGGCGCCGCGCGACGTCACAAAGACTTCGAAATGACATTGAAAGAATCCTTCGGGAAGGCGCTGGGAAATTTGGCTTTGGACAACGAAACCTTTGGCTTGGATTTTGAGCAGAGAGAGGAAACGAATTGTACACGTTTGTTTGTTGTCCGCGAAAACTCTTGCTGTGTTGTGATGTCGTTTTGGTGGAATTAGATCACGACCGCATCGGACGTCTTTTTCAACAAGATGAAGTATGTGGGGGAGCTGTTTATTCGAGTGCTCAGATAAGGGAGCATGGGGCACTACCACTTTTTCCTCGGGAGCATAATGTAAATGATTTTCAGTCACAATTATGAACAACATTGTTTTAGAAAAATACGATACCATGCTTAAAGTCCCTTTTCAAGTTTCAAATCTAATGAACATTTAATAATTCAATGAAGAACTCAACAAATTAAATAAATATAAACAAAACATCGAAAGTCGATGGCAAAGCAATTTAATGAGACGATAAAAATAATACTATTTCGATTCTACAGGCCACTTCACTAAACCTAGTTTAATATTGCTTATATTCTTGTATTTTTATCCCCGAATAGCCAATTTTTGAAGGCTTTTGCAAAAAAATCAAACTCAAGGTTTTGCTTTATTTATTTTAATTTCTGTTTTTTGTACATATCTTTCAGAAAACAGCAAATATTTTGAACACTCAGTACCGACTCGAAATTTACAGAACCAGTGAGTTGATACTATTGGCTTAGATGCGGGTATATTTATCCCTTATTCCCCTATATGCAACACATCAATACCCTATGATATTTCTTGGCCCTACAACTTCTCTTCGACTGGGACTTTTTCCAAATTAAATCGAGCAAAAAGTAACCATTTTATGGATGCCGGCCAGCAAACCAATCGATTTCGCTATCCCCGAACAGATTAGTATCGGCTTTGCCCGGTGCCGATGCAACAATTTCTCTCGGTGGAAAGGACAACACCGGTCGCAAACATGTGAGTGAGTTAAGGTACACCGTTAGATGGGGTAAGGCGACCGGACGAAGTGCAGCATCGCGTGCGAACGTCGCGCTCGTCGGCGTCGGATGACATTTCTCAACCTGTCAAACAACCTTCGCATCCACTTGCATCACTTGGTGCTGTCAGTTCGCAGTCGCGTCTTCTTGCGAGTAGTTGAAATTGGCTTCCCGGGATGGAGGGAAGAATGGACTGGCCGGGGTTAGGAGCAGCCACTCAAGGGGATGACGACGATGAATCCACCGACGACAACGCCGTCGCCGTCATGCTGTCAGAGAGAGTGTAATTTATGAAATCAATTAAAATTTTATTGCACCCGTTTTATATACGGTAATGACGACGACGATAGGACCGGGGAACGTGAACTACGGCGACCAACCAGTTGGCCAGTTTGTTGCCGGCTTTCTCTCCCGCCTCTCACCCCCCACCCGGGTTGCTCCATCGACACTTCCAGCGGCGTGCTCCATAACGACGCATGTGTTCGGAGGCGTTTCGTTCGCTTTTGTTTTTCTTCTCTCTCTATCTCTTCCTCATCGGCGGTTCCAAAACGGATCCAATTAGCGAAATAAGCGGAGGCAATAATGGGGGGCCAAGGAGGACTCCTACACGCAGCGTTATCCCGCTCTTACGTGCGATATGGAGCAACGACAGTTTCGACTTCTTGAAGTTTTACATTCAAAAAAGGCACCTGGTGCCGACCTGGTGGCTTCGGTTTATGTTCGCTTTTGTGGTCATCTCTGTTGTATTTTTTCGTGCTGACAAATATTTATTGCAATCGAAAAGTTGTTTAATTTAGCACTCGATGGACCCATTCGACCGTTAATGGCACATTTTAAATTGGTATAACAGTGGCAATTATCGTTAACAATGTGCAGGACCTTTTCGCACACTGGTCATTTAAAATAATAATAAAAATGGTCATTTCAGTGCAGATCTATGACCTCAAAAGCAACTAGAATTAAACAAGTGAAAATGTAATAAAATTATATGTGCAAACATTCTACCACCTCCTCGCATCGATAATTTGTTAAAGAAAGCTATCCATTTTCTATTCTTTCGCTTATGTTTTTGTAAGTTATATTGATTTTGGCCCATTTCGTTCCTTGTGTCAGCGCGGACCAAAGTGAATAGTCCTTCCCGGTTTTCCTCGTTCGAAAATGACTTGCATTTTCCACTAGTACGCAAGCGCACCCGTTATTGCAATTTCCCGTTCCCTTCTCCGGGAAATAGTTGCACTCAGCCACCAAAAAGGGCTGGAAACACGTGTTTAGCATTCGTGAAATCCCCGGTGAATTCCCGGAACCGGCCAAGATAAGCATCTCCTTGACCTCGCACAGTCCTCTCCTAGCCGGTCAGGGGTCAGCCGTCGCTGGTGGTTGTGCCTGCTGCATGGCGCAAGATAACGTCCATTGCCGGAAGCTGATGGATGGTTCCGAACGCTACCGCCAGGGTGGCTCCGGAGGTTCCCATTTGCACACAACGGCCTCCAAAACGGCCGCCTTCTTAAAGCCATTAGCATAACCTCACTTTTGGCATCGTCGAGTTCGGCCAACGCTCGAGGGGGATGGCGGGAAGGGTGGTCAAATGTATGCAAATTTTCTAATAAATTATTTCAAGCAGCAATAAATAGATGCAAAGTGGTGCTCCGGCGGAACTCCCCCCCCCCCCCCTGCTCCTTTCCGTGCGCGAAAGGCAAGTGTGTACATGCGAAAAATTGCCAACGTATGCGTGTGTGTTGCCACGGCATGGTAATAAGTTTACGTACGTAACACGTAAGAAACAAAACAGAAAAAAAATACACCGAAATAGAGGGATACATGATGCAAACGATGCTACAAGGCAGGAGGGCGGTATGTGTCTGTAACTCGTTTGCATAGAAATGGTTGTATTAAAATTCCTTTCTTTCTCGCTCCGAAGACGCGAGAAAGAAAACTTAATAAAAATGCCTGAAAATTAGCCAAACATTGTGACGCAAGATGGTAATTTTGTTGGGCCCTGAAGGGGGGGGACATTTATGGGTGGATCGATTAACATCGAAAGAATTCTTGCGTTTTTTGCTTTTAAATTTTATTCTAACGTGCTTTTCAATTAGCATGTATATAATATGGTTGTAGTGTTTGCGTTTAAAAAAACTAGACAAATTTTAACGACTTTTCATGCAAATATGATAAACGCTAGCAAACTTCTGTTGTAAACAAATTAAAGAGTAGCATTTATTTCAAATTTAGAACAAGTTTGACAACTTTATCATTTAAATTGAATCTGCTGTTGCTAAAACATTAAACCAACTCCGTTTGATTATATGTCCACCTTTATCGTGGAACGAACGGTTTTGAAACATTTCCTGCCCGCTGACTCAGCTGATTTAGATTTTTGTCTATTTGGTCATTTATGGACCGTGCTGCTCGACCCCGAATTGCAACAGAGGTGGTAACGACAGCCAGAAGGAAAAATGGCTTAACCATTCCGTTCTTTGGGTCAGAAGGTCGCTTCAACTGGTCTTATAGTTAAGAAAAACTTCATTATCTATTTTTTTTTTTTCAAATTCAAATGTTATAATAGCTCAATTTTTAATTAATGAAAACACAACAAATTGAAAAGCATCCATTTCACGCAACCTGTCTTCATACGAAGCATTTTTTAAATGTGCCACCTAACTAAATCTTATTCTTTCCTCTTTGTTTTTTTTTTGCAGGCCCCGATGGCTTTTTATCCCACCTGGCAGGCCGACCCGTCCCAGGGCTGGCAGAATCAGTTCATCCAGCAGATCCCACAGAACACGCCCGCCATCACTCCGCTCAACTCGCTGGAGTTCCAACCACAGGTACATTACGATTATCACAACCATCCGCCACCAGCGCCGATGGCGACGGCGGCCCCGCATCAGCTGCACCATCTGCACCCGTCGTTCGATCCGTACGAGCGCGTCCTGCCAATCACGAACCAATTCTACTAACCAAACACACACCCAAAACAAACACAACCAACACGTGAACGAAAGGGAAAAGAAAAACCAAAACGACACAAGAAAGCTCTACTAAATTGGAATATTGGAAAACCGAACAAGGAAACGCACACTTTGACGCGATCGAAAACAAGTACACACACACACAAACAAATAGACATCCTTTTCCCCCCATTTTCCCCCGCTTTCCCTCCACCACGGTATCACGGACCATGGCTCTATAATGATGGCATTTCGTACATTTTGTAGGGCTATGCCGCGTACCAACCAAACGGCTACGTACAGACCGCCGGCATCGGGTTCGACCCGAACTACGGTCGCACGTACGCCGCCCCACCCGCCGTACAGCGCTACGACTTCCAGGCGAACCAGATCGCCCCCATCAACCAGGTGTCGCTGCAGAGCGTCAGCTTCGCGCCGACCGTCACCTACGCCGGCCAGGTGTCGACCGGTCCGGCCACGATCGTGTCGCACAACAACCCGCACGATCAGTTCAACCTGCAGCTGAGCGCCAGCAAGCAGCAGCAGCAGCAACAGCAGTCCTCGACGGCGGCCTCGGCGGCGTCGGGAAACGACATGCCTGGATATCCACGGGTGAACAGCGTACCGCCGCGCTCACTCAATTGTAATGGATATTCAGGCCAACAAGACTACGGCGGTCATCAGACGACGACAACCACGACGACGGTGGCGGGCGCGACGGGCACTAGCAACGGTAGCAGCAGCAGTACGTCCACCTCTAGCGCCTCCATCGCGTCCCCGTCGTCTGCCTCGGCAGTGGCGACGGTTGCGAGCAACAACAACGCCAGCGGCACGAGTTCCTCTTCGTCCACCGGTGGCAGCGTGATGCATCCACCGCAGGGTGGAGGCGTACCACAGTCGCCCAATCGCAACACACTCCAGCAGCAACCTCCCCGGCCCAACTCCAACCAGCAGCTGTACGCGCAGCAGTCCCCGAATCCGTACAGCACCACCACCAGCTCCGGCAGCAACAACAACGGAAACGGCAGCTCGAGCCTGCAGCAATCACCGAGCCACAACGGCAACAACGGCTCGGTAGGCGCGGGTTACTCTAGCAGCCAGGGTAGTGGAAGCCAAGGCCCGAGCGGCATGCACACACCGTCCCCAATGGGAGCGACGGCAAACGACAATCAGCTGCAGCAATCACCGAGCCATATGCAGCAGCAGAGTGAGTGGGGCTGGAACCAGCAGCAACAGCAGCAGCAACAACCGGCCGGTGGCGATCTCTTCAACCAGTCCGATCGGGTGAACCTCAACTCGCGGCTCAAGACGATGATCATGAACAAGGGCGACTCGAAGGACGTCCTCCAGCAGCAGCAGCACATGGGAAGCGGCCAGCAGCATCTGGCCCACCAGCAGCAAACCGGACCGGGCGGACAGCAAGCGACCGGTCATTTTTTATCGTATAGCCACCATCTCCGAGACAGTCTCACGCCGACGCACCTGAGCGCACCCGGGCCGGGAACGCCCGGTGCGCCCGGTGGTAGCACCGCCAACGCCAGCCAGCAGATGATGGCGGCCGGGGGCGGCGCCGGCGGAGGCAGTAATGGCAACAGCAGCAACAACAACAGCAGTACTACCAACGAAGGTACGGCGATCGGAGATGGTGGCGGCTCGCTGATCAACAGTATAGGGAATATTGTTGATCCGACGTGGAAGAGCAGTGCCAGCGGCAGTGGCAACAACAGCAACGGTAGTAACAGTAACAGTAGCGCGAACAACACAGCAATCCCCGGGGGCATGAAGTCCCCGCTCGGTGATCAGCACCATCACCACCATCAGCAGCAGCAGCAGCAGCATCACCACCATCATATGCATCACGAACATCTGCTCGGTGGCGTTGGTGGCACCGATCACCTCGGACACCTACACGGAGCGAAACAGCATCCGGTTTTTGAGCAGAAGCAGCAATTAATCGACAAGAATAATACCGACCCCGGTGGGGGCGGCTCGCCCGGGAGCGACCTGAAGCCGGGCAAGATGGGCAAGGGCTCGGGATCGTCGTCCTCGTCGTCGTCCTCCGGCGGTGGCTCACCGTCGGCCAAATCGAAGGGCAAGGGTGGCGAGAAGCACGGTAAATCGAAGCACGGCAATCACCACAACCACCATCAGCAGCAGCAGCAGCATCAGCAACATCAGCAGCACCATCTCGACCAGATGGGGATGGACTCGAAGTCCTCGTCGTCCGGGTACGGTAGTGGCGGCTCGAACTCCAGCTTCCTCATGCACCACGATCAGCATCAGCTGCATCAACAGCAGCAGTACGGCGCGGCGCCGACCATGAACCAAACATATCCCGGCGGCTCGACGACCCCGAACGGCAGCCAGTCGTCCACGACGTCGTCCCTGCTCGGCGGGGTCTACGCCGGTGGTTCCTCGTCTTCCTCCACCTCCTCGATGATGGTGGACAGCAAGCTGCTGGTGGACGACAAGAGCCCGCTGAACCGCTTCCGTCACGATTCCCTCGCGAGCGGGTTCAATCCGCACCTGCAGGGGTCGGGTGGCGGCGGTGGCACCGGTTCGACCGGTGGCGTTGGCGCGTTCCACCATCCCTCGACGCACCACCATCATCAGGCGGCCGGTTCGAACTACAATCTGATGAGCGTGAAAAAGGAACCGGGCCTCGGGTTGGACGATGGTGGGCAACAGTCGGCGTTGCCGAAGTTTGACGGCGGGTACGAGAAGAACTACCAGAACTTCATCCGCTACGGTGACTACTGCGACAACACGTCGCAATCGTCCTCCGCCCAGGCCGGTTTGACAGCCGGTGGTGGTGTGGGTGCATCGTCCAAGGCATCGGCGGCGCAGGACTACAACAGCTACTACTCGCCGTACGGTAGCTACGGAAGCTACTCGAGCCAGAGCTACCCGAACTACCATCAGCAGTCCGCTGCGGTGGCGGCCACCGGGGGTTTCGGCAACGGTGGCGGTTCGGCCAGCAATAGCAACAGCAACAGCAGCCTTCCACCGACGGAAGCGAGCTCGCTGTTGACGCTGCCGGCCATCACGACACCGGTCGCCCATCAGACGAACTTCGAGCAGCAAATTCCGGCCCACACGTACCCGATCCCGAAGAACAGCAGCCTACTACCGTCGGCGGGCGATGTACCGATCAAGCTGGAAACGGATGATGCGGCGGCGTACGGAGGGCTCGGCGGAGGAGCGGTCAGTCTCGGGGCGGACCCATGCCCCACGAGCAACGACCCAGTGGGGGTGGTGCCGGAAGAAGTTCCACCGCAAGTCGAAACGCAGCCACCTCCGGCGACGGTGGCACCAACGCCAACGGCGACCGGTGGCGGCACGACCACG
Organism: Anopheles ziemanni; assembly: GCF_943734765.1. Lineage (NCBI taxonomy): Eukaryota > Metazoa > Arthropoda > Insecta > Diptera > Culicidae > Anopheles > Anopheles ziemanni. The sequence continues at coordinate 84,805,891 of NC_080705.1, forward strand.
ACCACGAAGAGTAAATCGAAGAAGGGTGAAAAGAAGGACAAATCGAAGGACGCCAACAGCCACGCCGCCGACGGGGAGACGAAGGCGGAAGGCACGGCGACCGCAACCACCACGAGCAAGAGCAAGAGCAAGAAGGAGTCGAAAAGCGTTAAGAAGGAACCGCTCGATCCGGCGCAGAAGGCGGACGACGACAAGCTGGAGAAGTCGCACAAACCGGAGGCACCCGATTGCGATTGCTTCAGCTCCGGCACGGATAAGGCACCGTCGGAACCGGGCAGCTACTACACGCATCTCGGTAAGTATGACCACATTCGATCGCATCGATCGATCGACCACATTTAACACCCGTCCTCCCGTCGTTGTAGGCTGTGCAGCGACACTGGAAGATCTGCGGCGTGAAACGGAACTACGCGTTGGGCTGACCGGCAAGCAGCTGCGCATCGAGAAGGTCGTGTACACCGGCAAGGAGGGCAAGTCGAGCCAGGGCTGCCCGATCGCCAAGTGGGTCATCCGGCGCGTCGACCCCGACGAGAAGCTGCTGTTCGTAGTAAAGCGCCGCCAAGGGCATCGGTGAGTTTATGGTCGGATCGTGCTATTAATGCCACCTCTACCTACAAACCCTCACGGGGTGGACACCTGCCCCGTGTGGACACCGAACCAAAGGGCCCACACTTACTAACCGCACAAACATTCGAACCATTGTTTTTCCCCGGTGCAGATGCAAAGCGTCGTTCATCGTGATCTGCATCGTCGTGTGGGACGGCATCCCGCAGCACGAGGCGGACAGCGTGTACCGGATGCTGTCGGTGAAGCTGAACAAGTTCGGGCTGCCGACCGTGCGGCGTTGCGCCACCAACGAGAACCGGACGTGCGCCTGCCAGGGTAAGTGTCGCGACATGTTGTTCGCAGCCAAAAACCGACACCGAGCCGTACGGCGCGGCGCAATAGCACCTAGTCTCACACCCCTGGACCGGCGGCGGGCTCTAAAGGTGGCTTCTCTTCCTCCTCTCCCACAGGGCTGGACCCGGAAATGTGCGGCGTCTCGTACAGCTTCGGCTGCAGCTGGTCGATGTACTACAACGGGTGCAAGTACGCCCGCTCCAAGACGGTGCGCAAGTTCCGGCTGTCGGTGAAGAACGAGGAGGCGGAGATCGAGGAGCGCATGAACGTGCTGGCGACGATGCTCAGCCCGCTGTACGTTACGGTCGCCCCGCAAGCCTTCCAGAACCAGGTGCAGTACGAGCGGGAGGCGCCCGACTGTCGGCTGGGCCTGAAACCGGGCAAACCCTTTTCAGGTAGGTTTCGTTTCAGTGACCACTAAGCGAAAGAACCTGAACGTTCATATACTAATCATCTATTCTCCCTCTA